>NC_143529.1:33090976-33399840 GCF_031878675.1 Megascapheus bottae | reverse complement strand
CAGCACCACTTCCAGCTTTTTCTATATATGTGGTACCAAGGAATCGAACCCGGGTCTTCGTGCATGCTAGGCAAGCACTTTAACCACTAGGCCAAGTTCCTGACCCGAAGTAACAGCTTTATTTAAAATAATTCACATACAATTTACCTATTTAAGGAATACAATTCAATGGTTCTCAGGATATTCAGAGATCAATAACCACCACTACAATCAATAAAAGGTCTAGATTTTTTAAGACACTGGCAATTACTTAGAGTAAGCCTGAAAATAATCTTTTCCTGGATTACATGAAATTAACATCTTTACACCGTAGTTATATACTGGACCAAACTATTTTCCAGAATAGCCTTATCAGCAGTATATGAAATTATTTTGTCTTAGGACTCGACATATCCCAACTAGCATTAAACTCTAGTTTAAGGTTCCCACTGCTTACTTACATTTATTTTATTTAGCTAACTACCTGTACTGACTTTTCATCTATCCAGTGTTTTAGAACTTGTCAGAAAGGCAGCAGCTGCAAGGGGTAACAGCATACACTCTCATCAGAGCAAAGTTAAGGACTGTCAGGCTGTTTGGTAGAGGTATGCATCAAAATGTCTCAGCAAAACACTACCTGCAGAGTCTACATTGTTTAGAAAATAACTTCTCATTTTACAATGAAAAGAGTAACCAGGGGAACACTTAAGACTGTAGGAGTAGCTTACTAATAAATACTACTTATCCATTTTTTTCCCTGGGTTTTTACCATACAGAGTAAATATCAACTCTGTTCATTATCATACAAACCTTTTTCTCATTCACATCTTAGGATTTCTTTCCTTCTGATAACATGAAAGCAATGGAAAGGTGTGATACTGTTTTCTTGTAATTTATGTTTATTCATTCTTTCATCAGATATACTTAACAAGGGTAGCTTAGTTATCAGAATTGATTTTCCTGGGATGGGGACATGGCTTGGAGGTAAAGCCAAGTACAAAGTCCTCAGTTTGATCTCCAGTATGGCATATGTGTGTGCAAGCATGTGTGTGCACACACGCACCCATGCACACCCCTACAAAACAAAACAATAAAATAAAAATAAAACACAAACAACTGAAGAATGACCAAATGTCCAAAATATTTTTTTGCTAAATAATACTTTTCTCCACTCATTTCCTATGTATCTTCTATTGAGTTTTAGAGGCTGAGTTTTAAAAAGTCTAACAGTACTCTCTGGCCACTGACTTACCTGATTTACTTGATTTTAACACTAAAATTTTCTTGCTAAACCTCCCCATTCAAGAATATGGTAATTTTCACTGGGCTCAGTGGCTCATGCCTGTAATCCTAGCTACTCAGGAGGCTGAGATCTGAGGATCTCAGTTCAAAGCCAGCCTGGGCACTAAAGATCATGAGACTCTATCTCCAACTAACCACTAGAAAACAGGAAGTGGGGCTGAGTCTCAAGGGGTAGGGCAGTAGCCTTGAGCTGAAGAGCTCAGGGACAGCGCCCAGGCCCAGAGTTCAAGGCCCATGACATTGCCCCAGCCAGCAAAAAAAAAAAAAAGGTAATTTTCTATGGCCTTTAACTCAGAACTTTATAGCTTCTTAGGAAAACCCCTTTTCTTTTCTTTACTTTTTGGTTGTGGGGCTTCAACTCAGGGTCTGGGCATTGACCCTAACTAAGCTCTTTTGCTCAAGGGTACCATTCTATCACTTTGAGCCAAGTGCCACTTCCAGGTTAACTGGAGATAAGAGTAGAGACTTTTCTACCCAGGCTGGCTTTGAACTTCAGTCCTCAGATCTCAAGCCTCCGGAGTAGCTCGGGTTATAGGTGTGAGCCACCGGCACCTGTCTTACTAAACTTTTTTCTACCTGTTTTCAAATAGTTTTATATTTTGTTTGAAGAATTGTTGTACTGACAGAATTGCAGCAATCATCAGCAGGTTTTCTGATCTTAAAATTAAAAGTTTATATATTGGGGGGCGGCAGGATAGCCTAGTGGTAGAATGCTCGCCTAACATATATGAAGCCCTGGGTTCAATGCCTGGGTACCACATACTCAGAAAAAGCCAGAAGTGGAGCTGTGGCTCAAATAGCAGAGCACTAGCCTTGAGTAAAAAGTGTCCAAAGACAGTGCTTTAGGCCCTGAGTTCAAGCCCCAGGACTGACAAAAAAAAAAAAGTTCATAAATCAGGAAGAATTACTTAACATTTATCTTGGCACATATTAAGATGATATACAGCCCAAGGATTAAATACAGCAGTACCAGACCCCTAGGGCTCAAAACCAGATTCATGTAATTAATTCTTGTATCCTAAACTTCTTCATTAGTAAAATGAGAGTAACAGGGGCCGGGAGTTTGGCCTAGTGGTTAAAGTGCTTGCCTAGCATGCATGAAGACCCGGGTTCGATTCCTCGGTACCACATATATAGAAAAAAGCCGGAAGTGGTGCTGAGGCTCAAGTGGTAGAGCTCTAGCCTTGAGAAAGTCCAAGGACAGTGCTCAGGCCCTGAGCTCAAGCCCAGGACTGGCAAAAAAAAAAAAAAAAAAAAAATGAGAGTAACAGTAACAACCTCAGGTTTTTTGGATTAGCCAAGATAATACAGGTTAATACCTGGAAATGAGTAAATACCAACTGGTACCTTCTTTAATCATTCTTCTTTTCTTTTTCTCTCCCTCTCTGGCTACACTAGATCCTTATACAAACTTAGCAAGTACTACATCCTATGCCAGACTCCCAGACCTTTTAACAGTTTTGTCCCTGAGACTGTGTCTTGCTATCTTTGCCAGAGCTAGTTTCAACCTCAAACCCTCTGCACCCTCTGCCACTACTAACATAGACTGAATTATGGTCCCATTATACCTAGTAATAATTTCCTAGTTAATATAAACTTCTGGTGTTTTACTTAGGACTCTCATGGCAACTTTGGTGAGTGAAATTGGAGTTTATGCTAGTTTTCTAACATGAATTTGCTATCTTTGGGTATTTTTTCTAGGACTCAGAATATATAGGAGGGCTTTTGATCCTCAGTGTTGGGGCAGAACCCAGCATGCTAAGGCAAGTGCCCTACCACAGTAGAAGCTGTATTGCCAGCTTCCCCCATCTTCTAAAGATGTACAAGCTTTAGAGTTTCCCAACTAACACTTTGAGGCTGAATAATTTTCAGCTAATCCCAATATTAGAATCTTAGCAGGGAAAGAACTAGTACATGCATGGGAGCTTCTAGAAATCAACAGTTAAGGACTGTTAGCAATCAATACCAAGTTTAGTCTCTAGAATTTGTGAATTCTACTTTTTTCCTTGTTTAGAAAAACAGTACTTAAACTTATCTAATTTTCCTGTAAGGCTCCATTTCTTCATGACTCCCAAAGATCACTGCTGGCAACTCAGTAATATGAAAGTTCTCTCCATGTGAGATTCGATCTGCTTTTGTATCGGACACTTTCTGTTCCAGGATGATCCTACAATCCATTGTCTGTGATAGAGCAGCAAAGTATGGTAGGTTATAGGTCAAGCTCTGCAGTCAGGGTTTCCAGTCTAAGGCCTTTCCTAGGTGTTTAATGTCACATCAGTTACTTAGCTTCTTTTCATTCATTACACATCTGAAAATATGAACATGAAAATAGGGTTCTTATAGAATTAAATGAGCTACATATAGAAATCTCAAACAATGCACCAGCATTTGGCAAGTATATGCACAGTAGCAATCATTTATTCTTTTCTGGTTTTTTTCTAGGCTAGGGCTTGAATTTAGGGCCTGGGCATGGACTTTCTACCACATGAGCTACAGCTCCATTTCCAGCCTTTTGGTAGTTATCTGGAGAAAAGAGCCTCATGTCATGGACTTTCCAGCCTGGCCTGGAATAAGACCTAATTATGGGGCAAAAAAACTCTAGCATGTGGACCAAACTAAGTTGGAATGCTTTCTCAAGGAGCTATGAATCCTGATAGTGGTCTTGCTCTCTCTCATCTCTTCTATGGCAGGTAAGGACCCCTCATCTGAGCTGGCATACCCACAATCATCAGGCAAGTAGAGGACAACCAGAGAACACTGTCTGTAGGACTGTTCTTTGTTTTCCTGCATTTGAGTCTACATTTTTGGTCTTCTTTTCCACTCCCATTGTTTTTGGTTAACGTTTTCCTTTCCCTAAAAGAGCTCATAGATCTCACAACAGGATTGTGACAATAAACTCTCATGAGGTTTGAGGTTTTGTTAATCATTACCTGATTTACTAAGGTTGTACTTTACAATCATTTAACAGTTACTGATTAATTTTTCCTAAGTATAAGGATACAGAAAAACTAGAAAATACACATTATAATGTTCACATTTACCCTAGGCAGAAAACTTCAGTACTATAAATCAACTCCAGGCACTGAACAACTGAGCGGGAGACAAAAAATGTTTTTTGAAAACCACAGTTCATACCATAAAGTTCTAAGAAACAAACTTCAAGACCACAAGCAAAACCAGAACTACCTAGCACAAGAGAAAAAGTTAAAGTACATGTGTGCACATGCACACACACACACACACACACACACACACAATCATGAGACATAAGAGAAAGACTTCCGGGCTACTCAACCTAGGCCACTTGGCATAATAACAGGGTGACTGAAGCCCAGGGAGGTGGAGTGACTTGCCTCAAGTGACAGCATGGTTAGTCAACCAGTCAGGAGCCAGCCAAGCAAATTCCTAGGCTTCTACCTTTCCCACTGTATGTAACACAGGCTTCCATCCTTACTCCTAAGACTGACATGAAAAACAAGTACTCCCAACTGGCCTAGCTAAACTATAAACCACTAATCAAATTATGACTCTGTACAACTCAAGTATCTAGGACAAACCATCTCATTCTGGATTATAACATGCAGTTACTGTTTGAAGACCTATTAAAAGTCTTAATAGCATCTATTCATAAAATTTCAATCTAAAATACTAAATCAAAAGTACTCAGCAAGTAACCAAAACCCTGTGGAGGAAATAAAACATCCTATTCCAAGAATATTGATTTCAAATCAAAACCAACCTGTGTTCCAGTTCTAGCTCAACTATGCAGTATCCATCTGTGTGACACCTGCCTACTTCAGAAGTTTATCTAGTAATTTTTGTTCATCTGCCTTGATCCTTGATCTTTGTCAATTTCAATCTTTTTTTTTTGTGCCAGTTGTGGGGCTTGAACTCAGGACCTAAGCACTGTCTTTGGACTTTTCTCAAGACTAGAGCTCTACCCTCGAGCCACAGCACCACTTCCAGCCTTTTTCTATATAAATATATACATGGTGCTGAGGAATCAAACCTGGGTTTAGAGCATGCTAGGCAAGCATTCTATCACTAGGCCAACTCCCCGCCCAATTTCAACTTTTAATTTATAATCAACAAACGTTAACTTATACTCCAACAAACTTGCCAACTACAGCACGATTATAACATTAGGACACTATACCAAACAGGGATATATGCCTAAAAGCATTTACTATATTTCAACTACAATCTTTAACAATGTTAAGAAAGAGTTTAAAGAAGACCTGATTGCATAAAACACAGAAATTTCACTTGAGCAAAGTAGATGAAGAATGAGGAGAATCCAGTCATGCAGCTGATAACCTAGAACAATAACCCTAAGTAAGTGACTTTACTTTGCAGAAAGCTCAGTCTACAAAGTTAACAAAACATGTTCTGGTTACAGGGGCCTCAGAGTTCCCACCCGAAGAAGAAAGTTCTGAATTACTGACTAGCTTGAAATTCTAAAGTTTCTTCTACTCAGAACACTGTTTATTAGTACTAACACAAAATGTAGGATGTTTGAGCATTTGATGTGTCCCAGAATCTGTTCTGAGTATATAATGTAGTAATTAATCCTACAACCTTCTCAGGAAAGAAAAGTTACAGAATCTTTTGCTTAAGGTGTAGAGCCCATAGGAGGAGAGGTGAAGTCCACATCTAGGTGGTCTGTCAGTACCTGTGACGACAGATCCTCTGCATCCAAGAGTGGTCCTATAGCTATGTAAAAGCATTTATGCAAGTGTGGCTAAATACACCTACTATTTAATCTGTGGAGCACACACACACTTTAAAAGGAACCCTATAAAAGAACAAGCAACAGTTCATTAGGTAAGGCAATAAAGTAGCAACATAAGATCAAGCTAAAAAATGTTTATTTTGTTTCCAACATTTTATCAAAATAGTCAAAGTGTTGCCACATCCTAATATGATCCTACTTCTTGGTCTTCAAGAGTTGATTCATTGGATAGTGCTCCAAAAGAATAATTACCATACTAAATCATACTGGCTAACTAGACTTTGTCTTTTTAACGTGAATATGAAAATGCATATACACAACTGGATGTGGTGGTTCATACTAATCCTAGCACACAGGAAACTGAGGTGGGAGGATCATAAGTTCAAAACCCATTGGGTTGTATAGAAAAAAATACATATATTCACACCTACAATCATGTGCAAACACTTTGAACACTATAAGTCTTAGCAGCAAAATCTCATGTTAGAAATACTCTATTAAGGAACAGGTATGCCAGGAACACCGCCAATACAATGTCCAGAGCAGGTTTTATCTCCCTCCTCCAGGGCCACTTCACACCTGACTGACCTCTTGTAATTCTTGGCATGCCATTCTCCCTCACAGCTGCTACAAACCACCCTTCTGTCCTCTCCAATCTCACTTCAAAAGTTAAAAGCACAGTGACACTAGGAAACCTGAGGAGTAAAAATGACACAGAGGAGGACTGCACATACACACATGAAATGCTGAATGGCCATGAGCAATTAGAACCCATGCTCTGCCACCACCCCACTCTACTAGAGCACTTTTCTCCTAATCCTTGAAAGGTAAGGGGCAACAGAAGTAGAAAGTCCCATTATTTTATTTCCAGACTAGTCTACAAATGATGGTAGAAAAAGTTGTCTCACTTTCCTTTTCCCCAGTATTCTAAACTGATAAAGTTTAGAATTGTTATGGAACTGGTTCCATAGTTATTAAGAGTACAGAGTCAAGCATGGTGTATCTGTAATCGCGGCACTCAAGAGGCTGAATGATGCAGGAGGATCAGAAGTTTGAGATGGGTTGGGGCTATACAGTAAGACCCTATTCTCAAACAAGCTCACAAAAAAAAAATTCTCCAGCTGCTCATTTCCTCTTTTAATTACAGACTGCTTCAGCACCAATGTTCTCTCCAAAAGAATGATGACTTAATCCTTGTGCAATTTTTGAAGTTTCTTGGCTTCATCTGCATTCATACAAATTCAGGATCTTTATACATAAATAACTAAATACCAAGTCAAAAGTAATGTAGCCCAGAGGTTGACATAAATTTCACCTTTATTCCCACACTTTTTTTCACACAACAAAACTGTGCCTGTTAAAACCAGCTGGGGGTAGGGGCTCACACCTGTAATCCTAAACTACTCAGGAGGCTGAGAGTGAAGGATCACAGTTCAAAGCCAGCCCAGGCAGGAAAGACTCCATGAGATCCTTACCTAGTTGTGGCTAGAAGTGGAGTAGTAGCTCAAATGGTAGAGTGCTAGCCTTCAGTGAAAAAGCTCAGAGCCAGGGCCCAGACGTTGAGTTCAAGCTCCATACTAATATTACCTAGGACATTCCTATTTCTCTAACAGCCCAGGACGTCCTTAAAGTCAAACTCCCAATTAAATAAACTGTAGAAATGAGTCACATGGATTTTTAAAAGCAATAAAACAGAAATATCACCAAACTAGCCTTGAGATGAAGAGCTCAGGGACAGTGTCCAGGCCCAGAGACCAAACCCCATGACTGACAAAAGAAAAAAAGAAAAAAAAAAGAAATATCACCAAAGGTAAGGTAACCAACTATCTGAAATGAAATTCTACTATCCAGCATAATTTTTTCCTGTGTGAGGGTATAGGTGTGTCTATATTTCTATGGCAGAAAGCAAGTGTGACTTGTAAGTGATGCTGGGAAGTAAAACTCTTGGAAAATATGGCAGTAGTCACACAAATCTATAATCTCACAAAAGAAAAGCATTTGTTAAATATTCCAAAGTAATAATAAAGATGCTATGTGGCATACACATTTGCAATATACAAAAATTCAAATGAAACCAAATTATAAAACGAAGTCTCATTCTTAACCTAGCCTTTATTCTTCTTTTTATTTTTTAACTGTCTTTTTTGGTACTGGGGATCAAACATAGGACATTGCACTTGCTAGGCAATGTCCTATGACACCACTGAGCTACATCCCGCTCTTATTCTTTTATCTTTATATTAATTTAGATCTAACTCAACATCTCATTTTATATGCCAACAAAGGATAATGCATTTCAGAATGCAAAGCACAGGAAACTGAATACAAGGATTTGTAGTCTTTAAAATGTTAATGAACTGAAGTGAGCTACCTAGAATTTTTTTTTTGCCAGTCCTGGGCTTAAACTCAGGGCCTGAGCACTGTCCTTGAGCCTCAGCACCACTTCCATCTTTTTGTCTATGTATGTGGTACCGAGGATTCGAACCTGGGGCTTCGTGCATGCTAGGCAAGCACTCTACCACTAAGCCAAACTCCCGGCCTAGAAATTTTTTAAAAGCTCCCTGTAATGATAGCAAATCATTTAATAACAAATTACATATTTGGTTTTAAAAATGTGAATTTAAAAACCTAAATATGGGGCCGGGAGTTTGGCCTAGTGGTTAAAGTGCTTGCCTAGCATGCACGAAGACCCGGGTTCGATTCCTCGGTACCACATACATAGAAAAAAGCCAGAAGTGGTGCTGAGGCTCAAGTGGTAGAGCTCTAGCCTTGAGAAAGTCCAAGGACAGTGCTCAGGCCCTGAGCTGAAGCCCAGGACTGGCAAAAACAAACAAACAAACAAACAAAAACCTAAATATGTGCCAGGCATGGTGGCTCACACCTGTAATCCTAGCTACTCAGGAGGCTGAGATCTGAGGATTGTGGTTCAAAGCCAGCCCACGCATAAAGTTCACGAGACTCTTATCTCCAATTAAACACCAAAAACTGGAAGTAGCACTGTGGCTCAAGGGGTAGAGTGGTAGCCTTGAGTGAAGAGCTCAGAGACAACACCCAGGTCCAGAGTTCAAGTCCCACAACCCACAAAACACACACACACACTCACACTGATGACCTATGTGGATAGCTCTAATATAAAGACTATTTTTAGGAATAGAATGGGGATGTTGGGAAGGGGCATTGCATTGAACAGCTTATGAGACTCAGGATGCCAACTGTGAGAGTAATCTTTTTACACAGCCCTTCTAAAAGTACATCTGTTCATGTAGCAGAGATCTGTGATTCTCTCTTCCATACTTCCTGATCACAGACCAATGAGAGCATTAAATAATAAGCATTTGAAATCCCAAACTTGTCAGGGTGCTTGTGCCTCATACCCATAATCTTAGGAGCTGTCAGGATCAAGACTGGAAGCCAGACTGGGCAGAAAACTTCATCCGACTGTTATCTCCAATAAACCACTCAAAAAGACAAAGCAAAAGCTGGAAGTGGAGCTGTGGCTCAAGTGGCAGAGCATTAGCCTTGAGCACAAAAGCTCAAGAACAGAGCCCAGTCCCTGAGTTCAAACCCAAGGACTGACATAAAAAGTTTATTTTTTTTTCTTTCTCAGGGCCAGGAGTTTGGCCTAGTGGTAGAATGCTTGCCTAGCATGCACGAAGACCAAGGTTTGATTCCTTGGTACCACATACATAGAAAAGCCACAAGTGGTGCTGTGGCTCTAGCCTTGAGGAAAGCCCAAGGACAGTACTCAGTCTCCAGTACTGAAAAAAAGAAAGTTTTTTTTTCAAAAGCTTATAAGAAATTAATGAATATATTTCAAACTAGTCTTTGAAAAAAAAAGTCTTTGGAAAAGTTCTGTTCATACAGCTATTAAACATAACTACTGAGTTTCATTTGAGTAAACAATGCAATCTTGATTACCACTGTTAATAACCTAAGACTTCCTTTGCTTGGGTAAAAAAATGCTTTAAATGATTAACAAGATACAAATGTATACAAATGTACATATTCATGTAAAGAAAATATACATAGAAGTCTGAAAAGGAAATATGCAAAAATGTTAAGAGTGATTTAAATAGTAAGGTTAAAAATACTATTTAAAAAATTTCAGTACTGAGCCAGCATGGTGGTATATGCCTGTAATCTCAGAACTCAGGACGCTAAGAGAGGAGAATCCCCAAATTAGGCCAGATTGGGCTACACAGACCTGGTCTTGTAGAAACAGAAAAATCCCTTGTGAATTTTACAGAGATTATGTCTAATCTGATAAGCAAATTTTAAAAACTGAAAAAAGCTGTTAACATACAGTAAGTGCTTACCAAATCAACACAGGTTCAGAGTTGGTTAGAACAGGTCAGACTTTGTAGATTTCAAACACAAGTACTAATTATTTGGTAGCAATTCCAAAAACTGTGAAAAACAGCTAAAAACTTTCACTTCTGGCTCTTCCATGATTTTCACAACTAAAAGTAAATTACCTGGGGGGTGGGGTAGGTCTGTGTCCAGCTTCCTCTAGAATATAAGCAATATCTTCGAGTTTTATACGATCATTGATTTAGAGTGCTTTACGCAAATGTCATTCCAAAGAAACAACTTCGGTTTTACCCTCAGTCATTCCGGTGAGCCCAGTAAATAGGTGTGTACCTAACAAAATAAACCTAAAAATCCTGATGCACTGTAGGGAAGTCAAACTCACAAAAAAAAACCACAAAAAAACAACAAACGCGTTCCGTGTGCAGCCGAGCCCTTTACACATCTTTCCAGAATCTCAAGAGCCTCATGAATTTCTGCAAAAAAAAAAAAAAAAAAAAAGCACTTGGCCTGGCTCGGCTATGGTATACTTAAAACATCCGGGAAACTGTCAGAATCGATCTCAAAACTGCACTGAATTCAAGGGACAGAATGTCAAAAAATCCTGACCGGGCCTCCTCCTCTCCTTCCTGTGAAGAGCCCTTCAATATGCCCTGGCTACATTTCCGGGCTCGTGAGTCACTGCGCCCGAGAGCTCTAAGTTTCTTTCAGAAGGTCGCTCAAACGCAGCTCCTCCTCAACAGCATTCAAGGGATGTGGCCCCCCCTGGAAGCCCATCCCGCCTCACCGAGGCAGGCCCGGGCCAGCCACCTCACTTACCGAGGCTTCACCAAGTCATGTCTTTGTCACCTTTGTCCTCTAGCTTTGCCACCCCCCCCCCTCTTCTCCCAGTCCCACCACCGGACCTCCGCCGAGTCCCAACCACGCTACCGCCTCGCCCAGGAAGCCTTCCAGGTTTGTGCGAAGGCCAAAGGCGATCGAACCCACGGCCGGTCCCGTCTCCCCCGGGCACCTTTCACAGCACTCCGTGGGGTCCTGTGCGGGACTTATCACCTCTCTCCCGGTAGCGTGGTAATGGGTGCGCTGGTCTTATCTTCAACCACCAGAGCCTCGGCTCCTCCGGGGGGGGGGGCTCGGCGCCCGGTTCTCCTCTGAATTCCTCCCGGCGCGGACCCACCCGGGGTTCGATGGCTGCGACAACCTAAGTCGGGGACGAGCCCGATCGCACGATTCCTAACCACAAACCAGCGACGCTTTCCCGCTTTCCCGCTCCCGGCTTCCCCCCGAACGACCACCGCCACCACCACCATCGCCTCGGCCTCCCCGAGCCACCCCCGCCCCCAGGGCGGGAGGAGTGACGGTTGGCCCGGTCCACACTTCCCGGCTCGGGCCGGGGACGCGCCCAGCCGCAGCCCCACCTCGGAGCCACCCGGAGGCGCCCCGCACGGGGGATGCCGGGACCCGCCGGGCCGGCCCGGAACCCGGACGCTGCCACCCGAGAAAATGGAGGGAACTGGGGCCGGGGGCCGGACGGAAGCCCGAGGGCGTCCGCGCCGCGAGAGGGGCCGGGCCAGGGTCACTCACGGGGTTGGGCCGGGCCGGGCGGCTCCCTCTCGGCCTCCGCGTCGTCGCCGTCCCCGTCCTCGGCCGCCGCCGCCGCCGCCGCCGCCTCGGGCTGCTCGCTGGGTCCCTGCGGCGCGGCGCGGGCGCTCGGCCCCTCCGTTGTCTTCCGCCGCGGCTGCTCCCGGCGACGGACTCCCGCGGCGGCGGCGGCGGCGCGGGCGGAGGTTCCGACGTTCCCGCCGGTAGGCTCCACACGGCTGCGCTCGCTCGGGGGTGGGGGTGGGGGGCGGCTACGGCTGCAGTTGAGGCCCGGCGCCGCCTCGGCCTCCGCCTCCGCTCAGCTCCTGAAACCTCCGAGTCCTCTCAGGCCGCGCCGCTCCCGGCGCCCCGCGCCCCACTCCGGCCCGAGCCCGGCTTTGACGTGCGCACTGCGCAGGCGCCGAAGACGCGACGTCGGCCGGCGCAGCAACGCCCTCCTCCGGCTTCGGCCGCCCCCCAGCGGCTGGGAGGACGCAGTGCGCCGCCGTCACGCCGGGCGGGCCTGCAGCGGGGCGCCTGCTTCTCATCCCGCATCCGCCACCTCCCCTCTAATAATGCTCAGCTCCTCTGGGGGCATCCAACTGCTGTCCTTGGAGGACCCCTCCTTCACGTTTAGTTCTGAAGGCTTTTATCTCTGCGATGGCCTGGAGCCAACTTGTGCACTTCACACACGCAGAGAACCTGCCACTTCATTTTAGCAACCCCTGACATCCAAGAAAGTGATGTAATGCTCCATAGGAACGGAATTCAGCCTGGATTTAAACTCCAACTCCACCATTCATATCCATGGGTTATTCCATGCCATTGCCTCAGATTCATACATTTAAAAAAACAAAAACCCAAAACACAAGGGCCGGAGAGATGGCTCACACCTGTAACCCTAGCTGCTCAGGAGGCTGAGATCTGAGGATCAAGATTCAAAGCCAGTCCAGGCACTAAACTCGATGAGACTCATCTCCAATTAACCACTAGAAAATCAGAAGTGGGGCTGTGGTTCAAACAGTAGGGTGGTAGCCTGGAGCTGAAGAGCTCAGGGACAACACCCAGAATTCAAGTCCCACAACCAACAGCAACAACAAAAAGTAACAATAATGAAAAAAGTCAAGCCTGGCACCAGTGTCTCACACCTGTAATCCTAGCAACCTAGAAGGCTGAGTTCTGAGGATCCCTGTTCAAAGCTGGCCCTGGTAGAAAGTCTGTAAGACTGTCATCTCCAATAAAGCCGAAAGTGGAGCTGTCCTCAAGTGATAGAGTGCTATCCTTAAGCACAAAATCTCAGGCTTATCTGAGTTCAAGGCCCAGGATTCTCCCTCGCCTTCCCACCCCCCCACCCACATACACATGGTGTAATATGTGATGAACAAGATAGTGTTTACACAGGTCTACAAGAGTCTGATCTATCAATTTCCTTATATGTGCTTGTTTCTTTGTTTTTGGTTCATACTTGAATAAGATACTTGAGTTCCTACGGTGTTCTAGATGGTGGGGTAGTTACTTAAACAGTCCTTGTTCCTGTAACAATCAGCAAACAAAGCAATACTTATAGTAAAGAGCAGTTTGAAAGGCTTTGGAGAAAAATGGCATTAGGGTAACAGGAAAGAGAGTGAATGTGTTGCTAATTCCAGGGTTCCTTAGAGGAGCAGCTACCAGAAGAAAGTGAAAGCCTATGAATGGAGATGGACCAAGAGATGAAGAAGAGTACCAGTGTGCTGGAGGACAGGGGATCCACACACCCACATGACTTTGGTGCTTACTGTCATGAGAAGTTGTTGAGAGGTGCTGGGGCAGAGAAGGGATGTGGTCTGACATTTTAAATGGGTTGTTGTGGCTGTGGTGTGAAGAATAGACTGAGGACCCAAGGTTTTCAGCAAGGATGCTAATTAGAGATTGCTAAAATGATCTAGTTGGATTTGAGGGGTGCAGTAGCCCACATGTCGGGAGCTTGTAGGAAGCTCGGGGGTGGGGAGGAGAGAGACAGGGAGAGAAAAAAAAGACAGACAGAGAGAAACACACACAGAGGAGAAAGAGGAGGAGGAAGAGGAAGAGGAGAAGGGAGTAGGGGAGAAGGGGAGGGGAAGAGAGAGTAGAGATCAGGGAGAGGGAAGAGAGAAGAAAGAATTCAGTGGTCATTTCTAGACACATTTATGGGTATGGCTGTGCCAAAATCAATTTTTTGTTGTTGTTGTCATTTGAGGGACGTGAAGTCTGGGCCTGGGCATTGTCCCTGAGCTCTTCAGCTCAAGGCTACTGCCCTACTCCTTGAGCCACAGTGCCACTTCTGGTTTTCTATTGGTTAATTGGAGATAAGAGTCTTGTGGACTTTAGTGCCAGGGCTGGCTTTGAACCTTGATCCTCAGATCTCAGCCTCCTGAATAGCTAGGATTACAGGTGTGAGCCACTGCATTCGACTGAATTGCTTATTTTCGTCTTTTTTTTTTTTTTTTGCCGGTCCTGGGCTTAAGCTCAGAGCCTGAGCACTGTCCTTGGATTTTTCTCAAGGCTAGAGCTCTACCACTTGAGCTTCAGTACCACTTCCGGCTTTTTCCTAAGTATGTGGTACCAAGGAATCGAACCTGGGTCTTCGTGCATGCTAGGCAAGCACTCTACCACTAGGCTAAACTCTTGGCCTGAATTGTTTATTTTCTCAAGAAACTTTATGATACGATTCAGTGATGTGGGGAAGACTTCCACCGAGCTATGAGGGAAGGCTTCATTTTGGAGCATGAGTAGTGTGAGCTGCCTGCTGGATACATGGGTAGGACCAGGTTGCATGTGAAAGTGTAGGGGTGGGAGAAGATGTCTAGTAAATGGACTTGGGAGTCTTCAGAGTGGGTAAAACCTCAGAACTCTGGGAACATTTGGAGAATGAATGTTAACAAAGTACAAGGCTGAGCCAGACACCAGTAGCTCAGACCCTTAATCCTAGCTACTCAGGAGGCTGAGTGGTGAAGCCAACTTGAGCAGGAAAGTCAAGAAGACTCTTGATCTGGAATAAACTACTCAGAAAAAGCTAGACATGATGCTGTGGCTCAAGTGGTAGAGTGCTATCCTGAACACAAAGAAGCTCAGCGGCAGTGCTCAGGCTGAGTTTAAGCCCCAGGGCCAGAGAGGGGTGGGGCTATAGGGGATGGGGGAGAAAAGGCTGACTCAGTATCTCCAGTGAGACACTGAGAGAGAACCAACAAGAGAGGAGGAACGGCCAGGGTGGGAGAGGAGATGCAGACACCTTTCTAGAAGGAAGATGGACCACTAGTGCAATGCAGCTTACAGGCCAACTGGGCTAAGATTGGTGACTGCCATTGATTTTAACATCACGGAGGCAATCAGTGCCCCAAGAGCTGTTTCACTGGAGTCCAGACATGGGGAGGCCTGAGTGGAAAGAGCCTAAAGACAAACAAGGCCCAGGAAAATTTCTAGGAAGACTCAGGCTCTAGAGAGATCATAAGGCTATACAACTTTTTCATGGTGCTTTTTTTCTTTGGAGGAGCAGAGAATTGGGTGGGTGGGGGGTCACTGGAGGCGAGTGTGGGGTCAAATGAAGGTTGTAGGGTTTTTAAATTTTCCTTTTGTTTTCAGGTAGGAACTATGACAGTCTGTTTAAATGCGGATGCAGCTGGTTCAGTAGAGAGGGAAAATGTGATGATGCAGGTATGGGGAGCGTATTCTGGAATGTTGTGCTTGAGTGAACAAGAAAAGAAGGTGCCAAGCTCAGTGGAGAGCTTGTCCTAGCACAGGTACAAGGTGGCATTTGCTCACTGGATCAGGAGACTTGGGCAAAATGTGGGCACAGAGGCAGGGAGCTGGGTAGACTAGATGTGGGCAATGAGTGCTTTGCACCCCCCCCACCACACACGCACACACACACACACACACACACACACACACACACACACACACAAAGGCTGCTGTTTCAACAGTGTTACAGGAACCAGGCCATCCCTCTAAGTGCAAAGGGAGCAAGAGAAGGTTGGAATTTGAGAGAGAGAAGATGCAAGGGAGTAGTCAGCTGTGTGTGTGTGTGTGTGTGTGTGTGTGAGATTATAATTACAATGCACACATAAACTTTATGTGTTAATAACGATGGACTGTTGAATGTAAGGAGAGAGTGCGATGGGGTGGGGATAGAAGGAGGAGAGAGCAGGTAGGTAGAGAAATGGAGTCAAACAAGAAGGTCAAAGACAGTTGGAAACGTATCCCCAGTGAGTGAGCTGGGAAGAAGGAAGTGCTATTTAGACAGCCAGCTGGCCTGGCAGGGACACTTTTCAGGAATGGTGAGGCCTGGGGCAGCCTCTTACATTATGACTTGGGCATGCATTACAGAAGGTCTTGTGGTAATCTCAGTGCTGAGATTGGTTCTGATGGCCCGGGTGGGGATGTGGGTAAGGATTCTACAGTTCTAATACTCTGGGTAAGGTGGAGTGAGGGAGTAATCAGATTATTATTGGCATGTTATGAAATCCTCCTAAATACAGCGCGCGCGCACACACACACACACACACACACACACACACACACACACACACACACAAGAAAAGTAGGCTGCGCTTAATTATGAACCTAACTTTAGAAAATGTAAGTAAAGTATCAACATATAAAAATAATGTTCACTGAGGGCAGGTGAGTTAATTCAGTGCTAGGATACTTGCCTAGCATGTATGAGTTTTTGAATTTGATTCTTCAGCACTGCAAAACAAACATACAAAAACAATCTGAAAATAAAGTCCTCTGGACTACCCAAACTGAAGCAAGGAATCAGCTCCCCAGGTTGGAAAATATTCTAGGCTTGAGGAGATCCAGCTAACAATAGTGATTATTCTGTTCTCTTCCACTAAAAGAAAGGGTAGACGGCAGGTACCTGGCCCTTGGTCCTCTAAAAGCAAGGCTCGAGCTAGACTGCAAGTGTTATCTAAGTTAGAAACTTTGTTCTTTAGAGACTTTACTCCTAGGGTGGTTCCTGTTACTGTTTTATTATGAGGGAGTCCCAAAGAGAGAATTTTATGACATGCTATTCCATTACAACAGGACTCAATTCCTACAGAATGTAAAAATAAATGGGAATGGATAATCCTATATGCAGGGCTATTCCTCCTTTGCTTTCGGGGTTAAGGCACTATTCCAAATTAATCTAACCATAACAATTATAGCAGCAAACCCCATCCAAATTTTTGAAATGGCGTTTGTAATGAGTTCTGAAGACAAACTGGAAAGAGCCATGTCACTTGGCCCCTTGAATTACATCAGGGAGCCATCTCTTAATCACACACACACACACACACACACACACACACACACACACACACACACACTTCTTTGAAAAACTGAACCAACTTCTAGAATATCCTTCCATCTGATCATCTGATCAAAGACGTCCTCAAAGCCATGAAAGCAGGATTGTCATTGCTCTTGAGTAACAGTTTCTCATCTCATCATTCCATTCCTTTTCCTCTCCTCCCCCTCTAGGGCAGGGCCAAGGGATGAAGGCCCCTCCCCGCCTTAGTCAGACATCCATGAAAGGACTTTGGAACCTGATTCATGACTTCCCTCCACCCCACCCATACTGCCTTCACCTGGACAGCATAGGTGCCACTCACAGGCCATACTAGGTCCTATGTCCTTCCTGTTCTCTGTCCCAGTGACCTCCATGTCCCCTCTACCTCAACAGCAGCTGCTCTAGCCCCACCCTGGGACACTGCCATTACCAGAATTGCTCTGCTTTTGAAGCTTGAGTTCTACCACAATCCTGTTTGCCCTCTGTTCCCATCTACCCACCAGGCCACACCCTCACTCTCACCAAACCTGCTCTAAAATCTCATTAGAATTTGTTTATTCAACAAATACTTATTGTGAACAAATTATTCTCCAGCGCAGTGGGAACCGGGTATGGATTAAGACATGGTCCCAGCTCTCAGAGAAACTAGGAGTGGAACAGAAACACTTAAGTAAATAAGCAATCAGAGGAATGAGACATGAAGTATGAATAACTCCTGGTCAGTTGAAGATGGGGGTAAAAAGTCAAGGAAAGTCCTGCAAGTAGTACCAAATACAAAATGAGTTTGGAGACTTGCATAAAAAGCAGTTCAATACCTAGTGTTTAGAGTTTGAAGAGGGGAATTGGAAAGAGATCAGATTGGAAAGATAAGCAAAGGTCCAATTACAAAGACACACAGCATCCAGATGGAGTTCAAATACCAGAGCACTGAGGGTGGGTCAAGTAGGTATAGAATAGGGATTTAAGCCATCAAGAGCCATACTTGTGTGTACTTTGTCTTTAGAAGCACCACTCTGGTCTGACGTGTACCATGAATGATAGGCAAGCTATTTCCATTGTGACAAGAGATGGTGGCCTGAGGTAGGATTGGTAGCAGAACATAATGCTTAGTGATTTGATGGTGTAGATGGTATGGCAAGAATGAAGAATCTAGGAGAAAACAAGACATGCACAGCTGGTTGGATAGTGGAGCCTTTCACTGAGATAAACGTTTCTAGGCCTAATCAGAAGATGGAAGGAAAACCATGAGAGCATTGTATCCTACAGGCTTTCTCCATGGAAGGCCTCACATCAGTCCAAAGCTGCTAGAGTCCAGGGGCCTGAGGACTGTGAGAATCTGTTGGCTGTGACAATAGGACCACGTGGGTGATGTCCGAGAGACAAGTACAAGTGGACTAATGAGTGAAGAATCAGCCAGGTGACAGCGAGTTTAAGGTATAAATGGAAGATGCTGAGCTGCGTACTGGTGGCTCACACCTGTAATCCTAGCTACACAGAGGCTGAGATCTGAGGAAGGTAATTTGAATCCAGCCAAGGCAGAAAAGTTTGCAAGTCTCTCATCTCCAATTAAACAGCAAAAAACTGGAAGCAGGGTGTGGCTCAAGTGGTAGAGGCTTGAGTGAAGAAAGCCAAGTGAGATAATGAGGCTCTGAGTTCAAGTGCACACACACACACACACACACACACACACACACACACACACGATGATACTGAAAAGGAAAAATGGAGGACAGATCACATTTTCCTATCAGGGCATTGGGGAAGCATGGTTGAAGAGGAAGGTGACATAGAATTTAATGTTTCAGTGTGGATGGGACAGAGTATTGAAGGAGGCTGAAGATTTAGGAAAGAGAGGATGCAGCTCAGAGGTCCCCAAGACAAGAGGAGCTCCACAAGAGCACAAGAGATGGAAGTGAGGTCCCAGAGAAAAGAAAATTGTAGTCTAAAGAGAGGGTGACTGGCCGGGCTGGGAGTTTGGCCTAGTGGTAGAGTGCTTGCCTAGCATGCACAAAGACCTGGGTTCCATTCCTTGGTACCACATACATAGAAAAAGCTGGAAGTGGTGCTGTGGCTCAAGTGGTAGAGCACTAGCCTTGAGGAAAATCCAAGAACAGTGCTCAGGCCTTGAGTTCAGTCACCAGGACTGGCAAAAAAAAAAAAAAAGAGTGGGGGAAACTGAGTAAAATGGAGGGGGATGGTCCTCAAGGACTGGAAAATTCAAGATGTGAGTACTAAAATGAGTGTGGATTCCAGAATGAGAAAGGAAAGCTATATGGCACAATCTAAAGGGCTATAGAAAACTCTAGAAGGTTCTAGAAATAAGTTTTGTCAAAGCTGCCTATGATTTGATGGACTCTGTTTCAAATATGCTGATATCAAACTAGAATTTCTTTTTCTTTTTTTGCCAGTCCTGGGCTTGAGCTCAGGGCTTGAGCACTGTCCTTGGACTTTCTCAAGGCTAGAGCTCTACCACTTGAGCCTCAGCACCACTTCTGGCTTTTTTTTTTTTCTATGTATGTGGTACTGAGGAATCGAACCTGGGTCTTCATGCATGCTAGGCAAGCACTCTACCACTAGGACAAACTCCCGGCCCCTTTTCCTTTTTTAAAACAAACAAAATTGGGAATCCTCTCAGTGAAGTTCTCCCAGAGGAGTCCATATTCTAACCTCTGGAGTCTGTGGACAGTGGTACCTTCTCTAGTAGAACAACCTTTGTATATATGGAAAAGTTAAGGGCCTTCTGGGTGGGGGCAAGGAAATTGATTCTGCCCTAAAGCTTCCCAAAGGAACAAGTCTTACTCAATTTTCACTCTACGGGCTTCTGATCTCAGGACCATAAGATGATAAATTCGCGCTGTTTTAAGCTCAAGTAAGTGATGATGATCGTTAGAGCAGCAGAAGGAAATGGATATCAGTTTTCAAAAAGTAATTCATTACTTTCTGTCTAGTTTGTCTACAAAAGGAAGATCTGTGGAGCTCTTCAAGAAAGTTCTCCCGGGGCTCGGAGTTTGGCCTATTGGTAGAGTGCTTGCCTAGCATGCATGAAGACCTGGGTTTGATTCCTCGGTACCACATACACAGAAAAAAGCCAGAAGTGGTGCTGAGACTCAAGTGGTAGAGCTCTATCTAGCCTTGAGAATGCCCAAGGACAGTGTTTAGGCTCTGAGTACAAGCCCTAGGACTGGTAAAAAAAAAAAAAAAGAAAAAAAGAAAAAAGAAAGTTCTCCTTTCTGAATAAAGACACCTTCTAGTTAAGAGGTGAATGTGGAAGATGACAACTCTGGTGAGGACGCTACTTCCCCCAATTCCCACTCCCATCTGATCATACCAACTGTTGGGCTGGGGCATGACAACCATTTGTGCTCTGAGGCTCTTTTCAGCCCCCCTAGGGTTTAA
This sequence comes from Megascapheus bottae, assembly GCF_031878675.1. Taxonomy (NCBI): domain Eukaryota; kingdom Metazoa; phylum Chordata; class Mammalia; order Rodentia; family Geomyidae; genus Megascapheus; species Megascapheus bottae. The sequence continues at coordinate 33,379,252 of NC_143529.1, read as the reverse complement.
CCCCATGGCAACCACTCCTTACACATCCCAGAGCTTGAGCAAACTGAAGAAAGAAGGGCTGACCTTTGGTCCCCCAGGTGGCATGGCAGCTGTGGAAGGGACTTCCACATCCTGTCAGGAATTTGAGATGCCTCTGAACAGAGACACGGGAGCACACAAGGAGGAAGTCATATCCAAGTGGACAGCCAAGTGGGCGAAAGTCAGCTTGAGCAGAACAAGACTGGAACAGGTGCTTCTCACGTCTAGAGACCTGGCTTTCTGACCAGGATGAAGACCAAGAGTGAGCCAGTATGTGGTTGCAGTCCTAAAACTTAGAGGTAAGGGAGGCCCCAAAGGCCCCCGAAATCCAAGATAGGCAAGTGTTCGACTCACCCGGCCCTGTCTTGTTATTCTTGGTTAGAGGAGTAGAGGCAGGCAAGGATGCCCACAAAAATGTGTCCAGGCAGGGATGTTTGAAGGCAAAAAGTGATGAGACTGGCTGTCTCTAAAATTTTACAGGAATTGGAAAGGAGCCTTGGGATTGGAGGCATGGGTCAGTGATTAGAGGCTAGCCAAGAACGAAAGTGGCAGGGACTGAGTTCAAGTTTCAGTCTCAGATCTGGAAAAAAAAAAAATGGCAAGCAGCCTTCCTGATCTCAGTGAGGGCAAGACTGTACAAGAAAGGACAGGAGACTCTTTTGTTGCCTGAAGGCCCAAGGAATCCAAACCAGGGTTTCCTCAGCTGTGTCCTACATTTCCCTTTGGTGAACAAGCATGACTGGGGCCAGACAGCTCCTAAAGGCAGATGATCTTGGGTCTCCGAGAGCCCCTGAGAATTTCCAGGGCTTAACCTGGAAGTGTTTAACCTCTGTGACATCCTTAGCCCAGCATGGTGCCTGTAGGAGGCACTCCACAGTGTTTAAGAACTTATAATTATTGTGGAGGTGTTTTGGCGTCATATAAAGGATGACAAAGCAGGAAAACAGGTTAAAAATGAGATCGAGAAATGGGTCATGGATATTGTGTTTCCAGGGTGATATTAAAATATTTAATAACTAGGAATATACAGACAACTACTGAATGAAATGGATTCTGGGTAAAAATCAGTACTGTCCCTATCACTGGTAGAATCTCCCTGGGACCTATTATTTTAATAAAAAGAGACAGAGAGAAGTGAATTGTCATACATTAGACTTGGAATTCAGCCTTTAGAGTTGGGGTGCCAAATGAGGTTACTGCTTAATCTGTAGAGTTAAAAATCTGCCTTGAGAAATAAAACTGTGAAGGTAAAGAGTGAAAGGGCTCTACCAAAAGAAGAGGGTGTGCATTTTCTTGACAGTGTCACCTAGAGCCACATTTCAGAGGGGCATGTGTGTGTGTGAGAGAGAGAGAGATCCATTATAGAGTTCAGAGTTGTTTTGTTGTTGCTATTTGCTATTTGTTTGTTAGCTTGGGGCGTGTGTGTGTGTGTGTGTGTGTGTGTGTGTGTGTGTTGTTTCAAGGCCTGGATCCTGTCCCTGAGCTTTTTCTGCTCAAGTCTAGTGCTCTACCATTTGAGTCACAGCCATTTGGTGATTAATTAGAGATAAAGAGTCTCAAATCATGATTCTCAGATCTCAGCCTCCTGAGTGGCTAGGATTACAAGTATAAGCCATTGGCATCTGTTGTACAGTTCCATTTTCCAGGAGCATCTGGCATCAGAAGTCAATAAAAGAAACCTTCAGAATCTTCCCAAGCCTCAACTTGACCTGAGTATGTCCTGCTCGAAAATCTGAATCTGAATCCTTTTGCTTTGACATTTTGCAAATACACATAAGATTTTCTGACCTTATTCAAGGAACCTGCTGGAGGGTTTCTGATGTCAGTGCTAGCTTCCCATTCTCTGGTCTTTAGGATAGCCTGAAGAATAATACAGTCAGGGCCTTGAGCACACTGGCTTCTGGCTACACAGATAAGCTGGTAGGTTTAAGAGAGCTTAGCCACCATTTTTTTTTCTTTCAGAATGAAGGATTCTCCTTTACTTAGGGAGACGTCCATAATTTGGGTTTCTATGCACTTTATTGCTTGAGAATTCCTATGATTAGAAGTGCCATTTTTTTTTTTCCTGGCTAGTCAAGGTGTTTGAGTTCAGGACCTGGGTGTTATCTCTGAGCTTTTTCACTCAAGGCTAGTACTTTACTACTTTGATCCACAGCTCCACCTCTGGTTTACTGGTGGTTAATTAGAGATGAGTCATAGACTTTATCCTGTCCAGGCTGTCTTCGAACCACAATCCTCAGATCTCAGCCTCCTGAATAGCTAGGAGTACAGGTGTGAGCCAGCTTCAAAGTACCAATTCTTTTGTGCTTGTGTGTTCTGTTTCTGGGGCTTGAACTCAAGGCCTTGTACTCTTGGTCTTTTTGCTCAGGGATGAAAGTCAATGGACTGAGCCATACCTCCACTTCTGCATTTTTTGCAGGTTAGAGATAAGAGTCTCACACATTTTTCTGGATGGGTTGGGCGTTTGAACCTTAGTTCTCAGATCTTAGCCTCTTGAGATACCTGGCAAGTGCCAACTCTTGAGTCTTCTCCTCTTAGAGTTATCTAAAGCTACAGTGGTCAGCTCAGGGGCAAGTTTCATTGCGCTCATCTTAAGTCTATCTTAATGCTCTTTGTGGACTGGGAACTGACTTTGAACAGTAGACAGAAGAAAAGTTCTCTAGCAAATGCAGTGGCCATATTTAGTAGGAAGGTTTCCAGGTCAGACAGGTATGGAAAAGGTGAGGTAAGGTAGTTTGTGATGAAGGCAGAAGATAACAGATGTTTGGTTTCCTGGGAGGTTTTGCTCATTTATGGGTCCTGAGTATTTCTATTATTTCATGGATGCTAATGGACGGGGTGGTGATGGAGAAGAGAGATTGTAGATGCCTGTGGTTTCCAGGAGGTTTGGATGCTATAAAGATTTGCCACTTGACTGTAGGTATCCAGTGAAGTCAATCCTAATTTTTTTTTTTTTTGTCAGTCCTGGGCTTGAGCTCAGGGCCTGAGCACTGTCCTTGGACTTTCTCAAGGTTAGAGCTCTACCACTTGAGCCTCAGCACCACTTCGGGCTTTTTTTTCTATGTTTGTGGTGCCGAGGAATCAAACCTGGGTCTTCATGCATGCTAGGCAAGCACTCTACCACTAGGTCAAACTCCCGGCCCAATCCTAAATATTTTGAATATAGATTTTGGGGAGAAGATTCCAGCCCACTCATGTGGTAAAGCGGGAATTAACAGTGGATCAGAACACCAGTCAAACATAGCACCACCCTGGCCCAGGAGACTTTGGTGGATTGTCCCCCAGAGACCACATATGGTAGAAAACACATGTGTCCCAAGCATGCCTAGAAGGCCTTCTTCATTGACCCATTGGCCCAGGCCTGAACTCTTTGCTCTTGGGATGTCTAGCTTTAAGACTTGACTGGCAGCCAAGTGCCGCAGCTCACACCTGTAATCCTAGCTACTTTCAGGCTGAGTTCTGAGGATTGCAGTTCAAAGCCAACCAGGGCACTACAAAGCCCATGAGATTCTTATCTCCAATTAGTCACCAGAAAACTGGAAGTGGTGCTGTGGCTCAAGGGGTAGTGTAATAGCCTTGAGCTAAAGAGCACAGGGACAATGTCCAGGCCCAGAGTTTAAGTCCCATGACCGACCCCCCCCACCCCCCGCAAAAAAAAAGAGGCACGAAGTATTTACATGAGATTTTCATGACTATAGAGAAAGTTGGACTTCTAGTTTCCCTTGTAAATGGGCTTCTCTTTGTCTTGCTTCCCCTCCCATTCTACGCAGTTCTATTTTAGCTGAAGTTGCCTCTTTTCTTCCTTTACAAACACACCAGCCTAGTGGGCATGATTAGTAGGTATGAGGCGAAGTTTCTTCTCCATTGTCTTGGGATGAAGACTGGGACTTCCAAAGATGGGCGTGGCCATTTAGCCATGCTTCTGGTATAAACTAAATGAAGGACACCTACCAAGGATAGCGTTGGTTGTCAGAAACTAGAATTAACCTCCAAGTCCCAGGATCTAAGTGTAGAGAAGAATAAGGGCTTCTGCTTAGCTGAGACCAGTAGCAGTGAGATGCCCAGCAGAGGAGCAGGTAATAACAAAGAGCACTTGTCAAGATGCTCTTGACAGCAGGAGGCACCAGAGGTGCTGTCTGTCTGTCTGTACTGGTGTGGTCCAGGGGTCCTGAAGGCTCTCTGTCAGTCAACTGTTGTGACTGTAAGTATACAATTCCCTGGAATTCCATAGGTATCCAGGTCTTTCCAGCCCTGCGGCTTAGGGGAGAGTTTTCATTCCTATTAGGAGAAGCATGTGCTGATTCCCTTAGATGGTTTGTCCATTTGTATGGTTAGCTCAGTTCTATGGATTGGACTTTAAATCCTTCCCCTCAGGCCCGAAAACTAAAGGCTGGAACTAAGTCTGTTGGAATGATCGGGAGATGAGACCTAGTGAAAAGTTACTGGGGGCTTGTACAAATAAGCCTTTCTTTCTCTTAAGCCTGTTGTCTCGGGTCCTTGGTTACAAACCATAGAAAGCAAAAGCATACTTGGTTGGTTTGTCCATTGGGCGGGAGTGCACACAGGGGAATGAAGGTGTGTGAATGTGAGCCTCAGTAGGTGCTGGCATCCAAGAGGTGGCTCATAGCACTCACACCGGAAGCTCTGAAAAGCACCCCAGGCAGAGCCTGCTGGGCTGGTCCGGGAGGCAGGAAGAGGTAGGGCTCCATTAATCTGCAACTTCCACTCCACCTAGGCCATTTCTTTACTGGAAGAAAAAAAATGAATGGAACCTTTTAGGTGGAACGTGCCTCAATGCTGGAACTGCTGGCTGGCATGGAAGGTGAGCAGGGTGGCCTTTGCCAGTGTGAGCACTGACTCCCCCCAGCCCCTGCAAGATAAAGAATGGCCAGGGTCAGGGTCATGCATGGATGGGGGGCATGGAGGTACCAAGCCTTACGCTCACACAGCAGCTATGGCTGGAATCCAGCTACCTCATGATCCCACTACAGTAGAAGAGAGCCTGGGGAAGCTGCCAACCACTGTGGTTTAGCCTGGCTTCCAGAAGGGATTGTTCAGACCCTCCTGGAATGATGCAGTGACGGGCTCTTTCCAGTCCAGGCATGGTCCAGGCAACAGCACACCATGACTCATGCCCGCCTGGTGCAGTGATGGTGCAGCTGGTAGGCTTGACAGCCAGTCTTCAGTTGCCAACAGGGCTCAAGAAAGAGTTGTAAAGTCTCTAGCTATTTGGGGAATGATGTAGATGATATAACTTGTAGAGCAACAACATCTGAGATGACCCAGATCAAATCTATCCCACCTCAACCTACCTTCATCCACATGGTCAATGACTATCAGAGCAACCTCTGCGAACCCTCTGCACGCAAAGATGTCTACTCCATCTCTGCTTCACAGTCCACAACCCTCAGCACGGAGAAAATAAATTTCCAGCCATCCCTCGAATCAAACCAGGAATGAGGGACTAACTAGTCACTATAAGTTATAGGTGAAAATTACTTCACCAGGTATAGTGTCAACAATGATACATACATCTTTTATTCAGTGTGTCTACTTCCTGTTTTTATATCTGAGTTGATATCATTGGCATTTATTGGCAGAGGCCTATTTTATGGTGTTCTTACCACAAACCAGCCCAGAGTACAAGGCTGGGGTGGTAGCAGATGAGAAACCACAAACACACAAAATCCCAGTGAATTTGCCAATGATCATTGCATGCCCCTGGCTAAAATTATTAAGCAAATTAACTCTAACAGAATGGACTGTTTCTAATTAATATTACATTAAAACAAACATAGTGCTGAGGATGTAGCTTGGTAGTAGAAAATTTGCCTAGCATGGCCAAGGCCCTGGGTTCTATCCTTAGCACTACAAAACAACGAAACAATAGAACAAATCCAAAATTAAAACAATGACCCCCTCACCGCAAATCAATTGCTAACTCAGTTTTGCAAGTTAAGTCCTGTCATGGATTGCTTTAACAAAAAAATCATCCCTAAAAGCATCTTGATTGAATTAAAGGACTGATTACATCATAGAAAATATTTATAAACATCTGGTTATGCACTAAGCAATCTTCTGATAAAGTCTCAGTGCTGCAATTTTACATTTATCTGTATTCTCTGAATAGAAATCATTCAACTTTGTACTTTTCTTGAACAGAATTAGCCACATACCATCATAGGCTGACTTTTATACAAAAGTGAGCATTTTCTCATTTGCTTTATTATGTTATAAAAGGCAGCATAACAATGGACAGTTTTAACCCCAAAATCATTCATTAACAATTTACTTCCCTCAAAATAATGACTATTCTGAGTCATGGTTATAAATTTCTGCATAAGCTTATTTATCTGGATGTTTTTAATGTTCTTTCTGAGTCTCATTATTAGGCCCTGCAAAAGTGTAAGCATTCCTATTCTGCGGAAGCATTCTAGACCAATACAGAGCAGATCTCAATTTTACTCTAGGTATTACCCCACTCCATTAAGTAGTAGTTTTATTTTTTTTAAAAGCATTTTGAGAATTCAAACTTACAGCTATTAAGCTGAATACTCATATGGAGATACTCACAATCCAACAGAATTGTTAGAAACGCCCTTCGATTCTTCTTCTTCTTCTTCTTTTTTTTTTTTTTGTTTCTTGTGATGCTTGAACTCTGGGCCTGGGCGCTGTCCCTGAGCTCTTCAGCTCAAGACTACTGCCTTATCCCTTGAGCCACAGCACCACTTCCAGTTTTCTAGAGGTTAATTGGAGATAAGAGTCTCACGATCTTTAGTTTCTGGGCTGACTTTGAACCACAATCCTCAGATCTCAGTCTCCAAGAGCCACCGCATCCCACTAACCCTGTCCAATTCTAATTGAACAAATCATTTGAATAATAATTAGGAGGGATTCTAAGCACCAATGTAAGTTTGGTATTCTTCCTAGATATTTCCTATCAATAGCATTTTTTCCTTTTAAAATTCAAAAGTAGTTTGGTACCAAAAAATAGCCTTTATCTTTCCAATTAAAAAGAAAAGGTTTGTATTTATGGCTTCTAACTTTGCAATAATCTGAGTTCATAGTTTACCGATATTCTTCAGTTGTTTGAGAAGGGTATTCCTTCTCAGGATGTTCTTGGCTCTTGGCAAAGGTGTCTGTGAACTGGGTCACTTTATTTGGGTTCATTTGCCCTTTCCCCAGGCTTGGAGCCAGTCTCTCTGACATTTCTATCACACTGCAAAGTTCTAAAGGGGCCGTGGATTAATATTTCACTTTCAATTTTCCCCTCTGCTTATCTCTCTCTGGAGTTTTTGTATCTCTATTTCACTTTGTATGTTTCTTTAGCTGCCTCTTCATCTCTGCCTCTGGCTCTATTACTCTGAGATTCACCTTCTATCCTATATTTCAGTCTAACACACCAAATCAGTGTGTGTGTGTGTGTGTGTGTGTGTGTGTGTGTGTGTGTGTGTGTGTATATACCAGGGCTTGAACTCAGAGCCTGGAGATTATTCCTTAGGTTTTATTGCTGAAGGCTTGTCCTTTGCCACTTGAGCCACATCTCCATTTTTAATATTTTGCTAGTTAATTGGAGATAAATGTTTCATAGACTGTTCTGCTTACGCTGATTTTGAACCACAATTCTCAGATCTCAACCTCCTGAGTAGCTAGGATTACAGGTGTCACCAGTCACCAGTGCCTGGCATTTAGCTCAAAGCTTTTTTTTTTTTTTGCCAGTCCTGGTGCTTGAACTCAGGGCCTCTCTGCGCTCAAGGCAAGAGCTCTACCATTTGAGCCACAGCACCACTTCTGGCTTTTTCTGTATATTTGTTACCAAGGAATCGAACCCAAGGCGTCACGCATGCTAGGCAAACACTCTACCGCTAGGCCAAACTCCCGCCCCTAGTCCAAGTCTTACAGGAGCACATCTCCTAGATCTGGAGGGCAGTTCTATCACGTGTGGAGGAAGAAACCAAACAAGCCATAATGCGTTTGAAGATTTTTCTTTATATCTTGAAGAACGAGGGTTAGTTGGTTTTTTGTGAGGTTTTTTTTTTTTGAGAATTTACTATGCACAGGCCTGATACTCATTTCACATATTATTTCCAGTGTTTTATTTTTTTTATCATCTTTAAGCAATTGCTATCATTTTAATTCTGATCTCAAAACAACAGGGAAAATGCTAAATTCTCTGGAATCTTAGACATCTTTGGTTGTAAGATCACCATTACTTTCTATCCTGGTAAGGAAATGCCTTTCTGGAATACTCTAACCTGACAGCAGTCACAGATTGCATTCTGACTTTAGCGATGGTCAAGTGAGGAAAAACAGCGCATCTTGGAATTGATGAGGAAGACTTATAAATGAGGAAGCAGAAGCCAAGAGAGGCCAGGTAATGAGGCCAGAACCTCAGACCTGAGGCAGGCCACATGGACACTCCTTGTCCAGGCTTTGTTTCTGATGCTTCCCTCACCCTTGCTCTCCTGCTCTCAGGCCACCCAGGCCACTGCCAGACTCAAACAAGAACTCTTTGAGACTTCCCCACTTCTCAGGGTCTAATTATAGTGATGGTAATTTCTGCTGTCGCATCATTTTTGGCAGTGGTCAGTCAGAGGGGAAGCAGTGACAATTAGGGGTGTCTGCAAAAATCTCCTCCTCCCCCACAGCCCTCTCTGCTCCTCAACTTCTTGTCCCCAAGGCATCCCAGGGAGAGCCACACAAGGCATTAGTAAAAGCTGATTTGGAGAACTGATGTCAGCTGCTTCTCCATAAGCCCCTGACTCCTTCCTATTAGAATGTGCTGCCTCTCTGATTCTTAATGTCACCCCTTAGCCTTCCAGGTTTTGTTCCCTTTAGAAATGATGCTCGGTGTCTCTGCAAAGCAGCTAGTTCCTCTTTACTCATTTGTGTCAGAACTTGAACTCAAAGCCTTGTGCTGTGAGTTTTCTTGTTCTACTATTTGAACCATACCTTCTGTATGCGTGTGTGTGTGTGTGTGTGTGTGTCTTTCTGTCTCTCTGACTCTTCTTCCTTGGTCATACTATGGTTTGAAGGGCAAACATGCCCTTGCTAGCCATGTTTGTTACCACTTGAGTCAAACCCATTCATCCCAAACAACCCAATTTCTGACCGGAACTCTCACTCTTTATTCTTGGGGTGACTGTAGAAGGGGGTCATTTATCTGGAATCGGAGTCCCTCCCTTCCCCTCCACCTCCAAACACCATCCTTTGATGATGTATTCCTCCTAAGTTTACTGAGAGTCCTCTTCATTGGGTATTTTCAACCTTCTCCACCCAATCACTCCCAACACCATGACCTTTTGTTTCCATCCCTTCCATATCACAGAAAGTATTTCAAAGCCTCCAGTACTGTACTCACCCTCCTCAAGTCCACAATGCACTGCAGTCTTTCTTCGTTGTGTCTGATGCAGCCTCTGTCCCCTCATTCCTCCTGCTTCCCTGGCAGCCTCTCACTTGCACTTTTCTCACTCACCTCCAGACCCCAAGATGGAGACCCAAAAGTTTGGCTCCCTGGGTCTCTGTACTCAACCTAGTGCTCTGCTGTCTCCCACCTTCTGCTTGCCCTTTCCTACATGAGCATTTCTGTCACCTCTGTGTTGCTAACTCTGTAATATAGATCTTTGGTCCTGGCCACTGAGCCTGGGGTTGGAAAAGTTCTTCTGTGCCTCATGCGGCAGAGAATCCAATCCAAGGTCTTCAGGGTGACGAGTGCGGCACCTCAGGGCTTGGCTTCTGCTGGTTTTGCTCTAAGTCCGGGCACTCCTAACCATGACATCGGATCTCAAAGGGGTCAGTTATGCTTTGCCTGGAGATTTTCCTTAACAACGGGGACCATGTCTAAGTATCTAGAAGCCTCAGCATGGTGCCTGCAGCGGAGCGGTCAGGAACAGCTCCCTGTGGACTCCTTGTTAGGATGACATGATGCTTTCCCTTGTGTCTAGACAGTTACAGGAGGGGTTTCTGTTGCTTGCAGCCAGACTGAGCCTCATGACCACACTTAACTCCTTAATAAAGGTATTTGAGTCAAACTGAGCTAGATCAGACAAATGTCTGACTCCCTGAGTCTTCATCGATCTGTGTTGATGTTTTGTCCACCTACCTTCTCCTTCTTTTTTCACTTCAGTGGGATGAATGGGTATCTGTCAGGACAAATGGAATCTGTAGGTCTCAGGTGAGGAGCTGAGCCTTTCCTGGATGGAATCCAGGAGGTGATGCTTGCTAAGCAAGTACTTTGCCATTGAGCTACATCCCATCCCTGGACCTTCTCTGTATAAGCCACCTCTTGGTTGGAAATCTTATTAAAAGCTAATTGGTTGGGTGACTGGTGGAGGGTCACAAAGAGAACTTTGGGCCCTTCTGCAGGGGAATTATCCCTGTGCTTTGAAAACCTAAATTCCTGGGCTGACACTGGGGGGTACACAGTCCCTTCCTCTGGTTGAGGACCTACGTAGGGCCAGGAAAGAGGGCATGGTATAGGGTGGTATCGTCTACCTTTAGTTGGATAGCTAAGACACTGTAACCAGTCACACTGGCCCAAAGAACCTAGGTAGCATTTAGGGACTTAGTGTAGAAGAGGAGAGAGGGTTAAGTTCTTGGTTGGCAGAGGGACACTTAGGGATGGGACCTGGTGACAAACACCTTAGAGATAGAACACCATTCCAGATGCTGAGTGAGACTGGAAGAGGTAGAGGCTCCTTGTTTTGGCTGCCTTTGCCCCCATTCCTCCACTAGGAAGTAGTGGTGGGGAGTGGGGCTTGTGCCACTGGCTGCAGAAGAGCTGCCCCCCCCCCCAGCCTCTTGGACTGTGAATAAATACTCAGCTTACAGTCATCTGCTCAGTGTCATGGTTTCCCCGAGGTCAGCACCAGGGACCGGGTTATCCCTCAGGTGGATCCTGCATTCTAAACTCAAGTACTTGCCCTCTGGTCCTGAGTCCTGGCCATCTTTCCTCAGTGGGGAGTTTCCTTTGGAATTCTCTCTTGTCACCAGTCCTCATCTGGGACAATCTCAGTTCTTCGGGGATGTTCATGTGGTGCTCGGGGCCTGTGTGCTGTCCCTTTAGCTTTTTCCACTCAAGGCTATCACCCTACCACTTGAAACACAACTCCACTTCTGGCTTTTGAGCGGTTAGCTAGAGATAAGAGTCTCAGGGAGGAATAAAGGTCCTAAGGCCAGGGCCTGGCCCACTCTGATTTTAGAGGCTCCTTGACTCCTCTGCCAAAGTTTTATTACTTCCCCAAGGCCAATTTTGCAGAGCAAGGGTAGAGGGAGATCACACTGCACTCTTCAGGGGTTGGACCTCCACTGACACCCATCTCAGTTCCTCAGGAGCTGGTGGCCCTTGTGGGGTTTTGCTGGAACTCACATTTGGTTGTGTTGAGTGGTTTACTTCTGCCTTAAATGCTACCACCATGGCCCCTCACTGGAACTATAGCATCCAATGGAGGCAGAGGCAACAGTAAGCTGCTCTCTGCCATGCCAACGTACCTTGGTAAAACTTTGACCCTGGCTAGTGAAGACAGACGTGCACAGCCTTTCCCCAGAGGCCTGACAGGAAGGAGAGGCAGCCTGCCAGACTGAGGAGGAGAAGGGATTCCCCCTTCCCTCTCCCTACCTGCTGTCTGGGTTCTCTCTGCCACCCACTGATTGGGGCTTACACGTTTTTACTTCTGCTTTCCTCTCTGCCTCTGGGCGGTCTGCCTAGGCTGAAGGAATCATTTCTTCTCTAATTTCATGTAGGATGGGAAAAGTATATTTGCTTGGAAAACTAACTATGTAAAGTAATATAGAGCTCAGACACACAGACATACAATCCCACTGGCTGAGACTTAGGGGAATTCTGGACTACTTTTTTCTTCTATAGAAACTGAATGTTGGGGCCGGGAGTTTGGCCTAGTGGTTAAAGTGCTTGCCTAGCATGCATGAAGACCCGGGTTCAATTCCTCGGTACCACATACATAGAAAAAAGTCGGAAGTGGTGCTGAGGCTCAAGTGGTAGAGCTCTAGCCTTGAGAAAGACCAAGGACAGTGCTCAGGCCCTGAGCTCAAGCCCAGGACTGGCAAAAAAAAAAAAAAAAGAAACTGAATGACACCTAGATTGTGTGTGTGTGTGTGTGTGTGTGTGTGTGTGTGTACTCGCACACCATTACTGCAGGCTTGAACTCAGAGCCTATGCACTATCCTTGAGCTTTTTCCACTCAAGGCTAGCACAGCTCCACTTCTGGCTTTTTGGTGGTTAACTAGAGATTAGAGTCTCGTGGACTTTCCCGCCTGGGTGGCCTGTGATCTTCAAATCTCAGCCTCCCGAGCAGCTAGGATTACAGCTGTGAGCCACCAGCACCTGGTTTACATCTCCCACCTTAATTCAATTTCTGTAACATTTTCTCAACTTTGCCCCAGGTACACAGAGTTGAGACTAAATTCTCACTAATGTACTTTTTTCAAATTCATTGCATGCTTTACTATTCATTCTTGATGTTCAAAGTTCTGGCAAAAAAAAAAAAACTAACATCCTCCACATATTTTCTTTGGCTATTCGAGAACAATCCTTTTCTTCTCCTCCTTCAAGTTCCAACATCTTTGTGCCATTTCCGGATGCCCCCAGCCTGTACCCCTCCAGCTGTCCTACATATTATGGAGGAATGTGGGGGAGCTTTCTCTGGTCACCTGCTGTGGAAAATATTCCCCCTGAAACACAATGCTTTGGAAACAACCTGAGCAGCCAAGAGCATGCCCTTTCCTTCCAGTTGCTCAGGGGTCAGCAGCAGAAAGGTCATCAGGATGCCAAGGGGTAGGCTGTGGAACCCCTGTTCCCTCTCTAGATTCTGCCATCTGCTTGTTTGTACAGCGGTGTGGGTGGTGCAGCAATAAATGACATTGCTTCGTACCTGCCTGGGTTCTCAGTATTTATGGGGCATCCATTGTATGAAACTCAAGGAGAAGACTAGAAAAGAGAACAGAGCCCTCTGCCATGTGGGGCACTTTGTAGGATGACCCAGAGTTTCCAGCACAGGGGTCTGCATTGTTTTCTCCCTCTCTCGCCTACCCTACATTTCATGAGAATCTGTACAGACCCCTTGGCCCTACAGCACCTCTCTAGCACCTTGAGAGGACACCGCTGAGACTTCGAGTCTAGATGGTCCATTCAAGTCACTGCAGAATACTCCTGCTACTTCCTAGTTGTGCCACGTCTGACCATCTCTCCGAGTCTCCCCTTTGTCTATAAATTAGGGACCGTGGGCCAAGTGCAGTGACTCATGTGTACAACCCCTATCCAGTAGGAGGATCACACCCTAAAACCAGATCTAGACAAAAATATGAGGAAAAGCAAACAAACCAATAAAAAACCACCTAAAGATGGGCCAGGAGTTTGGCCTAGTGGTTGAGTGCTTGCCTTGCATGCATGAAGACCCGGGTTCGATTCCTCGGTACCACATACATAGAAAAAAGCCGGAAGTGGTGCTGAGGCTCAAGTGGTAGAGCTCTAGCCTTGAGAAAGTCCAAGGACAGTGCTCAGGCCCTGAGCTCAAGCCCAGGACTGGCGGAAAAAAAAAAAAAAACAAAAAACACCTAAAGCCAAAAGGGCCAGAGATGTGGCTCAAGTGCAGAATCATCACCCAACAAGTACAAGGCTTTAAGTTCAAACCCCAGGGACACACATATGCAAACACACACACACACAGATACAATAGCATGCACGCGCACGCGCGCACACACACACACACACACACACACACTTCATCATAAGTTTTGGTGCAGATGAAGTAAGATTGTTTACAAGGTCCACGATAATTCTGATTTATAGTGGACCAGATCCAGCCAGCAATTTCTGCCTGTGAACGTGTGGTGCTGTAGAATGAGAAGAGAAAGATGACAATCCCATGGGGAAAAGTGGAAGACAAAGAGGGAGCTAACTATGATGCTGGCTGTCGACGGCTGAGTATGGTTTGAGTGTGTCTCCCAAAATTCATGTGCAGCAGTCATGTTGAGTGGAATCTTTTAAGAAGTGAAGCCTACAGGGAGCTGGTTAGGTCACTGGGAGATGCTACCCTTGGTAGGGATTATTGGAGCTTGGTTAGTTTCTGAGCAAGCAAGGAACCTCTTGCATCATACATTGCCCACGAGCCCCCAGAGCTGGGAGTTACATTTCTGTTTCACAAAGGATCCAACCTCTGACATTCTGTGACAGCAACAGAAAACGAACTAAGTCTCTGACCACAGATAAATTAGGGATTCTTATAAGAAGACCACTGAGGGACTGAAAGCTAAAGGGGTCTTCATGGAGCAGCAAGCTAAAGCTGGGGTCTGATGGGAACATTTCGTGGGTAAGTGAAGTCCTTCTGAGCACGACTGAGTTATCGCTAATTCAGACTAAGCTGGCTCAAATGGTGAGCTTTGAAAACTTCCTACTATCCCAGAGGCAGAGCTTGCATTTGAAGCTCTTAAGAACCTACTATGTGATAATTCTACCTTTACAGACCAGCTCCAGTTACACAAAGCATCCTTGTGGGAAGCATAAACATGTGACTGGAGACCTGTGTTAAATATGCACCCAGAGGCTCCCTGGGGAGGTGCTGGGCAGAGCTGAAAGCAGAACTTGTTGTCCTGTGATGAGAAGCCAACTTAGAATTCTCAGAACACATCTATGCTCTGTAATGCCTCACCCTCCCTTACTTTTCTAGTTATGCAAAGCCTCTTTATTTGGAGAAGAAAATACTTGTTTCTTTTTTTAAAAGAAAAATTAAATATCCATTAAACTTGGGTTTGTGGTTGTATAGGAAAATGGACAACTCTTAGGATAGGCATTTGAAACATTTGGGGCTGACATGTCAGACCTTTTTTTCTTTTTCTTTCTTTATTTTTTTTTAGCTAGTCTGGGGCTTGAACTCAGGGTCTGAGCACTGTCCCCGAGCCTCTATGTGTTTAAGACTAGTTAGTGCTCTACCACTTGAGCTACAGCACTACTTCCAGCTTTTTCTGAGTAGTATATTGGAGATAAGAGTCTCATGGACTTTCCTGCCTGTGGTTGGCTTCGAACTGCCATCCTCAGATCTCAGCCTCCTGAATAGCTGGGCAGGAGTCACCTGTACCCAGCACATGTCAGGATTTCTACAGCTCGATTGACAGTTTCAACACTGTCAAAATACCAACAGTGTTGACTGCAGATGAGAGGTGCCACAGTACTGGACTTTTCCATTTATTTTCCCCTCATGTTTGGCAATGGTTAGATGAAAAGGTGAGGGTGACAGACTGTCCTGTAGGGCAAAGAATGGATTATGAGAAGCAGGTCTCTCTTTCCACTGGTCTTTTTAACCTCTGGCTAAGGTTACTTCCCTTTGTTGCCTGGATCTAGAAAGTTAGATTCCACTTACCTTGTCGGCATACTCATGGTTCTTCAAACCCCACAATTCCAGTTGTCTACCAAAAGCTCCCCGTTTCTGTTTCCTTCCTTGGGGTCCTCCTCTGCCTCTTGTGATGTCATCATCCTTAGCCTACTGGACTTTCTAAGGTCTCACCACATCCTATCTTGGCTGCTATGGCAACAGAACTACGGGCCTGAAGGAGGAGGAAGGGTGGAAGATGGAGGAGCTCTTTGAGTTGAGATAATCAGATGAAGGTACTTTTTGGCAAAGTGAGAAGTCATGGGACTTGAACTCAGGGCCTGGGGATTTGTTTTGTTTTGTTTTTGTTCAAGACTAGCACTGTAGCCATAGCCCCATTTTTGGCTTTTCTCGGTGGTTCACTGGAGATAAGAGTCTTATGGATTTTCCTGCCTGGGCTGGCTTCAACCCATAATCTTCAGATCTCAACTTCCTGCATAGCTAGGATGGGAGGCAGGGGTGCCTGGCTCAGCTGAGCTTCTTTTGGGGACATGATGCCTAAACTTTGAGAATCCTTGTGCAAGTACTAGTCAGTCCCAAGTCTTGGGCAGAGGACTAAGAGACCGAGCCAGAGGACCAGATTCCTTTCTGGGTCTCTCTTGCAGGTCAGAGGAGGAGTCGTCCCAGGAGATAGGTCTAGTGGAAGAGATACAACGGTCATACTGGAATTGTTGACTTAGCTAGTCCCACTAAGTTGCTTTCAAATTTATTTATTTATTTAAAGTTCTTCCTTTATAAAAATCATTTCTACTGTTTAAACCTTTCTACATCACTTTTAACTATGGAATTTTATTCTTGAACCTATTTTGAAAGAAATAGATATGGCCAGACTCAAGTTTTTTTCTGAATTTATTTTAAAAGCTATAACAGGAAGCTTATAACAATATTCTCATTTTTTCCAGGATCCTATAAAACTATAAATCCTAAAACGATTCTAGAAAATTATAAATTAGGGAAATGTTTTCCTTCCTTCCTTCCTTCCTTCCTTCCTTCCTTCCTTCCTTCCTTCCTTCTCACTTTCCCTCCTTCTTTTCTTCCTTTCTCTTTCTCTTTTCTCCTTTTCCCTCATTCTCTCTTTCTCTCCTTCCTTCCTTCCTTCCTTCCTTCCTTCCTTCCTTCCTTCCTTCCTTCCTTCCTTCTTTTTGGGCTAGTCCTGGGGCATGAACTCAGGGATTGGGTACCATTCCTGAGCTTTTTGCTCAAGGCTAACACTCTACCTACTTGAGCCACTGCTTCATTTTCAGCATTGTTTTATTTAAATGGGGATAGGAGTCTCATGAACCTTGAGCGATGGCTTCTAATGATTTTTAGATCTTGAGTACCTAAGTCAAATTTATTTATTTTTGTGCTGGGGCTGGGGTTTGAATTCAGGGCTTGGTACTCTTGTTTTGCTTCTTTTGCTCAAGGGTGGCACACTACCCTTGAGCCACACTTACATTTCCAGCGTTTTGTTGGGTACTTTGCTGGAGATAAGAATGTTACAGACTTTCCTTTTCTGGTCTGGCTTTGAACAGCAATCCTCAGATCTCAGCCTCCTCAGTAGCTAGGATTACAGACATGAGCCACCATGTCTCAGCACCTGAGTTTGTTTGTTTGTTTGTTTGTTTGTTTCTTTCTTTCTTTCTTTCTTTCTTTCTTTCTTTCTTTCTTTCTTTCCT
The DNA here is from genome assembly GCF_031878675.1 of Megascapheus bottae. NCBI lineage: Eukaryota > Metazoa > Chordata > Mammalia > Rodentia > Geomyidae > Megascapheus > Megascapheus bottae. The sequence goes on along the minus strand of NC_143529.1, from coordinate 33,362,193 downwards.
TCTTTCTTTCTTTCTCCCTTTGTGGGTCATAGGGCTTGAACCCAGCCTGGGTGCTGTCCTTGAGTCTTTCAGCTCAAGGCTATGGCCCTACTCTTGAGCCCCGCCCACTTCCCATTTTCTAGAGGTTCATTGGAGATAAGAGTCTCAGGTCCTTTTGTGCCCAGGCTGGCTTTGAACCTTGATCCTCAGATCTCAGTCTCCTGAGTAGTTAGGATTACAGGTATGAGCCACTACACCTGGCTCTGATTTTCTTTCTTGAAAGACTTTTTGTTTTTCCTTTTGACAGTATTGAGACTTGAAGTCAGCGTCTCAGAGCTAGATAATTACTCTTCCTTTTGAGCCATACTTCCAGTCCTTTTTGTTTTAAGTATGTATTCCCTCCACCTCACTCTCAATTGGCCAGCCTCACTGTCATTAACTGACCAGACTGCAAACATCATGTGAGACAACCGGGTCTATCCTTCTGCTGAACCTGTTCATCTTGTCTTTCCTGTTGCCATTATCTGTACCTTCTACAAAATGGGTTGTTTTAGTCCATCTCATTGGTTCAAACTCAGTGCCTGGCACTTACTAGGCAGGTATGCTCAAGCTGAGCCACACCTCTAGCCCAGGTTGTTCCTAGGGCAGAGGTCCAGGAGCTGGAACACCACCCAGGCATTTGGGGATCACACTATCAACAGTGCTGGTTCAGGTGTCAAGTGCAAACTTGGGTTCTGCAGGTACATAGAAGTCTCCAGCTTTTTCTGCCTCCCAGTCATTCAAATTTCAGTTCTGTGCATCTGCTTGTGGTGTGTGTGTGTGTGTGTGTGTGTGTGTGTGTGTGTGTGTGTGTGTGTGTGTGTGTGTGATGGTGCATCACCCGTCATTGGTGAGTTTTCTCTTTGCCTTTTGAAGCATCTTTTGGGCAAGCTTCTTTCTTGGGTCTGTTACTTTTGGTTCGGTGACTTTCCTTTGTTTTGTCTTCAGGGTTCCTGGCACAGCAGGAACCTTCTTTTTCTTATCTTCACCACCCTCCACCATTCCATCCTGAAAAGAGGAAGTCTGTTTTAGTTATTTTTCAAATATAATCTCTGACTTATAGCTAGACTGGTCATGGACCAGCATCCTTTTCCTTATGCTTCTTCTGTAGCCAGGATTGCACTTGTGCCACACCACTCCCGGCTTCCTAATGGATATTTTTGCTGGTTCTAGGGTTTGAACTAAGGGCTTTATGCTTGAAACTCCACATCTCGAACCACACTTCCAGTCTAGTTTGTTTTGCTGGTTATTTGGAGATGGAGTCTTATGGATTTTTCTGCCCAGGTTGGCTTTAAACCATAGTCCTCAGATCTCAGCCTCCTGTGTAGCTAGGATTATTAGAAGCAGGAACAAAAAGCATCTTGCCATTGAATGGATTGTTTTGTTTGTTTGTGGGTACTGGCACTGGGTCTTGAACTCAGGGTCTAGGCATTGTCCTTTGTTCAAGACCAGTGCTCTACTACCTTGAGCCATAGCTCCACTTTCAGCTGTTGGATGCTTAATTGGAGATAAGAGTCTCGTGGCCTTTCCTGTGTGGGCTAGCTACAAATCACGACCCTCAGATCTCAGATTTCTGCATAGCTAGGATTATAAGCATGAGCCTCAAGCACCTGACTTCCTGGTGAACTTTTAAGGGTGACTTAATCTCTGAGGTCTTGTGACCTTACAGTATTTACTAACTTTAGACTTAACCTCTAAGTAGCATTTGACACCATTGGGTCATGAAGTGTTCATTCATTCATTTCAGCCTGATCACTGGGTGCTTATTTTGGGCCCAGCATGGTGCCAGGGCTGGGGCACAAGGTTTCACTGTGGCTTCCGACCTCAGTTGCCCCCCTTGCCATTGTGAGGTGACATTTAGGGCAAGTTTCGTTGGGGAGGTGGGGCCGGGGCATGAAGGGGAGAAGATTGAAACTGGACAGAGGGAGGCACTTTGGGGGCAAGGATGGGGGGGACACTAGAGTGGAGACACGTGCTGATCTGCAGGCATTTTCTGGGATGGGGGGGATTAGCAGGACTTGTTCAGGCTGGGAAAAAAATCTAAAATTAGCCCGACCAGCTGGCTTGGGGCTGGGTGTGGGGGCTCCCCCTTCACTTGCTTTCCCTCCTCAGGTTTCAGAAAGCCCCAAGATGTGCAGGAACAGCGTGCTTTGCTCAGGTCACAGTGGGCAGAGCAGGGATCCCAGGGCCAGGCCAGACAGGGGAGGGGGTTTGGCTCCCTTTAGTCACATGGTCTCCCACCTTCAGTGCCTGGCAAACAGGAGGAAAGCCCTTCCTCTTCCCCTCTCCTCTGGCACACAGCTTCCTCTTTCCCTTCTGGTTCCTCTTTCCTTTTCTGGCTCTACAGGCCCAGCTTGCTGTAGGCCCTGCCAATGTGGGACATCTGGTCCAGAAGAGCAGACACTGGATGAGCAGCGCTTCCTCTGCCCAAGCAGCAGGGAGGGGCAACCAGGAATGGTCTTTACCCACTTTCCCCTGTGCCATCTCCTGCCTCAGCCCTGCTGGACTAAGCTTTCCAGTATGGATGCTGTCACCTGACCTTCAAAAGACTTGAGATGTAGCTCTTGACTGAGAAGCTTCTGGAGCTAGGTGTGAGTGCAAGCTGTGCTGTGAGTGGTGTGTTTGCTGGTGGTGCAATTGTGGGACTGGGCATGCAGTAGCTCTTGGCGCCCCGGACCTTCATAGCCTGGTTCATTTCCCAGAAGGCTGCTGTGGTCTGAGTATACTTCTCCCTACCCAAGCTCACGTTGAGACTTGGACCCCGATGTAACACTGTTGAGAAGTGATGGACCCTCAGGGCCTGATTCAGTCAAGGCAGACATCTGTAGCTCTTGCTTGCAAACCCAGCTCCTCAGGAGGCTGAGATCTGAGGACAGAGTTTTGAAGCCAGGCTGCACAGATAAATCTGAGAGCCTATTATCTCCAATTAACCAGCAGAAAGCTGGAAGTGGAGCCTTGGCTGAATGCCCTGTGTAGTTCTACCTGGCTTCTCATCCTATTGCAACTTGGGTGCTTTTCTATGGAGATAACTTGCAAATGTTACCACTAGCCACAAACGCTTTTCAGTTCTAGAAGCTTCTGGGAAACGAAGCAGTGCTGAAGCACAGACAGTGGAGCCTAAGATGGTATTAATGAAGTGCTGGGTGGAAAGGCCCAAGCTTAAGGCAACCTGGCCCTTTCACGGACACCCCACACACCCAGCAGTGTCCATTCATTGGTGAGTTCTTTTTTCTTTTCTTTTTTGCCAGTCCTGGGCTTGAGCTCGGGGCCTGAGCACTGTCCTTGGACTTTCTCAAGGCTAGAGCTCTACCACTTGAGCCTCAGCACCACTTCCGGCTTTTTTCTATGTATGTGGTACCTGAGGAATCGAACCCAGGTCTTCATGCATGCTAGGCAAGCACTCTACCACTAGGCCAAACTCCCGGCCATGGCTCATGGTTCCAGTCCAGAGTCAGCTAGATCCATTGCTTTGGACCTGAGGCAAAGCAGTATATCTTGGGCAGGGGAAAGCTGCTCCCTCACGGCAACCAGGAAGCAGAGAGAGCTTGGTGAAAGATTAGTCTGGATTTCCTGCTTCTACACATCTTTGTGCTTTGTCCCTCTCAGCTTTAGGGGTGGGGAAGGAGATAGCAATGATGTATCTGAGGTCAGTCTTCCATGGTGATTTCAGCCAGGTGCTAGCACCTGGGGAGACTGAGAATGGGGAGAGTCACAATTCAAGGCCAGTCTGGTCAGAAAAATCCATGACTCTATCTCAGTGGAAGAAGCTGAGTGTGATAGTACATGCCTGTCACCCCAGCAAGTAGGGGAAACCTAAAAATAAGTGGGTGTGAAAGCCTATCTCAAAAGTAACTACCACAAAAGAGATCTATAAAGATTTAGCTCCATATTAGGCTACCTGCTGAGCATGTACAAGGCATCGACTTTAAACACAAGTAGTGTGGGGGGGTTGCGGAGCGTGGGGAGCTGAGAGACTTCACATGAAATCAAAATGCCTGACTAATCTTGAAACAACAGAAATAACAACTCTCTTGGTTTGGACACAAGCCTCTCTGCCCTGGGAAAACCCAAACAGGCTTTCAGAGGCCAAACGACTTGGGATTGTCTATTGAGTTAGACTGCCTCCCTGCTTGCTCTTTGGGTTTGTCGGCATTGTTGAAGGGTAGAATTGTGTTCCCTTCACAAGTTTTACGCTGAAGTCCAGAAACTCAGTATCTCAATAGGTCTTTACATATGTAACTAGTAAGGTGAGCTCACATCGAAATAGAGAGGGACTCCAAATCTGGCTCTTGTCCCTGAACAATGGCAAATGAGGATATGTGGGGTTAATATTTCTGTAAATCAAGAGATACCAGGGACCGCCAGAACAGTACCAGAAGCTGGGAGAGAGGCCTGAACGGACTCCAGTTCCCTCAGAGAAGGCATGTCCCCGCAGACATCTCCGTTTCCAGCTCTGGCTTCCAGAACTATGAGATAGTACACTTCTAGTTCCATTTTGGGTTAGAACTCAAAGCCTCAAGCTTGTTGAGCTTGCTGGCTTGCCTGGTCCCCTACCATTTGAGTCAGGCCTCCAGCCTCATTTGTTTGAAGATGGAATCTTGTGGACTTTTCTTCTCAGAGTGGCTTTGGACCTTAATCCTTTGGCTCTTAGCTTCCAGAGTAGCTAGAATTGCTGCTATGAACCACGGGCGCCCAGTTTGAAAACACCCTTCTGCTATTCTGTCATCCAGTTTGCACTGCCTGGGTGTTACTGACTGGTCATCTGACTTGAGTAGGCCCAGAGGCATTTGCATACTCAGTGGGGATTGGCCTAGAGACACATCCCAGAGGAAACAGTGTGATCAAGCTAAGCTGCAGGGACTCCTGTGAGCATGCCCTCAAGAGGCAACCAGAGATCCAACAGGAAGTAAAAGGCGGTGGGGGAGCAGGGGAGAGTAGGGGAGAGGTGGGACAGAAGCACCTCTTGCAGAGAGGGCTCAGTAGGACCTTCCCCCCCCCCCCCACCATTCCTGCAGCTTCCCTGGAATCATTCTTCCAGGGAAGATCTTGTGGTTCTTTGTTCATTCCTTTACTTCCTCCTTCAGCACCCAGGCACTGAGGGCTTGCTGCAGAGTTCTGAGCACCGAGGGTTTCATGACTTGTGTCTGGTGGGATCACATGCTGTGGAGGAAGGAAAGCAGCCAGGGGAGGGGGCAGGTTGCATGGAGGAAAACAGAATGGTTGTCATTACACACTAAGGCTAGAGAACACCACGGATGCCAGGCAAAAGATCTGAAGGGTGAGGGAATCAGTCCAGGGCTCTTGGGAAGGTTTGGTATGTGCAAAGGCCCCGAGGCAGGAAGACATTTTGAGAGGGCTGCTGTGGCCCCAAGCTTAGGGATCACATAAGCCCCTGTGAACCATCACAAAGATTGAGCAATGGTGCTGAGTGTGGGCTGTGGTGACTAAGTGTCCAGGAGGAGACCAGTGCAGAGGCTGTTATGGTGCTCTGGACCAGGGTTCTGGTTGTGGAGGCAGGAAGAGGTAACACTCTGGCTGAATGTCTGATGGACATGCTGGAAGGAGGAAGAGGGGGTCTCCAGGGAGTTGAGCTGAGCACTGGCAGGGAATCTCCCACCCTCAGCACAGAAGGTGCAGTTTCCCCTGGACAACTCTGATAGTGCCAACAGTTTGGGGCCCAGACTGGGGGGAATTGCATCCCCAGGGAGGGCTGCAGCTGACACTTCCTTGACCACTGTTAGTGACAGGATAGCACTGTGTCCTTTTTTTTCCCCCCGTGGGTCATGGGACTAGAACTCAGCTTGGTCACTGTCCCTGGGCTGGCTTTGAACCTTGATCCTCAGATGTCAGCCCTGCTGGGTAGCTCGGATTACAGGTGTGAGCCACTGCACCCGCACCTGGCCACTGTGTCCATTTTGAGCTGAGAGCCCTAGTGGTTGATTTGAGCACTGTTTCTGGAGTCCCTGGCCTGCTGGGCGTGCAGGGTGAGGCAGGGTGGGGAAATGGAGGAAGGTCTCCCTGCAGATCCGAGATGGGGAGAGCCACAGGGTGGGCAGAGTTCTCACTGGGTGCAGCCTGCAGGTCCACAGCACGCTCCTCCCTCTGAGGAATGGTGGAGGCGTCCTTCCAGCCTGTCATGAGCAGCGCCCACCCCTGACCTGGGGCCACCGCCAGAGCACAGGGAGAAAGGAAAGAGCTGCAATGCTGTCTCCCTACCCCGGGCGGGCCCTGCCCCTCCCAGCCCTGCCACAGCTCCCCAAACCCAGGGGCTGAAGGCTTGGGTGGCAGCCTGTGGCTAAAGGGAGGCGGTGGCATGTTTGGGAGCGGAGTGGGGGAGAAGTAGCATGTACACGCAGGAGATAGAATGGCTCTGGCCTCTCTCCCTCTCTCCCCTCTCTTCTTTCTCCTCTCTCTCCTGTGTTTCCTCCCTCACTCCCCCCCCAGACACTTCCACTCTGCCATGAGCCAGCAGCCTCCTCTACCATTCCCCGATGGGCTGTTTCACCACAGGCCCAAGGCACCGTGGCCTGGGACCATGAACTGGAACTGGGACCCCCAATGGATCTTTCCTTCTTCTAAATTGAGAGTGGGCAGTAATGGGGTTCAAGCCAAAGGATTCTGATGTGACTTCGAGGGATGGTGAAATAATATTATTAGCGTCTTACACTTTTAATCCTAACTACTCAGGAGGCCAAGATGTAGAGGACTGAGGCTCAAGGTCAGTCCAGAAAAGTCTATCTGCAAAAGTAATTGAAAAAATAGCTGCACTGTCATGGCAAGTGGTAGAGCAGCAGCCACTCAGCATGAGGCACTGAGTGCAAACTCTGACACAATGATAATAATAATAACAATAAAAAAGACAGTAGATTAACTATTTAAAGGCTTTGTCCATCCTATTCAAAGTTTCTACGCCTTATCTGGTTCTCTTTCTTCTAGTATTTTCCTCCTCCTCCTCCTCCTCCTCCTCCTCCTCCTCCTCCTTCTCCTCCTCCTCTTCCTCCTCCTTTCCATTTCTAAGGCTTGAACTTAGGGCCTGAGCACTGTTTTTGAGCCTTCGCAAGGCTAGCACTCTATCACTTGATCCATAGCACCACTTCCGGCTTTTTCTGTGTGTGTGGTACCAAGGAATCGAACCCAGGGCTTCATGCATGCTAGGGAAGCACTCACCACTAGGCCACAATCCCGGTCCTGTTCTGTTTTTCTTAGATCTGCTTGGCGGTCAGCACATTGCATGACTTACTCTGTTTGGTTTTGTTCAGGCAGTTCACTGTGTTGCTCAGGTTGGCCTGGAATTGTCTCTGCAGCCCAGGTTAGCCTCGAACTTAAGATACTCCTGCCTTAGCCTCTCAAGTATTGGGATGAACCACCCTGGCTGGCTTCATAACAATCATATATATATATATATATATATATATATATATATATATAATGTCTGTCTCCCTCCCACCATCAGAATGCTTTGTTCACAATGTATTTCCAAGGCTGAGCATAATGCTGGCAGAAAGGAGGTAGTTGAAAACCGGTGTCTTTGTATGATGAGGTCATCTGGACACAGGCACGCATAAAGGGACCCAGGAAGGTGACAGATGCCCGCAAGTGGAGGGGAGAGGTCTCACAAGAGACAACCCTTCATCTCCAGAATGATGATAAAGCACATTTCCGTTATTTGAGGCAGCTGGCCCACGCAGCCTTGTTAGACTTAAGGCCATCCAGGCTAGCTTAGTTCAAAGGGTTGTGCGTGGATTGTCTCATGGGTTCTAACCAGAACCTGAGCGATAACCACTCAGTGCTCAGAGGCAGAAACTGAGCTCCAGGAAGCAACGCCAAGGGGCCCATGAAAGGCTGAGAATTGAGGTACCAAGCCTCGTGAGATGGGGGAGGGCCACTGTGGCTGTCTGACGTGCTAGGGTCCTTGTTTATGTGGAGCTTCGGAAGCCAGGCCTGTCCCCCATCTGTCTCCCTTTGAACCTCACCCCTCAGGAAAGAGGGGCCCCCAGGGTGGAGGTACACCTGCATCTCTGCACAGAGCCTGTGATCTGACAGGCCCCTGCCATTTCCCAAAAGAACTTATCTCTAATTTCAACTCGAGGAAGGGGGCTCTAAAGAGGAAGTGTTTGCCGAGGGTCTTTCAGAGCTTGAGACAGACACTTTAGAACACACTTGGGACAATGGTCACACAGTATGACCTCAGTAAATACCAGCCACTAACTTCAGACTTGACTGGGAATGCAGCTGGGTTCCTCTACCCTCGTCCAGTCATTCTATAGCTTCTCATTTAATCCTCTTAGTGACCTACAAGATGGCCACTGATAATTATCACCATTTTACAGTGAGGAAGCTGGCTCAAATGGGGAACTGGCAGCCTGGTCCTGTCTAGTGCTAGACCTCTTAACCATTCACCACACTGGCAGTGTCCACTTGCCACGCCCTGTGCCACCACAGGCTCTGGTTGGCTGGCATGGTTCCCCTGTGCTGGGCAGAAAATGGGGAAGTGAGAAGACCAGAACTTCCAACCAACAAGAGAAAGATCTTAAGCGCTGCCCACGTAGTCAAGATCCTCTCCTGCCTGCTCTTCCTCCCTCACCCATGCCCTCTGGGGAAACTGAGGCTTGAATTGTCAGCAGGCAGTCATTTCAGCCAGAGCCATTGGGACACTAAGTCTGTAGCGTGAGGAGATACCAAAGGCTCTGAGCTGGTCATGAAATGGCATGGACAGGCCATACCACAGGAAGAAGGAATTTCTGTGGGGCTAGAATGGTCCAAACCATTCCTAGAGGAGCGATGACCACCTAGAGATATACCTGCAGCCAGATTAGGCAGGGATTGCTTCTCTAGGGAGGGCTTCAGCTGACCTTTCGTTTACCACGGTTAACGACAGGGTGCCACTGTGTCCTTTTTGAGCTGAGTGCCCCAGTGGTTGATTTGAGCACTGTTTCTTGAGTCCCTGGCCTGAGGGGCTCCTCCTTCCCCTCTGACTTCATAAGCCTGAGGAGATTCTGAAGTCAGAACCTGGCCTCTGTCCAAGCCAGAGGGCAACCCTGGGTCCCCGGGGGCATGTCTCAGATGTGTTGTCCTCCATGTCTGAGATGAGTTGCACACAGGGGTGAGGTGGACTGGGGAGATGGAGGAAGTGATGCCCAGGGGCCTGGCTGAGCCTGCTGGAACTTGTCTTCTGCCTCTGGTCCCCAGGCAGCAGACAGGAAGGTATCTGACCTAGCATGAGTTCACTGTGTGTCAACCATTAGAACCCAAAGGCAGTTGAACCCTGCAGCCATGGTAGAGGCCAGAGGGCATGATGAAGATGCTGTCCAGGATTTATTTTCTCTGCTGATGGAAGAGGTTAAAAGCAGACAGAGAAAGTATATCTAAAAGGGAAAAGAAAACAGGGACGCAGACTCTGCACAGAGAGGGGCCTCTCCCATTCCTCCTCCCTGGGGCTGTGCATGGATCACTGGATGGCTTGTGTGCGCTCTATTCTGGCTCTTCTTATAGGTTGAGTGAGAACCCAGGACATTATGGGAAGAAATGTTTGAGCACACACACAGAGCATTATGGGAAGAAGTGCCATGATGGGCCAAATCTGCCACTTTGAATCCCTATCTACCTAGCTGAAGAGACCTAACTCTCCCTCAATGACACCATACAAGGCCATGCTCACTGTAGGTTCCAGAAAGCCACAGAGCTGGTTCTGGGTGTCTGCCCACCAAGAGATGCTTGCAATAGCTCCTGGGTGTACATCTGCCCCCCCTCCCAAGCCTTGGCCACAGGAGCTGGCTTGGTGCTAACTAATAGAGGGAGGCCACACAGGGGTGTCCCTTTTGTCCTAGTGGGGAACCCCACTCCTAACCAGAGCTTACCCAGCTTTGAAGCTGGTTCCTGGGTTTTTCTGTAGAAATATTAGCAAAAACTGCCTTCCTTCCTGCTCCCAGCCACACCCCACACTTGTGCTTGTGTGTCCGCCTTCACTTATCAGCCCTCCTGTGTCCTGCTTCTCGTTTTCTAGATGTCTCTGCAGTTCCATCAAGGAGAAGCCGATGCAGTCTGGAAAAGGGCTTTCTGTCTCCCCCGCTTGTCCTCCTCAGAACCAGTGGGCCACCTCGGGAGGCCTGCTGCTAAGAGGGCAGAAAACAAGGGTTACGGCTCTCTCCCCACCCCTGTGTGGCCCCTTGTCCCCAGGCATTTTCAAGACTACTGGACCTTTGGAACTCCCCACACCTTCCCTCCCTCCTGGGCCGCATCTTCTCCTATGGTTACCGTCTTGTCTTCTCCAGGCAGACCCTTCACAGATGCATACACATCAGGCCTTAGAAGTGATGATGCCACAGTCGGGAATTCCAGTTATCTTCCACATCAACACCAGTTGCTCAGCAGGGCAAACAGGACGTCCTCCCCATCTCCCATGGGTGGACCCCAAGGTCCCCTGAGACCTCAGACGTCTGACCTGCTCCTTCTGCCTGGACCACTTTCCTATCCCAAACCCAATTCCTGCTCCCCTGGACTTCTCTTGCTTTTTCTTTCCCTCTTTCTTCCTTTTCTTTCTTCCTTATTCTTCCCTCCCCCACCCCTCTCTTTCTCTTGCCAGTCCTAGGGCTTGAACTCAGGGCTTGGCGTTTTCTTTTCTTCCTCAAGGCTAGCAGTCTACCCCTTGAGCCACAGCTTCACTTTCAGATCTTAGCCTTCCGAGTAACTGATTACATGTGTAAGTCCACAGTGACTGGCTTGGAGTTTTATCTACAGTGCTGTTTTTTATTATTTCTAGACCTTTACCTTTTCTTTTCTTATATATTGCCAGTCCTGGGCTTGAGCTCAGGGCCTGAGCAGTTTTGGGGCTTTCTCAAGGCTAGAGCTCTACCACTTGAGCCACAGCACCACTTCTGGCTTTTTTCTATGTATGTGCTATCGAAGAATCGAACCCGGGTCTTGTGCATGCTAGGCAAGCACTAGCTAGCTGGGCTGTCCCTTCATTGGCTTTGGAGGGGTGAGCAGCTTGAGTGTGCACCCGTAGTACAAAGGGAACTGCTTCCACACAGGATCTCATGCTGAGAGCTGGAGAGTCCTCAGAGGCCAGCATTCTCCCTGGATTTTATCAGATACTTGATACAAAGATGGCAGTCCAGTGCATCTGAGAGCTACAGGCTCAAGTGTTCACACTAAGAGCTTAATTGTTCTATAAGTTGATCTCTCCTTTCCTCCCGGAATTAATAAAGCCCAGGACACCCACAGCTATGTGACCACTGGTGTGGTCTACTTTGCACTCGGTTCATTCCAGTTTTATTCTAATGTTTGTAGCAGAATCCTAGCTGGGTGTCTCTCTGAGATAAAGAAGCGGAAAAAGAGGGCGATCGAGTGCTCTACTACTTTCAGCCAGAGTGCCACTTTTTGGTTTTCTGTTGGTTCATTAGAGATAACGAGTCTCATACTTTTGTGCCCGGGCTGGCTTTGAACTGCAATCCTCAGATCTCCACATCCTGAGTAGCTAGGATTACAGCTGTGAGCCACCCACACCTGGTGTAGAGGGAGATCTTTGGGGGTATTTCTCAGACTTGTCTGAAGTTAGCATTTGTCCTCCAGGCTTGGCAGAGGTGCCTTTTGCTCCAGAAGGTAGAAGGGTGGCAATTATTGGGGCTGGTGGCTTCATTACAACCAAAGAATCTCTGCTCTCATCTGGCCTCCAGAAACTGCTTTGCCAAACAGAGCCCAGGAAAGCTGTAGACGGCCACCAGCGCGCTCACCCTCCCACCGTGGGAGGAGCCAGACTTATTAAGAAGTCTTTGAATATGCAAAGAGGCTAGGAAGTAAGGTGCATGAATTTCTCTGCAGAATAAAGTAGGGAGAAATGCATTTGGAGTTGAGGGTGGAGGTTGGGCATTCACCAAGGTGTGAGTGGGGAGGGCAGAGTTATCAGGAAGTGGGGAGGGGAGAGTATGGGTGGGAGTGTGTTGGCAGAATAGCCCAGGAAAAAACAGGAATATATTGTTTTACCACTTTGCTGGGGTGGGCCCTGTTTATGGATGCCAATTCTTTCTTTTTGCTAACCCTTGCTGATTATTGTAATTAATTGATACACAAATACCTGATACCATAATTGTATATATTTATGGGGTACAGGATGATACTTCAATTTGTATACACAATGATCAGATCAGGGTAATTAGCATATTCATCACCTCAAACGTTTATCATGTCTTTGTGCTCATGCAGCTGTTTTGAAGTAATTAGTAAATGCCAAGTGCACCTGGGTTGGCGGGTTTGCCTTAGAAGAGGGAAACGGGGAGGTGAAACAGGGAGGGTGAAAGGTAAGCCATGGTCCTGGACAAAGCTGGGGAATGTGGATCACCCCCACCCCCACCTTGGGGGCAGGTGTCGATGGCCATAACTGTGCATGCTCGGAGGCACGCAGAAATAGCTCTTCATTCTACAAACAGAGAGGCTGAAACACAAAAGTGTTCCTAAGCACAATATAATCTAGGGTAGAAGGCCTGTGGCTGAGGTTAAGCTGAGACCCTAGCCACCCTACCTGTCTGTGGGCAGTGAGAAATAAATGAGTGAGGATGGAGATGGAGAGACAATTAGGAAAAGAAGGCAGCTTATAAGTCAGAGATGATGATGATGATGATGGTGATGATGATGATGATTGATGATGATGATGATTGATCATGGGGCTTGAACTCTGGGCCTTGGCACTGTCCCTGAGCTCTTCAGTTCAAGGCTAGCTCTCTACCACTGAGCCACAGAGCCACTTTTGGATTCCTGGTGGTTAATTCTCATGGACTTCCATGCCCCAGCTGGCTTTGAACTGAGATCCTCAGATCTCAGCCTCCCGAGTAGCTAGGATTACAGGCGTGTGATTATTATTATCATGATCGATTCTAAGCAGAGTCTTGAAGAGAGAGATGCGTACTTACATTCACAGCCGCAGGCTCCTCATAACCAAAATGTAGGAGCATCCCAGCTGTCCACCTGTTGGATGAATAGCCAAGCAAATGTAGCAGATACATGCACTGAAATATTACTCAGCCATATAAAGGAAATGCTATATAAGGAAGTTTTAAGTTTTCCTTTTACCCTTTCAAACATCCAGCCACCTGAGTTTCTAGAATAAACCTCCAATACACGGACTAGCAGGAGAAAAACACTATCCGATGTGTATAGGAATCCAAAAAAGTAGAAGATTCAATGTGAATCTAGTACCCTGAGCTCTTGAAAGAAATAGAGGGTGGGACTTGGAATGGAAGATTGTGCTGGATTATTGGAGGCTGAGGAGAAGAGAAGCCTGGTAAACAAAAGTTGCCATGGAATGCAGATACAATCTCAGAAGATAAGTGACAGGCTGTGCCAAAGTCTGTCTGGGCGAGGCCATGACCTTTACTCTCTTTTCTGAGTCAGTTTCCCCCAGTGGATGAGTGAGACTTTCGGCAGGAAGGGAAGTGCTCAAGTGACTTCAGTGGGAAGTCATGAACATGCCAGATTTCCCTGTTTTCTGAGCACCAACATGTCAGAGATGAGTCTTGAGAACATTCTGGTAAGTGAAGTTAGTCACTCACAAAAGATATAGGCATGCACTATTAACTTTAAACTAATTGACAGGAGGTCAAGACAGAGAGGGCGAGGTGGTCTAGGGTATGGAGGGGCCATGGCCAGGGCCAGTGGGGAATTATCTTCTTCCTTTTTTTTTTTTTTTTTGCCAGTCCTGGGCTTGGGCTCAGGGTCTAGGGCTCAGGCTAGAGCTCTACCACTTGAGCCACAGCACCACTTCTGGCATATTTTCTATGTATGTGGTACTGAGGACTCGAACCCAGGTCTTCGTGCATGCTAGGCAAGCACTCTACCACTAGGCCAAACTCCCAGTCCCTGGGGAATTATCTTCTAATGGGAACAGTTTCTTTCTACAGGAAAAGAGATCTGAGGATGGCTGGTGATGATAGATTGCCCAGAAATATGAAGGGACTTGATACCACTGAGCTAGATCCTTATAAATGGTAAGTGCAGTAACTTCCATCTTAGATGTGTTTCATTACAATAAAATCCTTTTTAAAAAAACATGAAAGCATGCTCAGGACTCAGGACACAGATTCTTTTCCATCTTGTGCCAATATGGAGGTTCGAACTCAGGACCGGAACATTGTCCCTCAGCTTTTTAGCTCAAGGCCAACACTTGTATCACTTACTGTAGCTTTTTGGTGGTTAACCAAAGACAAGAGTTTCACAGATTTTTCTGCCCAGACTGACTTCCAAACCTTGATTCTCAGATCTCAGCCTCCAGGTGTGAGCCACTGGTGTACAATAATTTTATTTTTAGTTTTTTTTTCTTGTCAGGGTCTAACTACATGGTCTAGAATGGCTTTGAATTCAAGATTCTCCAGCCTCAGACTCCTGAGTGCCAGGATACATCACAATACCCAGCATAGAACAGGTTCTGTGCTGACCTGCGCAATCTTCCTCATTACCCTCTGCTAACTCTGTCTGCCCCAGCTCTGAACTGTTCTGAGACACACAGGCTTCTGCCTGGCTCTGCCTTCCCAGCTCCCCTCCATGCAGGCCACCTCTGCATGGACCCAGCAACACCAAGGCCACACAAGTGGTCATGACCAAATGGGAGGGAGTCCTTTCCTGGCCCCCTGACTGGCACTCCTGGCCTTCCACACCCCCACCAAACAGGACTTGTGTGTCTTTGCTGATTATGAGATAACTCATGGCTGTCAGTTCAGCTTGAATAAGCTCTTTTGTCCCCAGGAATTTTCCCATGTCAAACTTTTCCTCTGTTGTGTTACGGGTCAGTGAGCAAGGAGATAAGTCTGAATTCTAGAACAACCTTATGAACACAAGATATCTGTCGGCAGGGCAGGCAGACATCTGTTGTCCTGTTACCAATTTTCAAGACTTGTTCTTTAAGAAAACAAACCTGGATTTTAAGCTTTAGACCCTAAGGAAATACATTTTCTTTTTAAAAATCTAAAGGATTACAGAAATAAGATGGAAGTCCATCATAAATTCTCCTACTCATGCTCATGGGTGTTTAATGGGTGTTAATAGTTTTGTATATTGTTTAGATCATCATCATCATCATCATCATTATCCTTACTAGCATGTTAGTATGGGTACTGTTTTCTAATAGATTCTGAGCTTCCATAGGAAGATTATTCTCTGTGTGTGTGTGCGCTTGCGTGCGTGCGTGTGTGTGTGTGTGTGTGTGTGTGTGTGTGTGTGTGTATGTGTGTGTGTGTGTGTGTGTGTGTGTGTGTGTGTATGCATGTGCTGGTACTGGGACTTGAACAAAGAACCTTTCATTCCCACTTGTTTTCTTTTGCTAAGGCTGGCATCTTGCTACTTAAGCCACACCTCCACTTCTGGCTTTTAGGTAGTAAATTGGAAATAAGAGTCTCTCAGATCTTTCTACCTGAGCTGACTTGGAACCACGATCTTCAAATCCTAGCCCCTGAGTAGCTAGGATTACAGATTTGAGCTACCAGTGCCTGGCAAGACCATTGTTTTAACAGTTGTCAAAAGGTTCCATTGGATCTGTGAATGATCATCTATTGAACAAACTCCTTAGTGTGAGTATTTGGACTCCAGCCTCCTTCTTTCCCCTTTTTCTCCTGTGTATGAACCTCACTGCAATGGATGTTTGTGACTGTGTATTTGTATAGCGGGTTTCTCTGGAGCACAAGCATTTCTAGAAGCAGTAAAGCTGGTCAGAGGCACACATGTTTCAATTTTGTGGGCATTGTTTACTTGATAAAGCCTTCCTTGAAGGTTAACAATGGCCTTGGGTACTACAAAAGAAACTGGCATCAGCCATGAGAAGATGGTGGTGGTTCACCGTGTGTAATTAACTTCATGTGCAAGGAGCGTCCGAGTGATGACAGGCACAGACTGTCATGGGAAGGAGACAAGGCATCAGTAAAATAAACACCAGGAAAACTGAGGCTCAGGTGTGTGGATGGCTATGAAACTGTCCATCTGCCATCTTGTGGAAACAGCACATCCCTTTAGAGAGACCTAGGATTTGAATCCAAGGACTTGTGCATGCTAGACAAACACTCTACCACTGAGCTACAACCCCATTTGGGGAGATTCTTCATCCCTCAAGTCTGATCAAATTCAAGCTTCCTGTTTAATTGTTTGTCAGACTTGCCAAGCACCACTACTTACAAGCTCTAACTAATTAGAAGCCTTCCAAAAGTTCTTTTAAATGGAAAATTCATGGGAGAGAGGTCAGGTGACAGGGCTAGAATCAGTTGGAAGCCTTGGGGATTCTGCATTATGGAAAAGAAAGACATTTGGAAACTGAAGCTGGCTTTTATATAGAGGCTGACACCAAAAGGCAGAGACAATTTCAGAGCCAGAGCTGAATCTTGCCATCCCGAAAGCCCAGGGTTTTCTGGATTTTTTTTTTTTTTTTGCTTGTTACTTAGAGATAGAGTCTCATGGATTTTCCTATCCAGGTTGGTCTTGAACCTCAGTGCTCAGATCTTTGCCTCTTCAGTAACAAAGATTGCAGGTGTCAGCCACTTAAGGTGCCTCACTTAAATATTGTCTATTTTTTTAAGATTTCTTAATTTTATAAATTAAACTCCAGATTTAAGACAATCTCAGTAAAACAAACCCCTGGATGGTTAATTGTAGTAAGTGGAGGAGATGATTCTGGAATTTGTATGGCAATTCAAATGATTTAGAATAGTCAAGGCAATTCTGAGCTTTTATATGACCTGATGTCAAGAATTACTGTAAAGCTGCAGTAACTAAAACGGCCTGGGAATGGTGCCCAAATAGTTGAATCAACTGAAGGAATGGTGTCATGAAGCCATTTTCACACATGTGATGCCAAGATGGACAGCAGTCTCCATGGCAACTCAGTGAGGAAAGGCAGCCTTTTGGTTTTTTATCTGTATTAATTTTGTGGCTCAGGAACAAGTTCCTAAGATACCTAAACTAAACAACAACAAACACATCATGGTGGCTCATGTGTGTCAACACAACTTGTGAAGCATAAATAGGAAAATCTTGGTCTAGGCATAAAGTCAAGACCATATATGAAAAAGGACACAGGTTGGGAGTTTGGCCTGGTGGTAGAGTGCTTTCCTAGCATGTACAAAGACCCGGGTTGATTCTTCAGTACCACATACACAGGAGAAGCTGGAAGTGGTGCTGAGGCTCAAGTGGTAGAGTGCTCACCTTGAGAAAGCCCCAGGACAGTGCTCAGGCCCTGAGCTCAAGCCCAGGACTGGCAAAAAGAATAACACAAGATAAGGGATGGGGATATGGCTGAGTTCAAACCTCAGTACAAAGGAAGAAAGGAAGAAGGAACGAAGGAATGAAGGAGAGAGAGAGGAAGAGAAAGAAAAAGAAGAAAGAGCAAGAAAGGAGTAAGGAAGAAAGGAAGGAAACTAGGTCAATTGGAGATACAAATAGGAATAAATTAACCTTGAACTCTACCTTATAAAATACATGCTAGCTAACTTGAGATGCATCTTAACCCTCAAGGTGAACGTTAAAATCTTCTATGTCAAGATTCACAGTAGACATTCCCAACACAAAAGAAACATTACCAAGAAAGAAAAAGCACTGGGAATTTATAGAATTCGACTTAGTATCATGGATCTTCAGGAACAAAGAACCAAAGAACTAAGGAGAACTGGAATTTAATGTTAGAGGTGATGCCTGGACAGTTGCAAATGTTTAGAGCTATCGGCATCAGTCATGTTGCTTTGTTCTCATGCACTGATAAGTCGAATTGAAATCCCTTTGTTCAACTACTGAAAGATAATTAAAAGAAATAAACATGGCTATGACATAATGACCACAAATCAGACTGGAAGTCAGCAAAGCCTGTTTGTGCAGATTCTTTCTGGCTTCCAGATACAGTGCTGGGAACTTTCCCATAATGGTTTTATGGCCTACTTTCAGGGGAGGTAGGTCAGAAAATTTCCCCATGGCTGTGTTTCAGGGGATGAAGATAGGAGGAGAACAAGGAGTGTCCTATTGATTCTGTTCCCCACTCCTTCCTTCTGTTTAAAATACTCCACATACCAAATACCATATTTTGATTAGATTTTCTTGCACCTTCCCATCAGATTTTTTTTCCCCTCCATTCCTGGGCCTTGAACTCAGGGTCTGGGCACTGTCATTGAATACTTTTTGCTCAAGGGTAGTGCTCTGCCACGTGAGCCACAGTGCCACTTCTGGCTTTTTCTGTGTATGTGATTCTGGGGAATCAAACCCAGGGCTTGGTGCATGCTAGGTGAGCACTCTACCACTAGGCCACGCTCCTGGCCCATAGGTTTTTTTTTTTGTCAGTAATGAGGCTTGAACTGTGGGCCTGAACTGTACACGCAAATGGCAAATGATTGAGTTTTGTCATTGGAAGGATGGCTGAAGGTGTGGTTCACGTGACAGAGCTGCTGCACAGCAAGTGAGAAGCCCTGAGTTCAAACCCCCCAGCACTTCCCAAACAGAAGACTGGAAAAGCAGTTACTGGGTCATAGGGAACTCACTCCCCCTGACAGCTCAGCCACCAACCCCAACTTCAGGAGCTCGGGTGCCACGTGAGCTCTCTCCCTGGCGGACATCTCACCCTGTTCTCGGGGCATTATGAGAGGAAATGGCAAGTTCAAGGCAGGAAGGGGGTGTGCGATGAATATCTAATCAGTGTCAAGATGTGGTGAGCCAAAGGGAGGGAATGGAAAGTCCCCGCCTCTTCCTGTCCCCGGGTTTTAGGCAGGAAACTGAGTTGTGAGTAAAATCAGAACTCTACTGCAATTTACTTTTCCCTTCCATCTTCCACCAATGCCCACTCAAACCTGCCAGCTGAAGTAAATCCTCTTGTCATGTGCGCACACGCACATACTAATACTGGGGCTTGAATTCACAGCCACATTCTCTCCCTTGGCCTTTTTGCTCAGGGGTGACACTCTACCACTACCACTTGGACACAGCTTCACTTCCAGGTTTTTGCTAGTTAATTGGAATCTCGCAGGCTTTCCTGCACAGGTGGGCTCCAAACTGTGAGCCTCCGATTTCAGCCTCGTGAGTAGCTAGGATGAGAGGTGAGAGCCACCACACCAGTGCAGGTGAGGGTTCAGTTTTTGATCTTCCCAGAAACAGAGCCCGAGACATGAATTTGAGTCTGAGGAGGGAATGATCAGATAAAGGGTGAATTTTCAGGCCAGAGATCATAATGATCCCTTCAGAAGGGTCCAGAGAGCTGTGATTCTTACCCCAGCTGTGATTCCTGCCTCTCGTGGTTAAAGATTTCCTCCAGGTACTTGCAAGCTCCAGCTTTTGGTTGGTAGTATTTCAGGGGTGGGCATCCTGCCTGGCCAGATGAGACTCTGTAGGCAGATTTGTAGGCATTAATAATACACAGAATTTCTACATAATAATAGTAGCCAGAGAGATGGGTATGTTCCTAAAATTTCTTTTAATGACTTGTTAAGAAGGAGAAAATGCCTTACATCCTGTAAAATTATTTTTATTTTGGGGGGGCTGGTCCTAGGGCTTGAACTCAGGGCCCGGGTGCTATCCCTGAGCTTTAGAACTCAAGACCAGCACTCTACCATTTGAGCCACAGCACCATTTCTGGCTTTTAGTGGTTAATTAGAGATCAGAGTCTCATGGACTCCCCAGGCTGGCTTTGAACTTCAGTCCTCAGATCTCAGTCTCTTGAGTAGCTAGGATTATAGGCATGAGCCACCAATGCCGGGTTGTCCATGGGGACCCCCCCTTCACCCTCTTTTAGCTGGACCTGTCTTCCCCTGAGTAAGTATCCATTTTGCTTGTCTCCACTTACACCTCCGGCTTGTTTTCACCTTTGTTGGGCGGGAGTAGGCACGAGTGGAGAATAGCCTTTTCTTGACCCATTTCAGTGTCATTTGGCCCTGATATTCCATGGGGGTAGACGCCCACACATGGGATTGTTTACTTAGGGAATCATTTCAGTGCTTTTAAGGAATTCTGCCACTGCTGAGTAGAAGATTCCCTTGAAGAGGGAGAGGATGCCCTCTGCTGGCCAGCGCGAGGCTCAGGTGCTTTTGGATTCTTTGTCCTGTTTCACTTCTTTGTGGATCTCCAGGTGGAGCAGCTTCTCCTGCCTTCGGCAACTCACCTGGACCCAACGGCCACAGACATACAGGCCATTCCCACCACTGTGGTGACTGTACCCTGTAGCTCCTGGGCGAGGGGGAGTTCTGGCCCCATGCAGCCTTCAGGCTTTACCCTGGGTGAGTGTGCTCCTGCAGGGCCTTTCTCAAAGACCCCCTCTTACTGGTGGGAGATGGTCCATACTGCCCATGGTGCTAGCTTGCCAAGCAGGAAGCCTTGCATGATGAGGAATGCAAAATCCGAACTGAATGATCTCATGCTATAAAGGTTTTAAGTGTAAAGTTGGTATGTTTCAAGGAAGACTAAACCAATGGCTTAAGGACATCTCCAAGGACCCAGGGACTGACTGTATCTCTACTCTGTCTCCTTCCTGTTGGCTGTATTGGAAGATGGCTATTTTCAAAGGCAATTGAGCCTTTTTTCTTTCTGGTTCACATCTTTTTTTGTTGTGGTTGTTGTTTATTTGTTGGCTCTCTCTAGCTCACCATCTAAGTGAGAATCCTAAAGAGTCACTCTGATTGGCTCTGTTTGAATTCACTGTGAGCCAATGACTTCCAAGGGAGGGAGTAAAAGATGCTGATTGGCTAAGACAATCACAGTGCAACCTGGCAATGGGGGTCAGTCAGTTGGCAGTTTGGGAGCTGTAAGGAAGACAGAAATGGTTGCAGAGTAGGCAATTGAATAAGCTGTCTAGTGTTGCCATGACCAAAGAAGCAAAAATGGATAAAACAGATATAGTTCTAGAAACTAAAGCCTGACATGCAGATGCTGGCAGAGCCACGACACCTCTGACCATTCTGGGAGGAAATGTCTTCTGTGTCTTTTTAGCTTCGAGTATCTTGTGGCAAATCTTGGTATTCCTTAGTTTCAGCCGTATCGTGCCAGCCAAATGGTGATCTTCACATCGTCTTCCCCCTCTGTATTTACAAGGCATTTCGATTAGCAGCACGTTTGGCTTAAGTATGACTAAGTAATCATAAGGTTCCGACTTCCAAATAGCAGTCACACTCGGAGGTACTGGGGATTAGTGGTTCAGCACACCTTCTTTGAGAGACCAAAACCCACAATGGCAGCAAGCAGCTGTGTAAAACGATTCCCAAAGCTGAATGATCTATCACAAGACCATTTCATTTGATCGTGTTGTTTGATTCATCCCATTTGAATAAAATTAAATTCTACCCAGAATTTAATTTCTTATAAGCAGTGTCACTTGAAAGAAACCAGAAAAAGGAAGAGTCTCTTGAAAGTTATCCAACAGTACTCAATCTGTCCTGAAGCAGAATTCCAAAGAGAAAGACTGCAGGTCCGTTTATTGTGGTGCCATCATTGGCATAGCCCAGGCTTCTGAAGATGGCATTGTGAGCATTCTCACAATGAAAAACCTTCCCGTGAGTGTGGACACTTGCCACTCACTTTCTCCTCCTCTTGGAGGAACCTAGAAAAAAAAAATCTCACTGGAGTGATCTCAACTGCTTCTTCACCAATCTCCCTCCTTCCCCAGGGGTTACCCCAAGTGCCCAGTGCGGCTCTCGCTCTTGCTCTCTCTCTTACCTCGCTGCTCTGGCTTGGACCTTAGATGTCCCTCAAAAACTCATGTGTTCAAGGTTTGCTATTGAGAGGTGGTGGAAACTTCGAGAGGCGAGTCTTCCTGCTGAGTCTTCTGCACCCTGAGGATGCACTCCTGAGAGAAATAATCTTCTACCAATCAATTATGAACTGGAACGTCCAAAATTGTAATCTAGCATAATTGGTTAATTATTTGAGACATAAATGTATTGAGATATAAATAATACAATTACACATTATTTATATCTATCCATCCACTATCAATCTATCCATGTATCCATCCATCACCCATCTATCCATTCACCATCTATTTATCCATCTATCATTCAGTTATCCATCCACCGGTCCATACACCCACCCATTATCCATCTGTCCATCTATCCATCCATTCATTCATCATTCACCTTTCCATCCATTCATCCATCTGTCATTCATCTATCCATCCATTCATCATTCACCTTTCCATCCATCCATCTATCATCTATCCATCTACCATCCAGGATCCACCCCACATCATTATTCATCTACTGAATTCACTTACTATTCATCTCATTCATCTGTACTTCTGTTCAATCTGTACATCCTTAACTTTTTCATTAATAAGGAGAACATATTGACTGGAAGTCTGAGGTTAGAGGGGTTGTGACCTTGCATCCCAGAAGATAGTCGCAGCATCTGTGAACTGGCCACAGTGCACACTACTGTCAGGTGTCATTAGATAGCAAGTAGAGGCCAGGGACATGGCTAAACAAAATGCAAGACTCAAGCCAGCCCCCTCAGCAAAGAGTTATCCTGCCCTCATTGTCTGGCACAGAGAAACTCTGTTGTAGAATAATATAAGGTTCAAAGAAGCAAATGGAAAAAATAACTACTGCTGGAGATTTCCAGTGTTGCTATTTTAACTAAATTCCTCCACTCATTTTCTGCAGACAAACGTGTATGAAAATAGTAATGGATGTATAAAGGAGGAAAGGTAATTATTGGACACATACTGTTTTATAATCTGACTTTTCCATTTCATAACAATGTTCCGTGTCAGTGCTTTTATAGCTATTCCATAATGTTTCTTTCTTCATTTGTGTGTGTGTGTGGCTGCTGTTTCTTTGTTTCTTCTTTTGGTGGTTCTGGGGTTTGATCTCTGAGCTTCATGCATGCTTTGGCAGGAGCTCTACCGTGAGTGATGCCATCAGCCATTTTTGCACTGGTTATTCTTGAGGTAGGATCTGTCTTTCTACCTGGGTGTACACCTGGGCCATTTCCCATCTATTCCTGCTTTCCTCAAAGATGGGAAAACAAGCATGTACCACTATATCCAGCTACTGGTTGAGATGTATAAAGGGCCATGTGCTGGCAGCTCACCCTGGAACCCTAGCTACTCAGATGGCTGAGATCTGAGAATTGCAGTTCCAAGCCAGCCTGGGCAGGTAAGTCTGTGAGACTCTCATCTCCAACTAATCACAGAAAAAGCCAGAAGTGGAGCTGTGGCTAAAGTGGTAGAGCATTACCTTGAGCAAAAGGAGTTCAGAATTCAAGCCCTGAATTCAAGTCCTAGGAACGGCAAAACAAGCAAATAAACCTTCAGGGACAGCATCCAGGCCTTTAATTCAAGTGCCAAGGCCAGGACACACATACGATATATATAAAAATATATAATTACTGGCCAGTAAAACATGACTAACACAGTTGAAACTTCTAGGTTCATGTCTGCCACTCTTTCTTCCGCCCTCTCCTCCAGTGGTGGTAATTCAAAATTTGGTGCTTAGCATTCTCAGGAAGTTTGAATTCTGTTGATCTCCTTTTGCCCTTATTTATCCCTAAATCTATACTCAGGATTGTTGTGTACTTTAGTAAAGGATAACACACACATTCCTTATTGTGAGTCCAGATACTTTTTTTTTTTAACGGTGGTCCTCATATTAAGAAGTGGGCTATGGGGCTGGGAGTTTGGCCTAGTGGTAGAGTGCTTGCCTAGTATGTATGAAGACCCAGGTTTGATTCCTCAGTACCACATACATAGAAAAGCCTGAAGTGGTGCTCTGGCTCAAGTGGAAAAGCACTAGCCTTGAGGAAAGCCCCCGGACAGTGCTCAGGCCCTGAGTTCAGGCCCTAGGACTGGCAAAGGAGGAGGAGGAAGAGGAAGAGGAGGAGGAGGAGGAGGAGGAGTAGGCGGTGGCAGAGGCTTTGAGCAAAGCTGTCTGCCGTCTGTAATTCAGTGGTCTTCGTTGTAGCAGTTGAAGACGTCAATAGAACAAAATCTCATGTCTCCCAAGCATGAGGGACTTCTGGCAGCAGACAGCATTAGACACTGTCTACAGCATCAGCTCTTCTTTAGGTCTCCAGCCTGCTGGCCCACTCTGCAGAGTCCAGGCTTACAAGGCCACCATTGGGGAGAAGTTCTTGGAACCAATCTCTTCGTGTTTGTGGCTTCCTGTTGGTTCTCTTACCGGGAATGCTGGCAGGTGTTCCAGGCCTCAGGCTGTCACTGCACTCAGAGCTGGTGGAAAGTTTAACACTTCCTTCTACCTGGTCCTGTTCTAAGGAAGCACTTTCCACCTAGGAAGCAGTGAGCCAGCAAGCTAGGTCTCCACCAGCCACAAGCACCGCTCTGTGCCAAGTAGTGCTGTGGCACAGGGGCCGCATTTGTAGTAGACAGAAAGGCTTTTCTAGAAAGAACATCACAGGGATGCCTTCCTCCCTCCCTCCCTCCCTCCCTTCCTTCCTTCCTTCCTTCCTTCCTTCCTTCCTTCCTTCCTTCCTTCCTTCCTTCCTTCCTTCCTTCCTTCCTTCCGTCCTGCTTTCCTTCCTCCTTGTCCCCCCATCCTCTTCCTCCCTCCTTTCCCTCCCTTCAGGGCCTGGGATCTACCCCTTAGCTTTTTCTTCTTCTTAACACTGATACTTTATCAGTTGGAAATTAAGGGTCCCGTGGACTTTTCTGCAGAGGCTGGCTTTGAACCACAATCCCCAGCCTCCTGAGTTGCTAGAACTATATAGGTGTGTGTCATCATTGCCCTGCAGGTCAGGATTCTTTTGATGGCAAATGGTAGAAACCAAATTCATTGCTTAGAAAAAGATCCATACCTGATGTCGACCTGAAAGGCCTGCGAACATTCAGTTTACTGTAGTCGACCAGAGATGATGCTGGCCTGTCTTCTTCCTCAGGCCCCTCTGTCGCCTCCCGTCTCTCTGCACATCTGCCCTGTTCTCATAACCCAGTGTTGCCCAGGGCCCACGACGACTCCCACCCAGGGCTGGTTCTCAGAAATCCGGGTTCTGGAATGGAAAAACCTCACCCCCTCCCCAGTCTAAGCACACACTAGACCACAATAGGTGGCGGGAAGGCCTTTTGACCTACATTCTCTTCATAGCGTCCAGGGGACCTTGGGCCACAAGGCCCCATGTCACCAGCCGTCCTGTCCTTGACTGACTGCGCTGGAATGCAGACCCCGGGAACTGCCACACCCCTCGCCTTTCCCGTCCGAGGGCTGCTGCTTGGATCTGATCTGAAGAGGTCTCTGTCTTCTTGCCTTTGCTCTGTTTCTCTTTCCTAATAGCCTTGTTCTCTTCTACTTCAGGCAGGGATGACTACTAATGGCTACTTTAAAGAGAAATGACACTTGAGTAGAGGCAGGTCTTTAGAGAGGGCTTCCAGGAGGTTTTGAGGAACAAGAAGTAGAATTATCACTGCCATATTGGAAAACTCGTTCCTTCTGTCTCTGTCTCTGTCTCTGTCTGTCTGTCTGTCTGTCTCTCTCTCTCTCTCTCTCTCTCACACACACACACATACACACGCACACACACAGCCTTGAGCACTTGAATAAAGCACACTTCAGAGGAAAGCAAGGGGAGGAGGGCCTCAGAGACATTTTGTGTCCATCTTTTTTTTTTCCTGTCAGTTGTGGGGCTTGAACTCTGGGCCTAGGCTCTGTCCCTGAGCTTCTTTTGCTCAAGGCTACTGCACTTTTTTTTTTTCTGAGTCGTTTAAAGGAGATAAAAGTCTCACGGACCTTCCTGCCCTGACCAGCTTCAAACCCCGACCCTCAGATCTCAGCCTCCCGAGTGGCTAGGATTGCAGGTGTGAGCCACTAGTGCCTGGCACCATCTTGGTTTTTGATGCATTTGTGGAACCTGCATGGACTGATGGATGCTCTCCAGCTCTGTAGGCAACAGTGCAGGGACAGGGAGATGGCAGGGATGAGAGCAGGGTGCCCCACCTGAGGACAGAGTCAGACAAACAGGAGACGGGGAATCCAGTGAGGCACAGGAGGGGGTGCGTGGGGGTGTTGAGCACAAGTCTCTGTCTACCAAGATATTATAACAGAAGCTCCCGTGAGAGGAGAAGAGCAGGACCTCACAGAAGAGTGAATGGGTGTGAGAGCTCTAGGGAAAGTGGACTTGTGATTCCCTTTCTTGAGTCAGAACTCACTTGATTTGAGTCATGGTAGGGTCTAATACGTTACCGAGACTCAATGTCTTCATAAACATTTATGTTTAACTGAAGCGGCCCTGTCTCGTGGGATCAGGCTTGTGTGACCTGCCATTTCTCTGCCGTCCCACTCAACTTTCAGTCTTGTTTGTGCTGTAATCTCTTCATGACACGGACAGCACGGCAGGGCAACACAGATCCCTGTGGGATGGCTGGCTTCGGAGTTTGTTGAATGAATCAATAAGAGGTTCTGGGTCTCTGTGTCAGGGGTTGACAAACTATGGCTCATGTGCCACATCCAGCCCCTGACTCATTTTGTAAATAAAGCTTTATTGCAACACAGCCTGCCCATTGACTTGCCTACATGTTGTGTAAAGTTGTTTTTGTGCTCCCATGGCAGAGTTGAATTAAGGTATTTTTGTTTACTTTTTTTCTTTATAGTTCTAGTCCTAGGGCTTGAACTCAGGGCCTGGGTACTGTCCCTGTGTTTTTGCTCAAGGCTAGCATTCTATCACTTGGGCCATTTCCAGCTCAATTTCCAGCTCTTTTCTGGTTGATTGGAGATAAGAATCTCATGAACTTTCCTGTCAGGGCTAGTTTTGAACCTTGATCCTCAGCTCTCAGCCACCTGAATAGCTACGATTAAAAGTTTCATAGATTTTCCTGCTCAAGCTGGCTTCAAACCTTGTTCTCAGCGCCTGGTGTAGCTAGGATTACAAGCAAGATTAGGCTGAGGTATTTTTCTTTTCTTTTCTTTTTGCCAGTTGTGGGGCTTGAGCTCAGGGCCTGAGCACTGTCCTCGGACTTTTCTCAAAGCCTAGAGCTCTACCACTTGAGCCACAGCATCATTTCAAGCTTTTTTCTATGTATGTGATAGGAGGGAATTGAACCTGGGTCTTCGTGCATGCTAGGCAAGCACTCTACCACTAGGCCAAACTTCTGGCTCCCAGGCTGAGGTTTGTTTTATGCTATTATTATGCCAAATTCTCCAGGATGTCAGCCTGGTTTTCAGGAACTTCAGATGGGTCTGCCTTGAGGACAAACATACCCGGGCAAAAACTTGTATTATGAAGGGAAATCAACCAGGCCCTCAGAATTTATAAATGAATGCTGGCATTTATATTAATCATATTTCCAGAGGTGAGAAAGCTGGAAAGGACACTGTGCCAGTTCCTTTATACATCTAATTTACATACTTTATTTTATACATTGTTGGAAAAATTAAAGAGATTAATGAGTATGTATTCCTATGCAGCTCTGATTGAATTTTTTGTTGATAAGGGTGTTTTATAAGCCCAAGAGGTACTGCTAAACTTGTGACAAACAAACAAAACCCCAATAACAAAAGGTTCTTATTTGCCAGGCACATGTAAGTTCACACATGTACTTCTAGCTACCCAGAAGGCTGAGATCTGAAGATCAAGATTCAAAGCCAGCCCAGGCAGGAAAATCTTATCTCCAATTAACCACCAGAAAAGCTAAAAGTGGAGCTGATTTCAAGCCTCAGTACCAGCACACAGACACACACGGATACACAGACACAGACACACAGACACACACAGACACACTGCGCTTATCTGAACTTTGTGAAAATGATTTCTATCCTTAGCAATGCAAATAAATGTATTATTATTATTATCTGGAATAAAAGATGCCCTCAGGTAGTTTATTACATATTAGGCTATCCTCCACTGCTGCATAGACTAGAAAAGTCACTCCAGACTTTCTTTGACTTGGTTGATGATACAGTGTTAGTCACCTAGATTCCCTGTACAAGTTTTAGCATGTTTAAGGCCTCATCATTAATGAGGCGAATACAATCACTAATATTAGCATGGAGTTGTTGGATAGTTTGCTGGGAATCGTAAGATGGATGCATCTTTTTACTTTCCACAAATTTCTTTGGGCAGATGCACAAGAGGAGCCTCTCCCAGGGAGAGGAAGATAAAACCCTTGACATTGCAGGGAGAATGAAAATGGAACATTGTATCTCACAGCTAATGTTCCTTAAAAGGGCTGAAAATGAAGAGGAAGGCCACAGTACCTGTCCCGTGAAACAGTCAAGATTCATAACTTGTTTTTAATATTTGGACAGGGGAAGAAATATAAGATTTCTCCATTACCTGGGATTTTAAACTTTTAGAATTCTAAAAGCTCTAAAGCTCTGAGTAAGGGGGTCACTTCTCTCTTCATAAGGCTGAAGACACTGGGGTAACTCCAGGCCTCCCCTCCCCTCTCCCCTTAGAATACAGCTGTTTTCTGTGGTCATGACCACACTTTCCTGCCAAACTGCCTCTGAGGCACCCCTAAGAAGGCACCATCAGCGGGGACCCCGTTAGACAAAGGAGTAGGAGCCAACCGGCTGTGTGCCCTACCGAAGGCTGGCCAGGCAGTACCCAGTGCCACCTCCCGTTTTGGCAACTCCAGGGCTTCCCCTGGCTCATCTGTGGGACCCCAGAAATCTGAGTCTGTCTGTGGTGGGAGCCCCTCACTTCAGCTCATTGTGACCTAGGGAACCATCTAGAGTGGCAGAGGTACATGGCCTTTAAGGGACTCCTAAGTGCAAGGAAGGATCTAGGGACACAGGATAATGGAAATGGGTTTTCTGTTAATACTCAAAAGCCACAGCTCTTTTCACCTAGTGTGAACAAAGTCTTCTCTGTCTAGGCTGTTAATTCAGGGACACGTGACCTGGCTATTCCACTCCCATTGAGGAGGACAGAGTGGTGCTCCCCCCCTCCACCCCTCCCCCACCAGGATGGACAGCTAGATGAATTATGAGAGGAGCTGAGACCCTAATCTGAAAATCCAAAATCTGATATTGTGAGCATGACCCCACAAATGGAAGACCCCACACTTCCGACTTCATGTGATGGATTGCGGCCCCCACCCCCAGACACACTGAAAATACTGTATGAAATTGCCTTCCTGCGACATACCTGAGCTCAAGGGTTTTCTAGATGCACTTGAATGGAGACCTGCAATAACAGGATATTGCCACCAGAGGGCAGGGGAGATTTGATGGAGAGTTTGGAGAGAACAGAAGGGGTGCTGAAATTCTGGGGAAGACAAGATGCCAGTGGAATGCAAATTGCAAGCAATTTCACTTGCTAACACTAGAATTTTTTTTTACTTTTTTTATTGTAATTAGTAAAAGGGTTACATGATATTTGCCAGATAGAAGGTGCATTAATTCACATACATTGATACCCTTTCTTGGTACCGGTTTCCCTCCCCCCCCACTAACACTAGAATTTAAAAACTGCTCGGGGCCGGGAGTTTGGCCTAGTGTTAGAGTGCTTGCCTAGCATGCACGAATACCCAAGTTCGATTCCTCGGTACCACATATATAGAAAAAAAGCTGGAAGTGGTGTTGAGGCTCAAGTGGTAGAGCTCTAGCCTTGAGAAAGTCCAAGGACAGTGTTCAGGCCCTGAGCTCAAGACCAGGGCTGGCAAAAAACAAAACAAAAAAAACCACCAACAACAAAAAAACTGCCTCAATCCCAGATTGAAGGTCTTTCTTCTCTTTCTCCTTCCTTCCTTCCTTCCTTCCTTCCTTCCTTCCTTCCTTCCTTCCTTCCTTCCGTCCTTCCCTCCCTCCCTCCCTCTCTTCTTTTTTCCTTTCTGTTAATTGTGGGGTTTGAACTCAGGCCCTGGGTGTGGTCCCTGAGTTCTTTTGCTGAAGGGTACTGCTCTACCACTTTGAGGCACAGCTCCATTTTCAGTTTTTGAGTAGTTAATTGAAGATACGTCACATGGGGACTAGCTTTGAACCATGATTCTCAGATCTCAGCCTCATGAATATCTAGGATTACAGGTTTGAGCCACTGGTGCCTGACGAAGTCCTTACTTTCATTCTGCTCTAAATGCTTCCTGTGGACTCGAACTGACACCATGCAGAAGGCTCAAGGATTCCTGGATGGACATCAAGTTGCTGATTTGGGGAGATGTGGAGCACACCAGGGGCAGAAGATGGGAGGAAGGAGGTGCAGGGAGGGGGGGTGGATACAGGGGGAGGGGGCAGGTGAGGCCTTTTCTCTATCTTCTGAAGATTCCATAATTGAAGCTACAAAAGAATGGGGTACTATCTGGCAAATATCATGTAACCCTTCTATTAATTACAATAATAAATATATGAAAAAAAATGGGGTATCAGACAGATAAATTCACTTTTTTCCCTATGGGAAAAAATGGAAAAAAGTGAGAGCTAGGCACCCATGTTTCTTCTTGTTAGAGGAGAGGGGCAGGGGTGTAGGCAGCTAAGGGGAGATCAAGTGATCTGGGAAAGCTGGAGGGAGGGGCCTTACAGGAGAGATGGGTTTGTGGCAGCATCACCTGAGCCTGAGCTGAATAGCTGCCTCTCTTGCAATGTGGCTGGGTTTCTTTCAGGGCATCTCTTTAAGCCCAAGCGAGCTTTCAGACAAAGCCTCTCCTGATTTGCTGCCCTTCAGGTGTTTTCAGTGCACGAAAGTGGAGTGCGGTTTCCTGAGCTGAGCCTTCATGGGGTTCAGCACAGTGGCTAATGGCCAGTGGGCAATCGTTCAGTCAATCATACCTGCACGACAAACAGTCAATACAAAACCTATAAATACTGGGGTTCCAGGGCTCCCCAGTTGGTCATTATATTGGCATGTTGGGCCCTAAAGAAACACCTTACCCACAGTGTATCTTCCTTCTTCCATTTGGCTGTTCCTGAGCTGTATGCTTTATCATTAAACCTGGAGTTAGCAGCGCCACAGGTTTCTGTCACCTGTTGGCAGCCAGTGTCTATCGTACAGGCAGACTTGGTAAGCTTCAGACCGCAGGTGCCATGGAATTCTGTGTCTGGAAACTCCCAAGTTTCCACGGTGGTTTTGTCTGATGCAGCCAGTGGCTTCGGCTGGGCTGTGACGGTTAACAATGGACTGACGACTCCACACTTCTCCGTTCTGTGCCTCCTCCAAGTCTTATATCTTTTTCATTCATGCATTGTCTGTCTGTCTATCTATCCTTGTACCAGTCATGGAGCTTGAACTCAGGGCCGAAGTGTTGTACCTGAGCTTCTGTGCCCAAGGCTGGTGCTCTATTACTTGAGCCAGAGCTCTACTTCTGGCTTCGTGCTGGTTAATTGGAGACAAGAGTCTCCTATGCTTTCCTGTCTGGACCGACTTTAAACCCTGATCCTCAGATCTCAGCTTTTTGAGTAGCTAGGATTACAGGCGAGAGCCACCAGCTCACAGCGCATACTTCAGCTTTGATCAATGAGCTAGCCAAGTACGGACAGTGTCACCTATTTGTAGCTGGCGTCTGTTGTGGCGGCACTGTTGTGAGGGTGAGTCCCACACTTGTTAGGATTGCTGTCTGGACTCAGTGAGTTTCACAGTGAAGTTTTCTAACTGGTGTTAGAACATTTGAGAATTCACCGGTGCTGGGATGGTATTTGTTGTTGGAAAAGACAGGACAGACTTGGTGTCAGAAAGAAATGACACAGAAAATGGAAGCAGGTGACTGGTGTGGATGGGTGGGGCTGGGACAAAGCGGGGAAGCGGTGGATGCGGTGACATTGAGCGGTGGATGCGGTGACATTGACCAAGATGCATCTTACTCATAAACTGACAGGTTGAATTGAAATTTCTTTGTAAAACTACTGAAAGGTTAAAAAAAAAGTGAAAGATCCCACATAGTTGTTCATAGTAAAGTCTTTAATTCTGGTGTCAATTTCCACTCCAACCAACCTATCATTTATAGCTAGCTAAAAAATTAAGTGAATTTTGGGCCTAGTGGTAGAGTGTTTGCCCAGCATGCACAAAGACCCGGGTTTGATTCCTCACTACCACATACATAGAAAAATGCCAGTAGTGGTGCTATGGCTCAGGTGGTAGAGTTCTAGCTTTGAGAAAGCCCAAGGACAGTTCCCAGGCCCTGAGTTCAAGGCCCAGGACTGGTAAAAAAAAAAGCTACATGAATTTTGATTGCTTGATACATAATATTATCACTGGAGATTCAGAAAGACTGAAATCATTATTATGACTGGGAGTTTGGCCTAGTGGTGGAGTGCTTGCCTAGCATGCATGAAGACCCGGGTTTCATTCCTTGGTACCACATACACAGCAAAAGCCAGAAGTAGCACTGTGGCTCAAGTGGCGCTTTGAGCAAAAAGTGTCCAAGAACGGTGCCCATGCCCTGATTTCAAGCCCCAGGACTGGCAAAAAGAAAAAAGACAAAGAAAACCATTATCAGAATGAGTAGTTGGACATGGGGAGCTTTGATCATAAACTTGACACGGTGTTCAGTCACCCCTCCATCCTGGCCTTCCTCCTGCCCCATCTGTCTTAAACCAGTGTGAGCAAGCATTCCATTTGCACCCATGTATGTAAAGAATTTTTTCACTGTTTGTTTTTCTTTGTCGGTTGTGGGACTTAAACTCTGGGCCTGGGTGCTGTCCCGGAGCTCTTCAGCTCAAGGCTACCGCCCTACCCCTTGAACCACAGCGCCACTTCCTTCACTTTTCAAAAATTTTATTTTTAAGATTTATTGTAAAGGTGATGAACGGGGGGTTACAGTTACATAGGTAAGGTAATGGGTACATTTCCATTTAAACACTGTTACCCCTCCCTCATTTCCCCACATTTCCCCCCCCCCTCCCAGTTGTAAAGTTCATTTCCAGCACGGTATCTAGTGAGGGTCATTGCTGCATTAGTTCATCTCTGTCCTGCCGTTTCTGTGATTCCCTTTCCCTTTCATAGATCACATATATAAGACAGACGGTACAGAAAACGAAGACAAAGAAAAAGTAGGAATAACGGTATAGAGGACATAATAAGAACCTTTTATTTCTAATTTTTGGAGTTCATTGATACACTTCATTTTATGTGGTCTTATGCACTAAGTTCTACGGTGATATCCTGCTAAAATATCATAGCATATTCTAGTTATTAGAAATGAGGGAAACCATGACACCTATAGTTTTGTGGGACCTAGCTTGGTTTGCTTTTTCATATTTTTCCATTTCCTTACAAATGGAGCAGCGTCATTCTTTCTGTGTGTAAAGAGTTTGATCATGTCCATTTTCCTTCACCCTCTTACACCCTAGGCAAATACGTTTCACCTCCCACATATTTCTTTCCTTTTTGCTGAATATTTATGCATGTTAATTATTAAAGGGGTCTCACATATACATACACTGCCATTTAACCAGATTGATGACAGAGTTTTTGTTTATTTTGGGGCTTGAAGTCAGCGTCTGAGTGCTTGAGCTTGTGTGGTCAAGGCTAGCGCTCTACTACTCTGAGCCACAGCTGTGTGTCCAGTTTTTGAGTGGTTCATTGGAGATAAGTCTCATAGACACTGGCAAGAAAAGAGGCAGAAGAAACATGCGACTTTCGACAAGTTTCCTCTGAGTGTGAGGGAGCACTGTTCCTTCCAAGGAGGGTACTGTTTTGACACACGTATGGCTGGGACTCGTGCTTCGGCAGCTGACGTTCTCCGCATCTCTTTCTCCCCCCTCATGAATGACAGGACACATTTTCGCCTTGTTTTTCTGAACATTTACCAAAGAACTTTGCAAAGAAAGGAATGCCACTTTAACCTTACAACAATTACGAGATGGGGGCGATGAATTATGGATAACTCTCTTTCATGCATGAGGGAAGCAAAACACATCCTTCCTTTCCATACACCCACCCCTCCCTCTCTTGGTGCTGGTCCTGGGGCTTGAACGCAGGACCTGGGTGCTGTCCCTGAGTTTTTTCGCTCAAGGCTAGTGCCTTGAGCCTCAGCTCCACTTCCAGTTTGGTTTTGTTTTGTTTTGGTAGCTAACTGGAGACAAGAGTTTCATGGACTTTTCTGCCTCGGCTAGCTTTGAACCACAATCCTCACATCTCAGCCTCTTGAGCAGCTAGACTTGGAGGCGTGAGCCACCAGCATCTGGCCCATTTTTCTCTTTCTGTTCCCTAATAGAAAACTTACGTGCCTTCTCTGAGGACCCTTCCAGCCCCAACTGTGCTCCTTCCCAGACTTCTTTTCTCCTTCCTCATGCTGTTCCTTTGACTTCTAGAAGGCTTTTACACAACTCTCCATTTCCTTTGACTTAGCCTGTCAGATTAGCCAACTCTCACTACTCCGCACAACCAACAGTGTTAACTGCTTTCTCTGAAATCCCGTCTAGGAACAGGTCTAAAAAGGGAGCAGCCTGCCTTCTCTGTGTTTCACCAGCCTGCTAGATCTTTGGAAGATGGTGGACCCTTCTACAGAAGTAAACTTTACCTTGCAGAATACCTTTCCAGCTGATGTCTTGATTCCTGTATGGCACTCCAACATCCCAAACTATTCTAACAGCCAAGTGAAGCAGAGACCTCCAACATGAGTGAGGTGTTCATGGTCTCTGGGATCAGTGGCTGGAACAGCATTAAGATCACGTGATTTCAACAGATGAAGATGATATTGTGAAATGCTGAGGGTGTGTGTGTGTGTGTGTGTGTGTGTGTGTGTGTGAGCCCTGGGAGCTTGAACTCAGGGCCTGGGCCTTGTCCCTGGGCTTTGTTGCTCAAGGGTAGTGCTCTGCCACTTGAGCCACAGCTCCACTTTCAGAGGTTTTTTTTGGGGGGGTGGTAATTAGATAGAATCTTACAGACTTGCCTGAGCTGGCTTCAAACTGCAATTCTCAGATCTCAGCCTCTTGAGTAGATAGAATTATATGCATGAGCCATTAGTGCCTGACCCAAAGTAGTTTTTAGTTTTGTCATGAGATTGTCTTCTTATTCCATTCTACTGAGAATACAGACTTATGTTGCTATACAGTGATTAGAGGAGATGACTTTGGCCTGACACCGGTGTTTTACCCCTATAATCATGGCTACTCAGGAGGCTGAGATCTGAGGATTGTGGTTCAAGCCAGGCCAGGAAGGAAAATCCCTGAAACTCTTTATCTCTAATTAACTACTAAAAGTTTTTAAATAGCCAGAAGTGGAGCTGTGGCCTAAATGGTAGAACACTAGCCTTGAGCAAAAAAGCTCTGGGACAGCACCCTGGCCCTGAGTTCGAGCCCCAAAACACACACACACTCTACCTATGAGTGGTAGAGTGGATAAAAGAAATAAGATCATGTGTTGGGAGGGGAAGGGGAAACAGAGCTGAAGAATAATTAAATAAACCAAAGGACATAATATAACTTTTATAGAAAATTGGCTATTACTAATTATAAAGTTATTCAATAAGAGAAGCTGATTAGACAATTTTAACTTTTATTTACAAAAATAAATGAATAGGCACAACAATGAAAAAACTTTGGAAAAGAAATGTGACATTTTGTTTGCAGGACAGTAAGTATTAGACCATTTTTTCCCTTAACTGCTAGATGGTCCCCAGGGGAAAATGGAACTGAGTTATGCTAGCAAATGTGTGGGCTCAAACTGATGAACTGCTCTTGCTTATCTCCTGGATTGCAAGGGTAGTTTTGAAATTCTCAAGTTGGTCCTTTACTGTATGTCCCAGCTTGCTGAACTTGTCCTGGAAAGGCAAGGTTAAAAAGTGTCAATGATTGTTCAATTAAGCTAGACACCCCATGTTTCTGATAGCTCACAGCCTCATTTAGACTGTAACAAAGAACAAGTAAGAGTTAGTTAGGCCAGGAAAGAATTTTTGTTCCTTGATAGTTTTTTTCTCTTTATTGGATAGAGAAGCAAAAAATAGTTCTGCAGTTGAAACCTTGATCTGAAATGCCTAGGACCTGTGTGTTTTGGATTTCAGATACCTTTTTCAGATTTTGCAGCATTTTCTAATGCAGAATGAAAAACCTTGGAAACAGGATCAAAACGCGAGCACAAATCCAGTTATGTTGATGTACATCTTACACAGACAGCCTGAAGGCATTTTTTTTTTTGCCAGTACTGGACCTTGAATTCAGGGCCTGAGCACTGTCCTTGGGCTTTCTCAAGGCTAGCGCTCAACCACTAGAGCCACAGTACCATTTCCAGCCTTTTTCTATATGTGTGGTACTGAGGAATGAAAGCCGGGTCTTCATGTATGCTAGGCAAGCACTCTTACCAATAGGCCAAACTCCAGGCCCCCTGAAGGCAGTTTTATGCAACACTGAATAATATTTTATGCATGAAACAAGGTTCGTGTGTAGAATTTTCCAGTTGTGGATCATGCTGGTGCTCAAAAAGATTTCAATTTTGGGGGGTTTTGGATTTTTAGATTAGGGAAACAATTCAACCCTTATATTGCAACCTAGTTATTGATGATAAATTTATCAGTTTAGTGGGGATATTTTTTGAGACAAGGTCTCATTCTCTCACTATGTAACCCAATGTGGCCTTGAATTTTCTATTCTCCTGCCTTTGCTTTCCACCCAAGATTATGGGTATATACCACCACAATTAGCTGAATTTGATTTAAAAAGTTGTCATTGTTTGATTTTTTTTTTTTTTGCCAGTCCTGGGCTTGAGCTCAGGGCCTGAGCACTGTCCTTGGACTTTCTCAAGGCTAGAGCTCTACCACTTGAGCCTCAGCACCACTTCCAGCTTTTTTCTATGTATGTGGTACCGAGGAATTGAACCCGGGTCTTTGTGCATGCTAGACAATCACTCTACCACTAGGCCAAACTCCCGGACCCTCATTATTTGATTTTTAAACACAATACAGACATATAATTTGTAATAACATGGGTGTACAGAAATATCTCACGCAAATTACTACTATCTTTCATTTTTCTTCACTTCCATCCTTCAGGGCTCCTTGCTACCTTTTTGATACACATTAGAGAACCAGTACATATGACAAAAATCAAGATTGCTGGGTGCTGGTGGCTCATGCCTATAATCCTAACTATTTAGGAGGCTGAGATTTGGGATCATGGTTACAAACTAGCTTGGGCAGGAAAATCCTTGAAACTTTATTTTTGTTGGTTATGGGGCTTGAACTCTGGGCCTGGGCGCTGTCCCTGAGCTCTTCAGCTCCAGGCTAGTGTGCTAGCACTTTGAGCCACAGCACCACTTCCGGCTTTCTGGTGGTTCACTGGAGATAAGAGTCTCACAGCCTTTCCTGCCTGGGCTGGCTTTGACCTGCGAACCTCAGATCTCAGCCTCCTGACAGTGAGGATTACAGGCATGAGCTAATAGACCCGGCTTGAGACTTTTTAAAAAAGCATTTGGGGAATATTTTTTTATGATCTTTTGGTTGCTATTCACCAGAGCCGTTTATGAACACAGCGCATCTTGATTCATGCCACCGCGTTCAGCGTTTTCGCCCACCTTTCCCACCCCGCCCTTCCCCTACTTAATTTTAGGGTATTTCTTTCATGTTTTGATGAAGAAGTTTATATGTACAAAGGCATCTTGATCTGTGCCATCGCCTCAACATCTTCACCGCCCTGCAACCCACCCGATCTCTTACATTTTTCCATTCTGTGGTTTAGAAAATGAATCTGTGCCGCATTCTCCCAGCTTCCCCTCCCTCTTCTCCACCTCTCCCCCTGGCCCCCCCTCCCCCCCTCTTGGTTGTTCCCATTTCCGGGTACTTATTTTTGTTGGGCTTTAACTTGTCTTTTTAAATAACTACCCTATTGGTACTCCCCATAGACATGTATCTCCAATGAACCACCAAAAATATGAAAGGGGGGTATGATTCAAGTGGTAGAGTGCTAGCCTTGCAAAAAAAGGTTCAGGGAACAGTGTCCAGCCCTGAGTTTAAGCCCCAGAAAAATCTCTCTCTCTCTCTTTCGATCTCTCTCTCTCTCTCTCACACACACACACACACACAATTCAGAATCTTCCTTTAGAGAAGTGTTTTGCAATGTCCTTGCTTTTCCTGTGGCAGTGAATGCCTCGCCATCTCCATGCGTGAGACTCGAAGGTCTAGAAGTGTGAGAAATCTGGGGTCAGAGGGTCCTGCTGTTTGCAGAAACATCTGGTGTTCTCCACGTGCACCTTAGGGGTTTTAGATGGTGTGTGTGGGCTTGCACACAGAAAGGCGGTTGTCACACTGACTGTGTAAGTAGATGAAATATGTCACAGCTGGAGGACACAGAAACACTTACTTGCTGAGATGCTCTGTGGTTCTGGAAAAGGAGGCGCAGCTCTCACAGCAAGCCTCTGCCCCCCTTGCCGGGGCACTTCCTGTGCACTTGCTTTTTCAGCTGGAAGTGGAAATGATGTAGATGTTAGGGACGCCAATGAGACTGGAGAATTCTTGAACATGGGGCCTGGGCATGTATTAAAGTCATGCCTGCAAGTCTCTCTCCTCAAAACCGTAAGGAACAACAGTGAGGGAAGATTTGAGGGAAGAGTTTTAGAAGACATTTTGGTTATAAGGTTCAGGGAATAGCAACTTTATGTGACACCAGAGACCTTTTCTTTCTGCAAGCAGTGATTGTGACCCAGAGCAGATACAACAATGAAGAAAAATGACAGGATACAGGTGCACAAGGCTGGAGTAATATAGAGCGCTGTGGTGCCGAAGAAAGTCAAATGAGCTAAGGATGTAAAACAGAGCCCCAAGGAACCCCACTTCCCCCCATTCAAAGTGGAGAATGAGAAGAAATAGGCAGATTGTTAGGAGAAAGAGAACACACACGCACGCGTGAGTGTGAGTGCCACGGCAAGAAGTATAGTTTGTAGAAGGAAGAGGCGGAACAATGCCTCCTGTCACCTCTCCAGCCATCAAAGTCCCAAGCCCCCGCACTGGGAAGAGACTGCTGTCACTCTCCACTATGTGAATCAGTTCTAGGACCATCCTATGGCATGTGAATGGCTCCTTCTGGCCCATGATGCAGACAGGGCATTTACCTAGGTACAGAGCCACCACCCACTGGATGAGATGTTTCCCTATCCCCACCCCAATTGTTCTCTTTTTGCTCGGAAGACTGCAAGAGAGGAGATGGACCTCTCTTGCACATGTTTATAGAGGATAGAAGTCCATATAATATTGTTACATAAGTTAGCACCCCAAAAGATGATGCTTACTCTTTTTCACTAGCCCAAAAGAAGATAGAAGAAACATGATTACCCCTTTCCACCTGTGGACTTCTTCCTTCACTCATTCTTACCGTGGCTTCCAAATCCTATTGTTTAATGTGTGTGTCACCCCATAAGAGTTGCAGGCAAATACTACCAGATTTTTATCTTCACTAAATGAGATGAAATCTGGATAATGGCGCTGAGCCAGAAACGCATTGTCTGTCAATGTCTCCGGTCCCTTCATCTTCCCTTTTTTTTTTTTTTTTCAGATTGTTTTATCAGTTCATTTTTAGGCCCAGAAAGTAAGAGTAGAACTTTGGTCTTCAAACTCTCGTCATTGGCATGATCACATCTCCTGGACAGTAGAGATAGTACCTCCCCGACTCCCATGCCAAGCTCCAAGCTTTCTGAGCCATAGAGGACCTTCCCCATGGCCAAAAAGCCATAACCCTCTGTGGCACCCATTTAGATATTTATATTCATGGTCCTTCTACCCCAGAAGTACTGCCAGGGACACAGTCCAAATTCTCCTCTACAGACCAGTTTCTCAACTCATAAGAGGCTTGTGACCAAAACTATAGGATTCAGTTTATTCTAGCATATTAAATTCTCAATAAATTACCCTCTGATGAGTTGATTTAAATATACACATACACAACCAGATAAGACACCGTATTCTTGGGTCAGATTTTCCCAGCTGAGTAATACATTTGTCAGGTTTCTTATAATGTATCCTCTTTGTTGGTGCTGTGCTAAGCATTCTGTCAGAATCATTGTTTCTCTCAGTTGGGTCTGGAGTGTTGGCATGTTGTGAGCATTCGCTGACGACTGTGATGCGCAGTCATCTGATGACACCTCTGTGTCGAAAGCAGGGGACTCTGGGCCAGCAGCATCAGCATTAGCACAAGGCCTGATAGAAATGCACATCTTTTGGCTCCACCCCTTCTGTGCTGAATCAAGGGCCTAGGAAGAGGCCCAGACAGCCACAGCCTATCAAGCCCTGTAGAGGGATCTGACGGGCACTACAGATGGAGCAGCAATGGTCTGCAGACACCCAACCATCAGGGGAGCTTCAAAAGCACCCTCTTTCTCAGGCAGCATCATTAGGATCTTGGGGGGTGAAGCCCTGCCCAGGTGATGCATTGTCATAGGCTAGGCCACACAGCCCACACTCTCAAGGTGTTTCTCCTTAGCCAGAGGTGGGGTGTATACAAATTTGGCAGAGGCGAGGTTGCCATCCTGGCTGGAATAGTTCATTCATCTTCACAAAGGGTTTGGCTATGAGAAATAACTTTCTGAGGCCACCTCAGTCATCTCAGCTACCTAGACCCCAGAGATAGAGCTTCTCACCACAGCAGGGGCCCTGCCCCAGCACAGCTAGGAAAGCAGTGTCTAGATCGTGACAGGCCAGTGCCATTGCTAGGAATATGGGGGAAGTGATGACCTTTTCCCACTTCTGCTCCCTAGGCGTCTGGACCTTTCCAGCTGCATAGCGTTCTATAGCGATGACAGAAGGATAGTAAATCTATGTAATGCCATCCTGGCATCTTGATAGAAGCTTATGGAAGATGGGGACTGTCTCAGACCTCTAAAAGTTATAGAGGAAATTCTTCGGCTTGCAAACACATCATGAGTTGTTGGGCTCCAGGAAGCTCACCCTTCCTTTAGATGACTGGGTCCTCATCTAGCTTGTTTGATGTATAACACTTTGGTTAGACATGAGTATCCGCATCCAGTTTGCTCTGCCTGAGTACAACACTTTTGCTAAGGTTGTTAAGGTTTGGTTTCCACTCCAACATGTGGTTTTTGCCTTTAAATGCTATGTGCTAGCTCTGTTCTGGGCTGTAGTTCTTGGAGACAGAAGTCCACCTGCAGCTGTCAGTTTTCTTATAAAGACTCCCGATTCTACCTCTCAAAATGTAGCTTTCTGTTTCTTACCTTACAACAGCAAGAGGTGCCTCCTGCAGGTGTTCAGAAGACTGACCCTGCCTAAAATACCCACTGCCACGAAAGGGATCAAGGTTTGATTTTTCTTAGGGAAGGAAACCATCCCTCATTTTTGGAAGAGCCCAAAGCAAGCAGCCATGTAAGACGCAGGGGATGAGCAGGGCTGGAGGGATCGGAACCTCTGCACCTCATCCAACTATCAGTCAAGCCGTTGCAGCTTTGCTAAGTAAGTGGTGATGGTTTCTGTCCTAACCAGCCTGGTCTTCCAATGGCTCCCTTGAGACTGGTCACAGAGGCTCCACGAAGGACCCACCTGCACTGCAAGCATTTCCCCGCAGGATCAAGGGCAGGTCTGCACCTGACCTTGCTCGCGACCATGTGACCGGGAGCACGTTTCAGGGCGTTCCCTTTGTAGTTCATTGCCCACTGTAAAAGGCCATTCTCCTCTCAAATGTGCTCCCTGCCCCTCCTCTGCCACCAGCCCTGCCCATTACCACTTCAAATTACATCTCCAGTGGTCTAGATTGCTGCCCTGTCTCAGCCACCCTTGAGGGAGGTGAAGACAGGGGAAGATTTTTACTGAAACACAGGAAAATCACTTCTGGAAGGGACATGCACGTGGCTTAGACAACACTGCTGTCTTTTCTGCTCAGCACATGCAGCAAAACTCTCCAACTGAGAATAGCCTTCACCAGGGAAAAGCAGCCAAGGCATAGGCAAGACACATGGGAAAGGCCTGGGGTACGCTGAGGGTGCAGGCTGGCGTCAGTACTTACATAATGATCAATTAATGCTTGGTTATAAGACCATGCATTCTGCTGAAAGAGAAAAATGTTGATTGATAACGTGATGTTTCATTAACCACACATTTCAACACACTCCTGGGGCCTTTCGTTTGGTCTGTTTGTTGGGTGACTGGTTGATTGACAACAGGATTTCAGTATAGGCCAGGATAGTATTGAGTTCAGCTGCCCAAGTAGTGGGATTACAGCATGTGTTACCACCCTTGGCTTTGCAGAGACTTTCTTCCAAGGATTCACGCCACAGCCCTCCTGTTACTTGGTCTCATATCTACTTTTCTAAGCCTGTTTGTCTAACTAAAGAATAAAATCACATTAAATCACGTATTAGTGGCAGTTTGGCCCAATATACGTTCCAGTCTCTGGGTCCCAGGCTCAAGGCATGTTGTAAGGAAACCTTCTTAATGGAGTGGAAGAAATTTGGCTCTCTTCTCCCAGATGAGCTGGAAAAATTCCACCTGTCCTTGTACTCAGTGCCTGGGTGGGGCTAGGGGGAGCCATCGGTATTTTTCTTTAAATTAGGAAATAACCTAACTTTGAGGCGCTATGATGGGGAGGCAGACTAAGGACTCACCCCCAGAGCTCCCCAGTGACCATGGGAGCCAGTTCTGGAGGCCATTAGGTGTCCCAGGACACAGGTCTGAAGATGAAGCATGCCCAGGTCCTCAGGGCACCTCTTCTTTCTACAGATAAGCATCTTTCTACTCTCTCTGGAAGTCCAAGAGCTTGTATTGATTATGGATACTCCAGAGTAACCTGGCCCCCAACAATCTGGAACAATGTCTGCCTCTAGGCCTTACCTCCAACCCTGAGCACAGAGAGCAGAGAAAACCCATCCCCTGTGATCCAAGACACAACAGCCAAAGAGAAGACCACAACCCTGACCCACTCTGTGTAGTTGAGAATCTCCTAGCCCACCGCATCCATTATTCTCCCAGGAAGACAGCAGGACCCAAGCCCTGAGGTCTCTGTCTCTACTCTATGGCCACTGCTCAGTGAAGTTGGCCCTTAACAGTGGCTCATTAGCTGTTTACTGCCTGGAAAAGTGCATGAACAGAGGCACACAGAGCCACTCGGGAGATGAGAGTCCACAAAAGCCACACTGATCATCTCGGATGGTTACATCTTGAGATCCTGGAACGCTCTGGCTATCACCAGCAGGTCTAACCAAGAAATGGATATGCTGGCAATAGCAGAAATTCCATTTGTACAGACTGGCAGCACCAGAAACCAAGGAGCTTGGCAGAAGCCCTGGCACAGGCTCTGTGAGAGCCGGCGTGGTCCCTCCCATCTCTGAACTGGAATCTCACAGAAAACACAGTGTGAGAGATGACCAATGCGTCCAGACTGAGTTAGCCCTGGCTCTCCGGGGCCAGACAGACATATTTGATCCTAAAAAATAGGTCAAACAAGGTCTTTTTTCTGAACCCGGCCAGGGAATTATCATTATGAAGTCAGTGGAACAGCCCCAGACTGGTGAAGACTGTGACCTCCTGGGATGGTAAGAGACACCCAGGGTCGCCTCTGTCAGGGAAATGCAAGTTCTACCTCCCAGCTACCCCAGCTTCATGCATGTGCAGCTTTAGGGAGATCACTGAAGGCATAAGTTGTCTTCCCACCATCCCTCAAGTGCATAGAGTGCATACAGTTCATGCTGGCTCAAGAACAGCTCAGATTACATTCCAGCATGGAATTCATCTTCCTGGACCACAGTCCCTCTGCAGAGACCAAAAGGGCCTCTCCACAAAGGAAAGGGTTTTGGTGGCTCACGCTAGAAGCCTAGCTACCCGGGAGGCTGAGATCTGAGGATCGTGTGTTTCAAAGCTAGCCTGGACAGGAACATCCATGAGACTCTTATCTCCAGTGAACCACCAGAAGCCAGAAGTGGTGCTATGGCGCAAAATGATAGAGACTTGCCGAGAGTGAAAAAGCTCAGGGACAGTGCTCAGGTCCTGAATTCAAGCCATACACAAACACAAAAAAGAAAGGGCTTTTGCATATCAGCAGCTACAGTAGTCTGCTTTGCATCATAATTACAAATTACCCAAGGTTAGGGCCGGGAGCTTGGCCTAGTGGTAGAGTGCTTGCCTAGCATGCACAAAGACTGGGGTTTAATTCCTTGGTACCACATACATAGAAAAAAAGCCGGAAGTGGTGCTGAGGCTCAAGTGGTAGAGCTCTAGCCTTGAGAAAGTTCAAGAACAGTGCTCAGGCCCTGGGCCCAAGCCTAGGATTGGCAGGAAAAAAAGAACTCACAGACAAATTACCCAAGTTGGGCAACTGTTCTTTTCTTTTTTAAATTAATTTCATTTATATTTTGATTACGTGGTACCAAGGAACTGAACCCAGGGCCTCATGCATGCTAGCTAAGCACTCTACTACTAAGCCACATTCCCAGCCCTGGGTAACTTTTCTTAAAAGTAAAAGAGGTTTATTTACAGTTCTGGAAGTTTAAGGGACCACATCTGGTGATGACTTTTCTTTCTGGCAGAGTCTCAGAGTGACATATTCCTTCAAGTATTTTTTTCTCTGGGTCCTCTTAGAGTAGTTTCAAAGTTTCAGGCTTTAATTAGGATCTTTAATCCATTCTGAATTGATCTTTAGGGCAAGAGATAATGATCTATCTAGTTTTAGTCTTCTACATACGGATTATTATTTTTCCAAAACCTTTTGTGGAGGAGATTGTCTTTTTTCCCATTATAATGTTTTCTGGTACCTTTGTTGTAAACTCAGAAGCCTCAAAGCTGTGGGGGATGGAAAGTTAATAGTGAGATAGAGAAGATAGAGGTCTTAGGAGATGGGTACCTGTATCCTTTTTCTTGGTGGGTCTGGTAGAAATCCTCTCTGCAAAACAGAAGAAGTTGATGATAAATTGACGAAGGAGATATGATCCACGCCCTTCCTTATACCCAGCAGCTGGAGCAGCAACGCACCACAGGCCATTATGAAGGTGCAATCTTCACCCCTGGCTGGGGGCGCTCATGCTTTACACTCCACTTCCTCTTGGCTTTAGATGCAGCTCAACAAATATTTACAGAGCAAAGGCTTTGGTTTGTAATTGTGAAGTGTGACAATGAAAGGTCAAGTGGGATGGGTTACAGAAGGAGCTGTTTGGCCC
Source organism: Megascapheus bottae (assembly GCF_031878675.1). NCBI lineage: Eukaryota > Metazoa > Chordata > Mammalia > Rodentia > Geomyidae > Megascapheus > Megascapheus bottae. The sequence continues at coordinate 33,317,286 of NC_143529.1, read as the reverse complement.
AAAGCAGAAGCAATAGGTTCCTTGGCAGCAGAGACATGTCCCTGCTTTTTCCAGATCAGGAGGTTGACATGAAGCACATTTTTAACAATTCAATTTATCTATATTCTTTTCCAAGGTTAAACTTGAGGTGGCTTGCCAAAAGCAATTTTGTTAAAATATTCCATAACCTAGGCACTTCTCACATGGATATATTCTAAAAAGTGACCTTCAGGTACGTCATTTTCATGTGCGACTTTTAACTCCAGCCCTCAAAGTTTCAAGGTCTCTTCCAATTTAAGTTACTCCTGTGATCAAATCTCACAGCTAATTAATAACATAGTCAATTACAGTTTACTGCCCTGCCTTCAAAAGAACATGAGTTGATGCTCTTAAGAGAATTAAGCTAAGCCCGTTGCCTGTAATCCTACCAACTCAGGTTAAGATCTGAGGATTGTAGTTCAAAGCCAGCCCAGGCAGAAAAGTCATGAGACACTTAACTCAAATTAATCCCTAGAAAATCAGAAGTGGAGCTATGGTTCAAAGTGGTAGATGCTAACCTTGAGCTGAAGAGCTCAGGGACAGTACCCAGGCTCTGAGTTCAAGCTCATGATTGTCAAAAATTAAAATTAAAAAAATAGGGCCAGGAGTTTAGCCTAGTGGCAGAGTGCTTGCCTAACATGCACGAATACCCGGGTTTGATTCCTCGATGCCACATACATAGAAAAAAGCCGGAAGTGGTGCTGAGGCTCAAGTGGTAGAGCTCTAGCCTTGAGAAAGTCCAAGGACAGTGCTCAGGCCCTGAGCTCAAGCCCAGGACTGGCAAAAAAATAAATAAAAAAGAAAAAATAAAAAGAGAGAGAGAATTAAGCTATAGTATAAACCAGTGAAGGTAATGTCTGAATGGTATGTTAAAATACCACATATACTGGATGCTGTTAGCTCTTGTCTATAATCCTGGCTTCTCATGAAGCTGAGATTCGTGGATTGCAGTTCAAAGCCAGCCCAGGCAGGAAAAGTTCTTGGGACTATAATCTCCAAGGGGTAGATTGCTAGCCTTGAACAAAAGAGCTAAGGGACGGTTCTCAGGCCTGGAGTTCAAGCCCCAATATCAGTTCCAAACCCCCCCCCCCACATCTTCCTTTTATGAGGGTTTTCTAGACGGGGGGGATCTTGATGGCCAAATCCTGGCTGGAAGCTACTTGTCTGCACAGTACCTTCATCAGTTCTCTCAGAGGCCACCCATGGCAACGCACACTGAGCCTCCAGTTCTTGGATGCTGTGAACTTCCCTTCAATTTCAAACTCCCTGGGGGTGAACCACCTTCCGTCTTCACTCCTTATACTCTTCATGGAGATACCTGAAAGACCACAGCTGTCAAGTCCCGCTGAGAACACACCTGCCCCTGGCCTCTCCCATTTTGGGTCTGGGGCCCTTCGGGGATTGGCAGAAGTGTTTCTCTCCCAGAGGCCTTATACCTAGCCTGAAAGGCAGGACAGTGAGGACCCTGGGTCCTTCACACAGTGAAAAGGAGAATAATTATTGAAGAGCTAAAAAAAAGCGCCTCCATTCTGAAGCAGCACCATCTTGTTGTTTATGTAAACTGTGAGTGACCCAAAAGTGCACATAAATATAAAGAAACAGAATTGTGGTGCCATTAAGTCCCAGGAACTGACCTGTGTGTGTTAAAGTTAACCAGAACTCGTGTAAATTCAAGGGATGGCATTTGGTTTCTAAAGCCATAAAACTACCCTCAGACAGCTAATTAGGACTCTACTGCCCTGAACTGTCCCTAACCCCTACCTTATCTCACTCCAGTAGCTGATTGCTGTGTTGATGTAAATCTGCAGTCTTTGCCTTTAAAAGCCCTGTAGAAAAGCTGTTCAGGGCTTCCTCCTAAGCTCTGCTGCGTGGGGAAGACCGAGCTAGCCCACCTGAATAAAGCCTTGCTTTTGCATTTCGGAACATCTGACTCTCGGTGGTCTCTTGGTGGTCATCCTGGGACCTGGGCATTACATTATCACCACGGTTTCTATCTGAAAGCATTGTGCTGTATTAAAAGAGCTGCGTTAGAAGAGCTCTTCCTTGCTCTGCACTCTAGCCTGGAGCCAGCCTTCCTTCTGAGGGAGGCAGGTGAAGGCACACTCTCTCCCCTGCTTTCCAGGCTCTTGTTAACTCCAGGTGACATGTGGCAGCTGCCATGATCATCACATCTGCCTGCTCTTGTACAATATCTGCAGTGTGGTTAGTATAATGCCTGCTTTCATCCAGGGACCCAATCCTGGATTTGGGGGGCATGAGCTAGGTAGAAGGTGACTATGTGACCTTCTCTGAGGCTCCAGCCAGCTTTGTCATGTTGTCATAATTTGTTGCTGGGAAGATGGAGTCCTGTGTGACTCCACTGGGAAAGGCAGCTCAGAAGCTGGCTCTTAGTTTCTTCTGGACTTTAACCCAAGAGCCTTTCCAATTGCTCACTCTGTTTTGCATCTTTTCACTTTAGCAAACGCTGGTTATGTCAACTTATGTCCTGGCTGCATTTGCCAGCCCTCTTCCAGTATAGTATCTCGCCCTCCTGACATGAGAATACTTTGTAGTTGAGGGCATAGAATATCATGCAACTCACTCTGCTTAAATTTATTCTTATAAAGAATTCCCTTAGCATCACCACAGGTCACAGCGAGTTCAGGAGGGGAAAAATCCACACTATTTTCCCTGGGAATTCTTGGACCTGTGTAGAAAGAAATGTGTTTTTCATTCCATCATATCTTAAGATGGTTCACTCTTTTTCCCTAGCTTGAGAACCTACTCATATATTGGAATTCCCCTCCCCTCCTTACCCCATGAATCAGTTAAATTTCAAAGTCTTTCTTTTAAGATTCTAGGAGAGAACATCCTCTCCATTCCCACCATACAAAGCCTCATGTGGCAGAATGTGAATGCCCCGGCTTGGTGGTACAGCGTCCTTCTTCCTCCTAATGTCATTTTTGTTGTTGTTGTTGGTCATGGGGCTTAGACTCTGGGCCTGGGTGTTGTCCCTGAGCTCTTCTTCTCAAGGCTACCACCCTACCCCTTGAGACTCAGCACCACTTCTGGTTTTCTAGTGGTTAACTGGAGATAAGAGTCTCACAGTCTTTAGTGCCCGGGCTGGCTGTGAACAGATCCTCAGATCTCAGCCTACTGAGTCTCTCTGTGCTCTCACTACTTCACCTAAGCTTTCTTGTGGGGCTCAGGGACTTGTGCACACCACTCGCAGGAGGAGTGGGGAACACCCAAGGCCTTATGCTGCCTCAGAGGCTCCTGCCTTGCCTTCCAGCTGAGGTTAGATGGGACCAGCAAAGAATTAGGAATTAGAATGCGAGCCTTGCATGACCACCTACGGGCCCTTTTAGTGGAGTGCCATCTGTGGCTCTCTACGGGAAGAAGAGGTGGGTCCATTAATTAGGGCATGGGTCTCGGCCTGGTTATTTTACTTTTATCATCCCAAAGGAGGAAGGCACAGGCCTACGTGGTTTTCCCAGATGGATCCCAGTGGAGTGGAGGTTATCACCAAACTGTCACATTGAAATTGGCCAGTGTTGATGAAGGGCCTCTTGTTTGTTACTGGCTCCATAAATGAATCAAGAAAAATAATTTGCCACCATCACATGTTGTATAGAATGAGATGTTTAGTTATTAAAAGTTTATTAATTGGGCTGGGAGTGTGGCTTAGTTGTAGAGTGCCCTCCTAGCATACATGAAGCCCTGGGTTTGATTCCTGGGTACAACATACACAGAAAAAGCAGGACGTGGTGCTGTGGCTCAAGGGGTAGAGCTCTCGTCTTAAGAAAGCCCAAGGACAGTGCCAGGCCCTCAGTGTAAGCCCCAGCACTGGCAAAAAAAAGTTTCTTAATTGCTTCTTTTTTACCTCTTTTTCTTCTTCTTCTCAAAGGTTTCTTCTCATTGATTTCATTTCTTTCTGAGAAAGTAAAAAAAAAAAACAAAACCCCACATAAGTATCCTTTTATTTATAACATTTCATGGAAGACAGTGTTTTATAAAAACATGACTAAGAAGTTATTTATCTCTGGAACTCATAGGCACAGGCAAAAACTTCTCCAACAGAGTCCCAGGGTCACAACAGATTGAAGAGAGACTCCACAAATGGGACTACCTAAAAATAAAGTTTCTGCACAGACAAAGACATACCTACTAATGTAGAAAGACAGCTAATGAGCTGGGAAAAGATATTTAGCAAAAATACATCACAAAAAAGCTTAATATCCAATATCTACAGGGAACTCAAGAAACCAATGTAATCTTATCCACCCAGGAGGCTGAGATCTGAGAATTGCAGTTTAAAGCTAGCCCGAGCAGGAAAGTCTGTGAGACTCTTATCTCCAAGTAAGCAGCAAAAAGTCAGAGGTGGAGTTATGGCTCAAGTGGTAGAGGACTAGCCATGAACAAAACAAGTCAGAGACAGTGCATAGACCCTGAGTTCAAGCCTTAGAATCAGCACACACACACACATGCATCCCCACTGCATGCACCCTCTGAAACACGAAGTTATCGTTTAGATGTAACTTTTTGGAGCCTGTTTAGTATTTGCAGATAAATATCAAGTGTGTAGATCAGAAGCCAGGAACTTTTTCTATAAAGGGTTAGACAGCAAATATTTAAGGTTCTGGTCCCGAATTTCTCTAGTGACACCTCAGGTCTGAGGCTGTTTCACAGACTGCATGTGAGTGAAAGCTATGACTATGTGTTCTGATAATACTTCATTTACAAATAGTCACCTGGATTTGTTCTGTGGGCTGCAGCTTGCTGACCTCTGTCACAGACATGGAAAGACAATGTTTAACACAGACCCATCTCATATTAGTCTTTTCAACTTATTGCAGACACATTAGAAATATGGTTTTATTCACTTCCCAAGCAATAGGGCGAGAGCAGTTATGAAGGTGAATGCATGTGGAGTATTCATTTTGTGCCAGGAACTATCCTCCATTAATTTACTCTATCCTTCAAATAAATACCAAGTAAGACTAATATACTCCCTGTGCAGACAGAGAAGCTGATGCTCAGAGTAACACAAAAGCTAAGCAAAAGTACGTGAGTACCACTAATAACATATTGAGGATTTCCTTTGGGAAAGAGAAAGACAGGAAGCAATATAAGACCTTAGGACACATCTCATGGTGAACCTGACAATCAGATGGGTGCCACAAACTTAAACTTGAGTGAAGTATTTGGGTTTTTTTGTTTTTGTTGTTGTTGTTTTTGCCAATCCTGGGGCTTGAACTCAGGGCCTGAGCACTGTCCTTGGACTTTTCCTCAAGCCTAGAGCTCTACCACTTGAGCCATAGCACCACTTCCCGCTTTTATCTATGTATGTGGTACTGAGGAATCAAACCCAGGTCTTCATGCATGCTAGGCAAGCACTCTACCACCAGGCCAAACTCCTGGTCCAAAGCATTTGTATTTAAACTGAAAATGGCCAAAGACTTCCAGGATATGATCCAGGATGTGAAATATGATTCCCATAGCCTGGTGGAGACCCTGAAGATGGGAGCTGGACCAAGTGCTTTTGATAATTTACCTAAGAAAATAGTACCAGGAGGGTAGACCTTCTCCTCCTGCTATAGTGGGAAATTTTATTTCATAGTCTTATATTGTAATGTATTTAATATTCATAGTATAAAATAGATAATTACACACATACAGGGAAAGAAAGAGAAAGATTATTTTAGAATCATTTGCTACAGGAATTGGAGAACAAGATCACTTTGGAGTAACTTGTATGTCTTCTCTACTTTGACTCACCCTTCACAGCAGCTTTCTGCTTGGCTGAAAGAAAAGCTTAGCACAGTTCTAGAATAATCTACAAGTTGCACGGGAAGTTGCCCGTCTACGAGGTGGGGGTAGGAGGGGAAGGACTAAGGATCCAAAGAGTGGAGAGAGATGTACATGTCTTAAGATGGACGTCAGGGTGGTGAGCTGCTTGATGCCACCCTTCCAGCCAGCGACACTGGGGTGCCAAGGGAGCCCCCACCAGGGATGTGGAGGCAGGCAGCTCTCCATGGGTGGAGTTGGGGGCGGGGGGTGGTTCAGAGAGTGAGAGGCTGTGTGGGAAGTGGGCTGCGGCGCCTGGGAAAGCAGCCAGCGTCACTTTCCCTTTATCTATGCGAAACCAAGGCAGAGGAGCCAAGCGACAGACTCCAGACACACTCTAGACAGGGCGGTCGGGCAATAAGCACAGCACTTGTGAGTTGCAGGGTTGCTTTTAGTAGCTATTCCAACCTGAGCCAGGGCAGAAGGTCAGGTCACAGATCCATCGTCAAGTGTACGGCTTTGCTGCAACTACCCTCCCTTCCCTTACATTGGTACTTCAGAAATTCCCTAAACTGGATGTATTTCTCCTCCCTCCCTCCCTTCCTTCCTTCCTTCGTTCCTTCCTTCCTTCTTTCCTTCCTTCCTCCCTCCTTCTCTTTTTTCTCTTTACCTCCCTCTCCCTCCTTCCCTCCCTCTCTCTCCCTCCCCCCTTCTGTGGGAACCCACTTTTCCATTTCCTGTTGATCCCAGCTCCAGTCCTGAATCCCTAGCCTCTAGAAGAACGCTGTTCACCACTACAGATGCTCCTGAAGAAAATCCTGAAATCAGCCTGCTTGCTTATGAACCGCCACCTGCATGTGGCCCCATGGGAGGCGCTGGCTGCTCTTAGTTCAGGACAAAGGACAAAGCAGTAACCTGCTAGCTAACAAAGACCCTTTTGTCACCTTTGACTATGCCACTGTGGATTTCTTGACTTGAGATTATTTTACTTCCCTCCCTCCCTCGCTCTGTCCCTTTCTCCCTTACATCTCTTTCTCTCCTCCCTCCCCCCATCTCTCTCCTTAGCTTTCTCTTACAAGAGCTCAGGAATGATACTGGAAGAAATGTGACTCTTCCTGATTTCCTGGCCCGGGGCCACCAATCTCCTTGTATTTTTTGCCACAGAAGTTGAGCAAAGTGCCGCCTTCTCCTCAGGTCAAGTGAAATAACTGATCCACATCGAATCACTTGGACGGATGAAGTGACCCAGCAGGAATACGGACCTCTGAGACGTTGGGAGGAGGGCCTGGAGTGTGACCTAGCAGTAAGGTGCTTGCCTAGCATGCACACAGCCCTGGGTTCGATTCCTTGGTGCCATAAACCCAGAAAAAGCCTGAAGTGGTACAACCCCAGTGGTACAGTGCTAGTCTTGAGCGAAAAAGCCAAAATGCAAGTGACAGTCCCTGAACTCAAGTCCTAGTACCAACACACACACACACACACACACACACACACACACACACACACACACACGAAAACAAAAGAAAGAGAAGGAAAACTGATATCTGAGAGAACCAGATTGAGGAAATTCAACTATTTTAACAGAGCAAGGCTGAAAAATCTCCATAGAAACTGGTAAACCTCAAAGGTTTCAGCCTCTAGTTTGAGATCTCCTTGTTATAACAATTGAGCTTGCACTCTAAATAACCCACGAGATGGAAAGCTGTGAAGGCTCACAGATTTAGAGACTGCAGCAAAGGTAGAATCTGAAGGAAAAGTAGGACAGCAGTCAACTCAAAGCAGAGAATTCTCATGTTTCTTACCACTCTGGGCTTGCTTCGGTTGGCATCTTTGTTTTCTCACTTTCCCTTCAAACAGAAGAAAGGAAAATAGCGACTTTAGAACTGTAAAGCAAGATTGACAAACTTTGTATGTCAGCCTTCTAGTGTTCTGTTTTTCAAGTTCATATCCCACAACACTCTGGAAGAACTAAATACCTAGCTGGAGACATCTTATTTGATGATGATTACACAGAAAAAAATCACAAACCTCTACATTTATACAAAACCATGTATGTAGCTTACATATTTACATGAGAGTTTTCTCTTCACAATAAAAGAAAACTTAAAAGTCCCTAAAATAAGGCAGGAGCTGACAGCAGAAGGTGACTGTCAAGGAGACTGAGAAGTAATATAGGTCAGAAGTCTTTGGTCTTACTTCCTAGAATTACAGGTCGGCCTTGAAAAGCTAAAATTCATGCTTGTGACAGCCAGGATGTGAAGAAAGTAGCAGCAGAAGAAAAAGCCCATTAGAGAAGTCAAGTCAAATATAGGAGGAAAGTAGAGATTAAACACTTTTTCAGAAATTAAAATGCAAGACGGATTACAGAAATAAGAGCCTAAAGGAAGTCTGAGAGCACATCAGCACAAGTGACAGCAATGACCACAGAATCCTATACCAAGTGTCATCATTACAAGATGATGTTGAGTGAGACATGCAAGGTCAAGCTTACATTCTGTTTATTCTGTATAAATAAAAAACACTTCTACCTGTATAAGCCAAGCCCAACAAACAACCTAAGAGCTTGGTACTGAGTTCTATGTTTACAGAAATGATCTAGAATGATGTTTTACTCCCTGATTTCAATAAAATCACCCAAGTTGGAAAAAAAAGATGATATTGGGCCTGGCATGGCAGTACATACTCATAATTCCAGTGCTCAAGTGATGAAGGCAGAAGGATTGTAAGGTTTGAGACCCTGGTGTGTGTGTGTGTGCGCGCGCGCGCGTGTGTGTGTGTGTGTGTGTGTGTGTGTGAGAGAGAGAGAGAGAGAGAGAGAGACAGAGACAGAGACAGAGACAGAGAGACAGAGAGAGACAGAGAGAGAGATTGAGAGAGACAGAGAGACAGAGACAGAAACAGAGACACAGAGGCAGAAGCAGACAGAAACAGAGAGAGATTAAAAGCATTTGCACATAAGCATTTAAATGATTATTTGCATTTTTATATGTTGCTGAAAATGAGAAAGAAATTTGGAAAATAAGAAGACAAGGAGCCTCACAGCAGTTTGGACTTGAGCAACCAGGATGGGATGTTGTTGTAGGAAAGTTTATGCAAGCTATATTTCACTATTTTGGAGTGAAATCTTTTAGGGCTTTTCTGTATTAATTGCAGTAAAATTGGGCTTTCCAGGTCTACCTAGCTTAACTAATGAAATGACAGAGACTAGATCGCAAAAGGTAAGTCTGCATAACAAGAAAAAGGATTACAGAAAAAGATGAATGGAAAGTCCCTGCAATCACGTGGAAACAGAGGGACTGTTCTGAATCTTCTTCCCATAAAACTAATTTGAGAATCCGATTTTCTGAGGTACTAGAGAAACTTTGTAAGAAGGTAAGTTTTAGTCTCTAGTAAAATACAGTCACGTGTTTATTCATATCCATTACCATTTATTCTTTTCTCCAATAATACCAATTTTTCTTCCAATTTTGCCATTGGAAGATTTTTTTTTTTTTTGCCAATCCTGGGGCTTGACCTCAGGGCCTGGGCAATGTCCTTGGGCTTTCTCAAGGCTAGAGCTCTACCACTTGAGCCACAGCAGCATTTCTGACTTTTTCTATGTACGTGGTACTAAGGACTTGAATCCAAGTCTTCGTGCAAGCTAGGCAATCACTCTACCATTACACCAAACTCCCGGATCTCTTTGGAAGAATCATTTGAAGAGGTCCTATCATTTCTTTCATGAAACTAACCTCCAAAGAAACCTATAATTCTGATGGATTGTCTTCCTTGATCATTTTTGCCCATATTTTACATCAGAATGGCATCCAGATCCATAAACTGTATAAATACTTGTAAGATTTTTGTATTAAATCAGTGGTATTCTGATTATTTCTCATGCAAATAGGTAATAAAATGTCTACAGACTTCCTATGTAAATAGAGATTTAGAGTATTTTCTCACTTAAATTCACAGTAGTTATTATGTGATGTGAAAAAGATACTCATAGCAGCAGAGAGATTTATTCAAATATAAAACTTTTCCCAAAGTGCAGCAGTTATTTTATTTGTTCTTACTTCTTTGCCCACTGTCTTTTGTCAAAGTAGAAGCATTTCCAACATCCATGGCATCTGGGAAGTAACAAGTGATAGAAAACTGTTTATGAAAAAGCAGTGACAAATCTTGTGACAACTTGCGCTGTATGGAGTGTACACGTCTCTAATGGAGTTCTCAGTTCCAGCCTGTCCTCCTAAGAGCAAAGGCAGGCAGGGAGTTGATAGCTCAGATCCTCCGTCAGTCCTCAGAGACTGTGAGAAGACTTCATTTCTGAACTGCACCAACTTACTCACGTACAAGCCGGGGGTAGTAACAGTTACCCTACTAAGGTTTTTAATGAAGCCGGGCGAGATGGCTCTCACCTGTAAGCCTAGCTACTCAGGAGGCTGAGATCTGAGGATCCAGGTTAGCCCGGGGACTAAGGATCAAGGGACTCTTATCTCCTATTAACCACTAGAAAACTGGGAGTGGCGCTGTGGCTCCAGGGTAGGGTGGTAGCCTTGAGCTGAAGAGCTCAGGGACAGCACCCAGGCTAAGAGTCCAAGCCCCATAACTGACAGGGGAAAAAAAAAACCAAACAAAAAACGTTTTTTAATGAAACGTAAATAAGAGCGGCTAATAGTAAATCACCCTACAAACCAATAACTTGTGGAAAGACCTTATCTAAAACTTAAGAATAGTTCTTTAAGGCTTTTTTTCCCCCTGACAGATAGCAAAACAGTTCATCTTTCTGGGCCTTTCTAAAGTCATAAAGTTGTGGTAAAGTAACACGACTAGCAGATCTATCAATCAAAGCATGCTGCTTCTTCATTCCACAGATAAGGGTAGAGTCATAAAAATCTAACACTTTAGGCTAACAAATAAGACATCTCTGTTTTTATCAGCAATATGTATACCATGTCGTTGATATATAACCAGTGGAATCTTGGTCATTTTTAACATTTGCCTCTCTGCACTTTTCAAAAGTGGTGGACTAAGCAAAAGCAGAGAGTAATATTCTGGCACCGATGGGATCTATTCTTTCTTATTGGAAATATGCTTACAGCCAAGTATCTTAGGAAATGGGAGCTCTGATTTCAGATTTATAACAGCTGGTAGCCTGGAGATTAGGGTCTCATTTGGGAAGTTAGAGTTGTTCTCATTGACCTCTGCTCACCAGACCGGTTATTGCCTATCGTCTGTGGTATTTCTGATTTACCTGTGCTCCAAGACCCTTGGGAATCCATCATGGGAGATGCTTGGCTATTTTGTTTTATCCTTGCTCCCTGATTTCCTGGCACAAATTTTGTAAAACACATGACACAGATATACTTCTCATTACCAAGTTTGTGTAGCTCAAATTCCAAACTGTTATCTGGAAAGAATTTTTATCTTTGGTCCCTCCTTTCTCCCCACTCCTTCTTCAAAGACTGAATCTACCTCAAGTAGATTTTTTTTGTTGTTTATGTATGTTCTTTTTTAAACAAAAACAATGTGTCTTTTCCTTTGATAAATGATCCCCAGAGTTTTCACTTGAAGTGAAGAGTGAATGTGTTTCGGAGACAGAGACAACACTAGAGGACCAGGGTGATTTTAGGGGAAATGATTTGGAAGTGTTAACTTTGGAGTTTGAAGGTCTTCACAGAGAGTTATGACCTTCAGGACCAGGGACAGAGCCTGCTTGGTCTGAAGTTTGGAAGCCAGCTGGGTGAGGGCACGGAGCAGAGCAAATGCCCAGAGCCACTTCCCTGCAGTCTGGGTGAGTGCCTGAGGCCCCTTTGATACCTATGATTGTTTTGCTCCAAAAACTCACTGCTTACGTCAAGTTGCTTTTGTCTTGTGTTCATCTCGCATCTCACAATGTCTCCATTTGCCCCCTCTCCCTGCTACTCCACCTCTACCCCCCTTCTCTCATCGTTCCATATTTCCTCCTTCACACCCCTCCTTTATTACTTCCTGGATCATCTCATTCCTCCTACATTTCGGTACTCGCATCTTATTATTGAGGTAACTTTCTGCTTTCCCTTCCCTTTTGGTTCTGGATTTAATTCTAGCTCTCTTTCTCTCCATCTGATCCTGATGTTAGCTGTTTGTCTTTATATTTCCTTCCTCTATATTTGGTTTCATCTCACCATGATTATTTTCTCTATCACCAAATGCCAAGATCCTAGAAGCCAAAAGTCCGCTTAGAAACGGTTGAAGCTCATTTGTGTGTCTTTTCATTTGGTGACCCAGCCTCTGTGTTCTATTCTTGCTCTTACATTAGCCACTCAGTGTCACATCCACATATCCAAAAGCCAGGTGTGCCTCTTTGGACCCCTCAAACCTGTTGAGAACAGTTATTCTATGTATCAAGTATCCAGATGTGCGCGTGTGCGCGCACTATATATATATATAGAGAGAGAGTTTTTGCTAGACCTGGGGCTTGAACTCAGGGCCTGGGCCCTGTCCCTGAGCTTCTCTTGTTCAAGGCTAGAGCTCTACAACTTGAGCTATAGCACCACTTCTGGCCTTTTCTGTGTATGTGGTACTGAGGAATTGAACCCTGGGTTTCATGTATGCTAGGCGAACACTCTACCACTAGGCCACATTCCCAGCCCTTTTCAGATATTTTGTATACAAAATAGCCAGCTCTATTCCTATTCACCCCATCATTCAGTGGTTTTCTTTTCCCCTCTCCACTCATATATATATATATATATATATATATGCAATATCACAGATAAAAATGCGTACACCTGATAGATGTGTGTGTATACATGCATTAAATTTTGTGTGTGTGTATGCGTATGTCCCCTGGGGTAGGGGACACCTGTCATGGCAGGCTCTCCTTTCTGCCATCTCTTAAACTTCTTCATTATGTGAGTAAAGAATAAGTTTGCATTGTGCTTGCACATTTGAACATGTCGAAGCGTACAGATAGAGTTAGTTAGGTTTTCTTTCTTCTCTCTAATACATACATATATATATATATGTATATATATATATTCTTGGTTCTTTCTACAACTCTGGATTCTGATCATAAGGCAGATGAGTTACTGCCTGTTGTGTACAGTGACCACTTATGCTGTGGCTATCTGGGTTGCCAGTTCTTGGCTCTTTCCAGTTTTTGACCTTTTACATATTTGTAAATTCCTCTGCTCATCCCAAGATGGGGATAGCATGTGTTAGGCTGTGTATGTCTTTCTGATCTTAACTGCCAGTTGATCTTAACTAGACTTATTGAAATGATCTGACAGAATCCAACTGCACGGTCAAGCACATCTGTCAAGAACTATACTAAAATTTGAGCGTGACTGATTTAGTTCTGTCTATAATTATATAACAAGACAGTTGTCTTTGGAAGATTTCTACAATTTCCATGACCAATGGCCAGTACATCACTAGAAATCTAGGCTCTTTTTGCTAGTAGGTAGGAGAGGGGTATTCATAAAAGGTACCATTACTTTGCTCTTTATTTCTTCCACAATATCAATATATAATTACACACTGCGTTGGTAGAACTCATTTCTATGAAGCACGAGTTTATAATGGTTTCCTAATTCCTTCTATTTTCTAGAGTGTTGAAAAGAAGTCTTCTGATGGGCTGGTACAAAGTAGTCAAAGTGCTGAGAATAAAATGCATCTGGATACAATGGCTTTGAATTCAGAGTCCTGACATCCAGCAAGGCCAGGCCGGGAATCCTAATCTTCTGTACCTAATCCACTGCGGGGGGCTTTCCCAGGCTCTTCTCCAGGACTCAGCTCAGAAGAGCTGCCACTGCTGAGGCCTGCAGAAAGAGGGAACACCCCTTGACAGTCTGTCTGTATCTTAGGAACCAATCCAGAAAACAATTCTTTAAAAACAAAAACTGGAGCAGGCACTGGGGCCGTACACCTGGAATCCTAGCAACTCAGGAGGCTGAGATCTGAGGATCATGGCTGGAAGCCAGCTCAGGCAGAAAGTCTGTGAGACTCTTATCTACAATTAACTACCAGGAAACCGGAAGTGAGGCTGTGGCTCAAAGTGGTAGAGCATGAGCCTTGTGCAAAAAGGGTCTCAGACACAGCACCCAGGCCCGGAGTTCAAGCCCCAAGACCAGCACGTGTACACACACAAACATACACACATGCATACATGTACATACAAACATACGTGCACATAAGCCTTTTTAAAAACGGAAGAACAGCTTGTTTTGAAGGAGTGGAAATATTCCTATCATTTGGCCATTTCTGTCCCACTGGCTGGGCAGGAGACACCTGTTATGGCGGGCACTCCTTTCTGTCATCCCTTCTTAGCTTTCTTTCCCATTCACTTTATCCTCTTAATGTGAGGAAAGAACAAGCTTGCACTGTGCTTGTGCCATTGCACATTTTGAAGCCTATATATTAGTTAGCCCAACATGTCTCTTACAAAATGTATAATATAAATCACCTAAAATTCTAATAAGCTGACTGTGATGGTGCATGCCTACAATCCTATTATTCAAAAGGAAGTCCTAAGTCTGAGGACAGATAAATTCAACTTAAAACAGGTTAGGCATATAGTTTAGTGGTAGAGTAGTTGTTTACCGTATATAAAGGCCTGGGTACTACCAAATTTTTATTTTAAAAGGCATTTAACTTGAAGGACCCTTTCATAGCACAGAAAAATATTTGTTATATCTAGAATTTTTAAATTGTTCTTACGTCGTTTCCTGTTATGTATCCTTGAAGGAGATGTTTTTTCAATATCCACAGAATCTATAAAAGAAAGAAAACCCCCAGAAATATGTAACTAACAGCTATAAATTTATGACTACTTACTTTGTAGACAGGATTTGAACCATAATGATGATTTTTTTTTTTTTTTTGCCAGTCGTGGGGCTTGAACTCAAGGCCTGGGCACTGTCTTTGGGCTTTCTCAAGGCTAGAGCTCTACCACTTGAGCCACAGTACCATTTCTGATTTTCTGATGGTTAACTGGAGATAAGAATCTCATGGGACTATTGTGCCCTTGCTGGCTTTGAACCATAATCTTCAGATCTTAGCCTCCTGAGTAGCTAGGATTACAGGCGTGAGACAACAGCGCCCGGCCCAAAAGATTTTCTTTATGTCTGTAATTAGAGAGTATGGCCAGGGTCTTTTGAGTTTTAAGTAGGATGATAACAAAATCAAACAAAACCTATCTTCATAGGCAGAAGCAGAAATCATGCCCTAATTCTGCCACTCTAGAGTTCACAGGACTGGCAGCATGTAGTACAAAAGGCATTTCGACTTAGCCACAGTCAGCTCATTGACCTTGGATTTATGATTCTGCTTTTCCTTTTTCAACGTCTTGAGGAAGGGAATGCAGAGAAAGGAGGCCTGGGTCCTGCTGTGACAGGGACTCAGGATAAATCCCAGCAGGGAACGGGGCGCTTAGCCCAGTCTCCTGATATCCTGGCTGCCACCCTTACCTGTCTCACCCCGATGCCTTGCTGGTGTGAAGAACCATGCTGCTGGCGGCAGCTCCTCATCACTGTTTTCCGATGAATTACCATCATGTTCTCTCACTGCAACAAGGAGCAGATGTCCCCTGGGGCTTAGTGCGTGTGTGTGTGTGTGTGTGTGTGTGTGTGTGTGTGTGTGTGTGTGTGTGTGTGTGTGTGACAGAAGGAACCAAGATGGAAGAACATTCCCGAGAAAGGAAACTAAGAAAAACTTAGCCCTGAAATTCCAGGACCACGAGGTCCTTGCCTTAGATCTTGTAACCTGTGCTTCAAATTCCTGCGACCTGCAGTGACTTCACTGTCACTTCATCCAGAGACCCAGAAAGTGTCCTGCCCCCGCCCAAGCTGACACATCTATTTGCTCTGTCTCCACTTTCTTATTAGGCCACATTTCCCTTTTGCCTTGTATATCCTTTATAGATTTGTTGTTGCTTTTGTGTCCATTTATATTCACTTAGAGCTTGCTTCTTTTCCAGGACAGTTATGAAAATCAAAAGAAACGTGGATCTTCTACTTAACTATTTCCCTGGCCTTCTATTAGTAACAGGGTCATGGGAAATCCATAGAATTTTTATTTAGGAAAAAAAAAAGAAAGTCCTATTAAAACTTTTATTATGCTGAATTTACCTTCTTGGAGTCATAAATTACAAATATATAACAAATATAAGAGTTAAAAAAGAAGTCATATAAAGTTAAAGCAAGTTGTATTCGTAAGAGCAAAGAGCTAGAATGAATGTCTTAAAGAATATATAGCACATGAATGACTACGAAATGTTCTTAAGTTTTCTAAGACTTTTCCTGAACGGAGTAGATTTTATGGAAAATGTAGACTCTGGAAGGTAAAGGGAGAACAATCATCACTTGTACACAAAAGCCATTCCTATCAAGTAGACTTGTGATCATAGGGCAGCTCTGATTAGCACTTCCTTTTCCTTCTACTGACCCAGCTGTGGAGGTGCAGAATTACAGTGTGCGTGCATGCGTGCGTGCGTGTGTGTGTGTGTGTGTGTTATTTTCTAGGCAGGCACTCAACCATTTGAGCTATGCTTCCATTCCTTTTTTTTTTTTTTTTTTTTTGCCAGTCCTGGGCCTTGAACTCAGAGCCTGAACACTGTTTTGGGGCTTTTTCAAGGCTAGAGCTCTACCACTTGAGCCATAGTACCATTTCTGGCTTTTTCTATGTATATGTGGTACTGAGGAATCGAACCTGGGTCCTCATGCATGTTAGGCAAGCACCCTTACCACTAGGCCAAACTCCCGGCCCCGCTTCCATTCCCTTTTGCTTTAGTTTATTTTTTTTTCAGATAAGAGTCTCACACTTCTACTCCAGAGCCAGCCTCAAATCTCAATGCTCTCTTATCTGCTCCCCTGTAGCTGGAATCACACGTGGCTACCACTACACCCAGACTCTCTTGAATTCTTTATGTAAATTTAAAAATGATTCTTGATCATGAGTCAATACAATTTCTCATTTAAAAAGGTGGGATTTAGCCGGGTGCAGTGGCTCACACCTGTAATCCTAGCTACTCAGGAGGCTGAGATCTGAGGATCAAGGTTCAAAGCCAGCCTGGGGACTAAACCTCAAGGGACTCTTATCTCCAATTAACCACTAGGAAACCGGAAGTGGCACTGGGGTCCAGGGGTAGGGTGGTAGCCTTGAGCTGAAGAGCTCAGGGACAGTGCCCAGGCCCAGAATTCAAGTCCTATGACAAAAAGAAAAAAAAAAAAGGATGTGATTTACCTACTTGTCATTCTTTGCTACTAAGTTTTTTGTTGTTGTTGTTGATTTTTTTTTGGGGGGGGGAGAGCGGGTCCTAGGGCTTCTTTTGTTCAAAGCTAGTGCTCTACCACTTAAACCACAGGTCTACTTCTAGATATTTTTGGAGGTAAGAGTCTCACAGACTTTCCTGCCCAGGTTGGCTTCAAACCTCAGTCCTCAAGTCTTAGCCTCCTAAGTAGCTAGGATTTCAAGCATGAGTCACCAATGTCCATCTGCTACTATTGTTTCTGAGTTAACAAAATGGAGTTATTGGCAAAAGCCCTGGAAAAAGTATAACATGTGCCAATAGTTTAGCTATAATTTGGGTTTGAATATAATTCACTTAAAGTCATTTTTATCTGCCCAATAATGACATAGCACAGATTATTCTTTGTAAGCTTTCTGACTACTAATGACAATATTAGCAATTAATTCACTGTGCTTTATAAAATATCAATTGTTGGAAAAATGGGGGAGAATGATGGGTGGGTTGACATGGATCAAAACATGGTACTCATAATCTGACTTGTGGAATTGAAACCCCTTTTGTACAACTACACAAAAACTATATATGGTTGTAGCAAAGAGTCAGTATATTATTTCAACTCTACTAGTAATAGAATAATGTTTTGTCCAAAAACCTGTCATTTTGCGGGGATGAGGGGGGACTTGAAACTTGAACTCAGGGCCTGGACTCTGTTCTTAAACTTCTTTTTGCTCAAGGCTGGCACTCTGCCACTTGAGCCACAGAGCCACTTCTGGATTTTTCTGTGTATGTGGTTCCAGGGAATTGAACTCAGGGCTTCATACATGCTAGGGGAGCACTTTGCTACTGTGCCACGCTTGTCATTTTTACTAGCATATGTTTACTATTTTTTTGTGTGTGTGGTAGTGGGATTTAAACTTAGGAATATAGTCTACCACTTGAGCCATGCCTCCAGCCCAGACTTTTGCTACATTTTAATTGTGTCTATCAATAGGACTTATCTAGATAAACAAGTTTAGACTATCTCCTTCACCTCTTTCATGTCTCAGAACGATCAAAATTCATCAGAATAGCTGGATTGTAGCTCAGTGGCAAAGCACTTGCTTAGCAGGGTCAATGCCCTAGGTTTGATCCCCAGAACTTAAAAAGAAAAAAAAAAACCTCATCAGAAAACAGAGCGTTGCGTTTAGACTCTGACGTCCTGCAGTCTAGGAGTAGCAATTCTGACTGACTCTTGCCTGGTGCCAGCTGGTGTCGAGAACAAGTGGCTCCTTGCTCCTCTTCTCTCTCACGCAGTCCTAACAGACTATGGTTGTTGCTACCTATGCAAAAAAGTAGATTTAAAAATAAAGAGTAGAGGGAAAACAAGATGATTGGGAGGGGGTGAGGGGAAGGTGATGGGGACATACACATGAGAAGGGGTAGCAGGAACTTGCCTTTTGGGGGGGAAGGGTTTAAACTCATTTTGGATGTAGGATCTTATTTCCTATTCTAGTGCATGCCTGGACTGCGATCCACCTATTTTAAGCTCCCTGTCACAGTGAGGTTTTATAAAAAAGCATATGCCACTCTTCACAGTTCTCAGTTCTGAAGGGGGTTTGTGAACTTCCCCACTTGGGCTGGCCTTGAACTATAATCCCAGTCTCAGCTTTTCCAGTAGCTAAGGTTACGGGTAGAATCTTAACAGCTAGCTTGTCTTCTGACACTATGCAAGGTGTGTGCTCCAGCAATGAAGGAGCATTTATCTTTGTGTTAGAAATGATCTTTCATAGAAATTGGAAGTGGCACTGTGGCTCAGGGGTGCAGTGCGAGATCCTACAGAATGGGCTCAGAATAGAATGCAACAGGTGACAGTCACTTTTCAGTCTTCCTTACCTGGCTTGCTTCTTGGTGAAATATCCACAGGCTCATCTTCATCACTGGCTCCTTTCGAATCATCACTGCTGATTTCTGCACAAATGAGAGAAATCCCTCCGGAGTCTCAGACAGTGCCTTAGAGGCCCTTATGGCAAGAATGCCCAGCAAGTTCACTCAGGGCTGTGGCATGCCCCCTGACAGCCTGGGATTTGAAACTTTCCAGAGCCTAATCCCACACTGGTCACACTGACAGCTTGACAAGTCTTTCACAATCCCCTAGTGCCCTTCTCATCTCTGTCCTCATCTTCTTTTCTCTCATTGTACTGGGCTTTGAACTCAGAGGCTCAAGCTGTTGCTTAGCTTTTTCACTCAAAGCTGGCACTCTACCATATGAACCATGCCTTCTCTTCTAGCTTTTCACTGGTAAATTGGAGCTAGGATCTGTCTGTCGAGGCTGGCTCTGATTCTCCAATCTTAGCCTCCTGAGTAGCTGGGATTATAGATGTGAACCACCAGCTGGCTCATTTTCTTTTTCTTTCTTTCTTTTTTTAAAATTTCTTTTTTAGTTCTAAGCCAGTATAGGCAAACAAATCTATGAGAGTCTATCTCCATTAATCATCAAAAAGCCACGCCTGGAGATATGGCTCAAGTGGTACCACTGAGGACTAAGAAAATAGAAGCAAGAAGACCTAATTCTGGAGTTCACGCCTCAACACTGGCCTATGAAAAGAAAGACAAAGTCGGCACAGGTGGCTCATGTCTATAATCCCAGTTACTCAGGAGGCTGAGATCTGAGGATCGCAGTTCAAAACCAACCCACACAGTAAAGTCTGTAAGATTTTTATTTCCAATCAACCATCAAAAAGCTGGAAGTGGAGCTATAGCTCATGTGGTAGAGCGTTAGCCTTGAGCACAAAAGCTCAGGCACAGTGCTCAGGTCCTTTGGCCAGACTGTTATAGAGTGGGGGCGGGGGAAGCAGACTGGTGGGTGGGGAGGGAGGGAGAAAGAGACAGGGAAGAACTAAGGAAGAAGAGAAAAAATAGAGACAGGGAGGGAGAAGGAAGGAAGGAAGAAAAGAGAAAGAAAGAAAACTTAGAGAGAGAGGGAGAAGGAAGGAAAGAGAAAAAGAAAAATAGAGACAGAAAGAGAGGGAAGGAAAGGATGGGAGAGAGGGAAAGAAGGAAGGAAGGAAAGAAGGAAGGAAGGAAAGAAGGAAGGAAGGAAGGAAGGAAGGAAGGAAGGAAGGAAGGAAGGAAGGAAGGAAAAGAAAAGAAAAGAGAAAAATCCAGGCTAAGGAGCCAGCACTCCCTGCAATCCTTGTTCCATTACGTTGTCCTTATTTTAGGGGTAGCTGACTTGGCAAAGTCTTGGCTTATCTTTGTGGGAAGGGTGGACTAGGTGATGAGGTCATGGCCCTCATGTCACCACTGGCCCTGCCCTGCTCCTACAGCATCTCCTCCTTTTGCGTGGTACCTTTCTTCTTGGCTCTGCCGTGATCACTGCTTCTGTGTGGGGAGGGATTGCATTTTACCCCTTTGCAGACTGTGTCAGTTCCTCCACCGTCTTCTTTTACAACTCTAACCCCCTGCCTTCTTTTCTTCCTTAAGAAGGAACTTCCCTGACTTCAGCAGCTCCTATTTGCGCCACCATGTCTCGGTCTGGGTATTTCTCCACTTCCATGAAGCTGAAGACTGGCTTCTGCTTGCACAGGCCAGGCCACCCTGGGCTGGCCTCACGGACCCAAGACCCGTCCCTGGAACTGTTCTTTGGATAGTCATGGGTTCTTCCGTCAGCCTTACCTATGACGTCAGCCTTACCTATGACGTCAGTGGCTTGGTTATAGGTAGTCCTTGCTCTGGCTGGTTGCTCAGCACCCAAGTAATTACATGGCTTTTCCTTCTTTATATCCACGAGGAGCACAGAACAGGAACTCACTTGGGTTTCACGATAGGGCGGCTCGACACCTGATTATAATGAATAAAGAGTTTTCACTTGTCTCTCCAGTGTACTTGCTCACTAGCATCAATAACCCTCTTCCCAGCACTACGTAGGATAAAGCCTCACGTCCTTCTCCTCCTTTCCTCTGCTGAAAAACCTTTCCTTTTACCTATTTTCTTCATCCTTTAATGGATGTGTGTATTTGCTTTGTGAAGGGTTTGCCTTATTTTTAAAATAACTTTATTATCTTTGCATAGTTGTACAAAGGATTTACCATTCAACAAATCAGTTTATAAATACGTTGCATCTTTTGTTTTAAAAATAAACATACATGGTCAACATAGCATGCCTGGGACCCTGAATTCAATCTTGTGTGCACACCTGCTCAGGAACACCTGTACACACGCATGCATGCACACACAAATGCAGTCACATTAAGGATTGTACAAAATCACTCTGATTGCCTGGGTACAATGCATATGGAAAACAAATAAATTTTTTTTCCTTTTTTTTTTTTGCCAGTCCTGGGCTTGAACTCAGGGCCTGAGCACTGCCCTTGGACTTTCTCAAGGCCAGAGCTCTACCACTTGAGCCTCAGCACCACTTCCAGCTTTTTTCTATGCATGTGGTACCGAGGAATCGAACCTGGGACTTTGTGCATGCTAGGCAAGCACCCTACCACTAAGCCAAACTCCTGGTCCTGAAACAAATAAATTTTGTGCTTATATTCTGGATCCGTGTCCAAAATATCTCTTGACATACATATATATATATATGCATTTGTCTATATATAAATTTTATCTAATTAATTGTACATCCATTTATCTGTAAAAATGAATAAAAATAAAAATTAGACAAATATGGTAGCACATGCCTGTAATCACAGCATTTGGGAAGCAGGAGAATTGTCTGAGTTATATAGTGAGACCTTGTCTAAAATATAAATAAAAATGATGACTGCAGTATAAGACTGGATTGCAGATAAGAATGGATTTTCACTATGTCAAAGCAAATATGTCACATTAGGCAAGAAACAAACTGCCAACACCCTGAGCCTAGTGGTAGAGTGCCTGCCTAGCAAGCACGAGCACTGGGTTCCACTCTTCAATACCACAGTGCCCAGGCCAAAAAGAAAAATGTACTCATCACCTAATTTATGACATGGAACTCCTCTATGCAACACCTTAGAAATAACAATAAAATTGTATTAAAACTAAACTAGAACTACTATAGGATCCAGTAATCTCCTTGCTGGGTATGTAACTAAAAGAATAAAAATTGGTATGTTACAGAGAAGTCTGCAGCCCTGTATTGATTAAAGCATTATTGAAAAATCCCAGGGTAAGAGATCCATATAAATATCCACTGACAGGTAAAGAAAATATGATGTACACACATCTTAGAATACTATTTGGCCTTGAAGATGTCATTTATGTCAGCATGAGACAGAATGTTATATCAGTGCACGAAAAAAATCAAATATTGTATGATCTCATTTCATGTGACATGTCTAACTCTGCTGGGTGCCAGTGTTTTACGCCTGCAATCCTAGCTATTTAGGAGGTTGAGCTCTGAGGATTGCAGTTCAAAGCCAGCCCAGGCAGGAAAATCCATGAGACTCCTACCTCCAATAAGCTACTAGAATAAAAAAACCTGCCTAATTCGAAGATGTAATATAGTGATATTTACCAGTGTTTGGCAGGATTTGAAAAGGGGATTAAAGAGATAGTGGCTAAAAAAAGTTCAATTAGGAGACCTATTTTCAACCTAATAACTCTAATATTAGGGAATTAAATGTTTTATTTGTTTGCTTAAAAGATTTTAAGGGGATGGTAATGTGGCTTAGTGGTAGTGCTTGCCAAGCATGCATGAAGCCCTGGGGTTGAGTCCTCAGTACCACATAAACAGAAAAACTGACTCTGGTGCAAACAGTAGAGCGCTAGCCTTGAGCAAAAAGAAGCTCAGGTGTGGTGCCTAGGTCCTGAGTTCAAGCCCCAGAACTGGCAAAAAAAAAAAACACGTTTTTAAAGTATTCTCACTATAAAATAAGTATGTACAAAATAAGTATATATTTGTCTGAAACACCAGTTCCCAATGTGACATATTTTTGTATGTAGATGAATGACTTCCCGTGTGCTTAGTCATGGGATTAAACGGGGCCATGCATATGTAGGGCAAATACTATATCATTGAGTTACCCTGCTGGACCCAAACACACATGACCTTGTTTTCAATTGTCAATTTAAAAAGCAGTTAGGATAGATTTTGAAAAGAGCAACAATTAATTAAACAAATAGAGACTGCTGGTGCATTTCATGGAAGATACCTACTTTCTTCATCCAAGGCCAGTGGGCTGGGGGATAGTAAACCTGCATCGCTCTGTTCCATGAGGATCTTTTCTTGTTCATCGGACTCTGAAGAGAAGAAAACCACAGCTGAGACCCGTCCCTGGTTTCCATTTTGCTTTAACCTTCTTCTCCTGTTGCTACACAGAATATTTTCTTTTTCTTTTCTTTTGTCACTTGAGCCACAGCACCACTTCCGGTTTTCTGGGGGTTAATGGATAAAAGTCTTCTGGACTTTTGTGCATGGGGTGGCTTTGAACCTCCATTCTCAGATCTCAGCCTCCTGAGTAGCTAGGATTACAGGTGTGAGCCAGCAGTGCCCAGTTTCTTTATCCAGCCGACTTGCATACATTGCCACTCCATCTGCTGAGGGTGTTTGTGCTTCATTGATTCTGAGGCGATTGCTGCCTGACTTTGCTGTGTACTTCTCTCTTCCCACTTTGTGTCCCACTTTTTTCTTTCTCTTTTCCTCCCATTCTCACCAGTGTACCAGGCTTTGCCCCTGTCCTGTCTGTCTCTGTGATCTTTTCCCTTCCCTCCCTCCCTTCCTTCCCCACCCCCTCCTTTCTCTCTTTCCTTTCTCCCCTTCGTTCCTTCTTTCCCTCTGCCTTTATCTTTGCCTTTTATCTTCTTCTTTTTTCCCTTTCTTCCTTTTATTTCCTTCTCTGGTTTCTCCTTCCTTTTCATCCTTCCTTCCCTCCCTCCTTCTTTCCTTCCTTCCTTTCTCTCTTGCTTGTTTGCTTATATTCCAGATCTCACAGGAGCTTTACTGCTTGAGCCATGTCCTCGGTCCTTTTGCTTTATTTTTCAGATAGAGTCCCTGGCCCCCGTTTTTTTTTTTTGGCCTAAGCCTGCTCAGCCCAGGATCCTCCTACTTTTTGCCTCCCACAAAGTTGGGACCATAGATACATACCATCACATCCAGCTTAGTTGCTGACATGCTTGGGGCTTGCTAACTTTATGCTCAGGCTGTTATCCTCCTTATCTCTGACTCCAAAGTAGATGAGATTACAGCTCTGAGCCACTGTGCCTGGCTCCATGCCCTCTCCTCTTGTATCAAGCATTAGTCTACTGATCTGACCCCAGCCAAGACCTTCATCTCCTTCATATTCTACGCGACCTAAAAATCAGTCTTACCTGCAGATGGAGACTCTTGAGCCTGTTGTTTGGTAGCTTCTTGGCAGTCTGATCCATCACTTTGGTCATGGGTTGAATTGGTTTGCTTTCCATCTGTGTGTCGTGTGCCAGAGTGGCCCTCTGCCAGTCCATTTTCGAGGTGGGTAGAACCTAAATCACATTTTAATTCATAGATATTATGTTTGATCCTGTTATCAGTCAGGATCCAAAAGGAAAATGCAAATTACACGAAGCTCATACAGCAGAGATTCGGCTGGTGGGAGAGCTCAGGGGCCCAAAGGGAAGCTGTCAACCCGAAGCTGGGCGAGGGGCTGGAGCAGAGTCTGAGGCTGGGCAGGTCCCTGAGTGCGCAGCAGCTAAAACCACCGAGGCCCATGTCCTGGCAGGGTGGAGCGTGCGTGGGGGGACCCTGGGTGGGTGGAGCCGTGGTTAGGTGGGTGGACCAAGGCAGTAAGGAGAAGGTTCCTGGTTTCTCCCTTCCTTCAGTTTTGGCCAATATCTTTAATGTTAGAGAGTCCACAAAAAGCCAGCTAGTGTTGAGAGGTGTGAGGAAACCGGGTGAAGCCTGGGAGAAGAAGCTACTGAGGCAAAAACCTGGACAACTGGTAAGGCAAGGAGGCAGCCCCACAGCACGCCCAGAATGCTATCCCATAGGATCACACACCAGCCCAACGCAGACCATCAGAAGACAAGCAATCCAAGGGCCACCTCAGGCTTCTCATGAAATAGTTTTGGCCATATCCTAGAGGGAAGAAGTAAGAAGTCCGTTCAGGAAGTCAAACTTGGGGTTCACCATTTTAGCTCTTGTCGTTGTTATGAAGAATCAGGTGCCTTCATTGCTAGGCCTGTAATCCTTGCTACTCAGGAGGCTGAGATCTGGGGATTGTGGCTCAAAGCCAGTCCAGGCAGCTTATCTCCAATTCACCACCAAAAGACCACAGTGGTCCTGTGGCTCATGGGGTAGAGCACTAGCCTTGAGCTGAAGAGCTGAGGGACAGTGCTCAGGCCCAGAGTTCAAGCCCCAGGACCAACAACATCTAAGGAGAGAAGTTGTTTTTAGTCTAGTGTAGTTACCTTGTAAACTCCTGAGGTGGTGGTTAGGCCTCTCATCTGTCTCTTCTCTGTTACCCTCTTGGATATTCAGGGTTTTGTTGACTACTGAGAGTTGAGGGAAGAGCAAGAAGAAGAAGGGAGAAAAGAAGAGACAAGAAAAGCTCAATATGTGATTGTTGAAAAGAAAAAAGGCAATGGACCTCAAAAGGTGGTAATAAACCTGATTACCATCTACAAAACTTTGGTGAACTTGAGTTAATTCAGGATATTCCTGCATGTTGACCGGGCTGAACAATGCTCCCAGAACTTCTATGTCAAGGATCTTCTCCAGTTTCCTGAGAACGTTGTACATTATGTTGTGGATGGGAACCAGGTTTCTATAAGAATCATAACAGTCCTTTAAAAAAAAATTAAATGGAGAAAATGTAAGTACAAATTTCCAGGTTACAGAGGATTCCTGGAATGTAATTTTACAGTTAATGTTTATATATATACAATTGGTATCACATATATATATATATATATACACACACATTTTTGTGTGTTTTGTATTTTGTGCTGGGGCTTGAATTCAGGGCTTCTCACACTTGTCTAGTTTTTTGGCTCAAGACTAGTGCTCTATCACTTTAGCTACACCTCCACTTCCAGTATTTTGCTGGATAACTGAGGATATGAGTTTCAGGAATTTGTCTGCCTAGGTTGGCTTCAAACTAGAATTCTCACATCTCTGCCTCTTGAGGAGCTAGAATTACTGACATTTGGTTTTTTTGTCAGTTGTGGGGCTTGAACTCATGACCTTGGTACTGTCCCTGAGCCTCTTTGTACACAAGGCTCTATCACTTGAGCCACAGCACCACTTCAGGTTATTGAGTAGTTAATTGGAGATAAGAGTCTCACTGCGACTTTACTATCAGGACTGGCTTCAACCCTCAATCCTCAGATCTCAGCCTCCTGAGTAGCTAGGATTAGAGGTGTGAGCCACTAACAACACCTAGCTTGGCACTCAGCTTTTTTTTCTTTTTTTGGTCATGGGTCTTGAACTCTGGGTCTGGGCACTGTCCCTGAGCTCTTCAGCTCAAGGCTACCACCCTACCCCTTGAGCCACAGTTCCATTTCTGGTTTTCTGGTGATTAATTGGAGATAAGAATCTCACAGATTTTTTTTTTTTTTGCCAGTCCTAGGGCTTGAGCTCAGGGCCTGAGCACTGCCCTTGGACTTTCTCAAGGCTAGAGCTCTACCACTTGAGCCTCAGCACCACTTCTGGCTTTTTTCTATGTATGTGGTACTGAGGAATCGAACCCAGGTCTTTGTGCATGCTAGGCGAGCACTCTACCACTAGGCCAAATTCCCAGCCCTCTCACAGATTTCTTAATGCCTGGGCTGGATTTGAACCACGATCTGATCTCAGCCTCCTGAGTAGCCCTAGCTATTACAAGCGTGAGTTACTGTACCTGGCTGGCATTTGACTTTTTAAAGATTATCTTTAGATAGTTGTACAAAGCGGTTTCAATTCAGTCTGTCAGTTTATGAGTATAATGCATCCTTCACCTATACCAACCACACCCAATCCACTCAAGTTACCTGCTCCTATTTCTACTTATCCTCTTTCCATTTCTTTTCCCACTTTCTCCTTGACCTCATCCTTTCTCTGACAAAACATGTTTCCGTTTCCTGGTATTCGTTTATTAAACAATAAGTTAGCTATTCAAAGGAGTTATACCAGTGGAATCCTTCCTTGTATGCTAAACTTATGTCACAAACTTGTTTGTATGTATGTGCATATGACTTCTAGATATGTTTTCATAGATGTTTATAATTTAGCCCTAACTTCTACAGAGGAAAACCAACATATACTCTTTGTTTCTTGAGCCTGACTTACTTCATTTAATATAATTTCCCTGCAAATGACATAAGAATACTTTATTTCTGTTATATGAGTAAAATTCCATTGTGGGTATCTAGGTTTTTCTTGGTCTACTCAACCATTGTAGGGTTTGTAGGCTGCTTCCCTAACTTGTGTATCATGAAAAGTACATCCATGAACGTAGGTATGCAAGTGTCTTTACTGTACCTTGACCTGCAATCATTTGAGTAACAATATATTTTCAATTTCTCTATTGAGACATATTCTCATATAATGTTTAAGAATTTATATATTTGTGTAGCTATTGACTAAAACAAGTTAGTCCTTCCACCATAAAAATACCCACTGCTGCTGGGTGCAGCGGCTCACGCTTGTAATCCTAGCTACTCAGGAGGCTGAGATCTGAGGACTGCAGTTCAAAGCCAGCCCAGGCACTAAAGAATGTGACACTCATATCTCCAATTAATCTCTAGAAAATGGGAAGTGGGGCTGTGGCTCCAGGGATAGGGTAGTAGCCTTGAGCTGAAGAGCTCAGGGACAACGCCCAGGCCCAGGGGTAGGGTGGTAGCTTTGAGCTGAGGAGCTCAGGGACAGCACCCAGGCCTAGAGTTCAACCCCGATGGGCCAACAAGAAAAACAAAATACCCACTGGTGACTCTGTCCTTACCCTCGTTTTTATTCTATGTAAGATGGAGGAAGTTTGAAGGAGGAAGATGGATTAAAAGCTAGTTGATAGGTTGCCGAAGTCAGAATGCTTTGGGGGTAGGCTTAGCGGGTGATGACGGCTGTCTTCTTGACTGGACAACTCCTGGCCTTCCCTCAAAACTGATTTCACTTGAAGAAGATCAAGTGACCATTCCCTCTGGCTGAGAACTTGGCCGTGAGAAAGTATATTCCTGGAGCTAAAGCCAAACTCTTTACACTGAACCTCCAACTGAGCCTACTGGAAAAATTCTCCCAAATTCTACTATAACAGAAGTAGAGGGATGAGAAGGCAACACTGAAAGATATTGCAGAAAGAACAGAAAGCATCTATTCTCAAGTTTGTCCTGAGAGGATCCCCAGTATGTTCTCAGATTCAGGTTTTTAAGATTGGCATTAATTACATTTAAAATGCTGTGGTTATATTTTTAATGTTTAGTGTATGAATTTCACTGTGCACCTCTATGGAATAGCCTTGCCATTCCACGCGGCCTGTTTCACTGCTGGGCACCTTGACTCCAAAGGCCACAGAACAGGTTCCTTCAGGCAGGGCACAATCGCCATGGCCCATCTTCCATGGACCTCACAGGCGACATGGCAATCGGCTAGTTATACTTTGAATCTTGGTTCCAAGATAGGAAAGGATAGCTTCATTTGGGGCTTACTTCCCAGGTGCTAATGGAGTAAACTTCACTTACTTCATACATTTTGTTGGTGATGAGTTCACGGTCACGGAGACTTTCAAGAAATGGAAATGGCTTTGTGATGGCTTTTGAAATCTCTACTTTGTATATTTTGTAATGTCTGAATAAGGTCTCCTTAACTTTGTTTTCATCCATGCGTGTCCTAAGGGAAAAGAACACCATAAGACAATGCCACCAAGAGTGCGAGATGCTTGTGGTAACTGTAAGATTTTATACATGAAAGGGAGGCTGTGAAGAACCAATGTGCATGAAATAGGTAGAATTACCTAAATAAATGGAGTTGAAGCAAAGATGAATGGAAGAAAGCAAGGAAGTCATAAAAATTACATAAGTAGGGGCCGGGAGTTTGGCCTGGCGGTAGAGTGCTTGCCTAGCATGCACGAAGGCCCGGGTTCGATTCCTCGGTACCACATACATAAAAAAGGCCAGAACTGGTTCTGTGGCTCAAGTGGTAGAACATTAACCTTGAGGAAAGCCCAAGGACAGTGCTCAGGCCCTGAGTTCAGTCCCCAGGACTGGCAAAAAAAAAAAATTACATAAGTATATTTTAGGGAAATATATACAGTATATATAATAGAGTATAGCTATGTGATGTTAGAGTATGTATAATAGAGGATAAATAGAATATATTATATAGAGATGTATCTTATATAGAGTATCTGATACTATATATTATATTATATACTATATTATAGAATATATTTAACATTAATAACATAAATTAGTATAAGATATATTTTATACACCTAATATATAGTATAGATATTATATTATTGTATAATATTATATACTATCTACGTGGTGAATATAACTCGTCTATTAATTACAATAAAGATATACGAAAAATATTATATACTATATATTGTAATACAGTGTGTATTTAGTAGATATTATATAGAATATATACTATAATATGTAATATATGATATATATCTACTTAGTAGATATTATATATAATAGATTATTTGTTGGGGATGAGAGTTTGGCGTAGTGGTAAAGTGCTTGCCTAGCATACATGAAGACTTGGGTTTGATTCTTTGGTATCACATACATAGGAAAGGCAGAAGTGGTGTTGTGGCTCATGTGATAGAGCTCTGGCCTTGAGAAAGCCCAAGGACAGTGGTCAGACCCTGAGTTCAAGCCCCGGGACTGGAAAAAAATAGATTATGTGTTATATATTTCATAGATATAATTATACATAATCATATATAATTATGCACATAAATTATATTATATAGCATTATGTATTATATTATATGATATAGCAACTATATTACATAATATCATATAAATTATTATATATGCTATATAATCAATTATATATTAAACATATTATATAATATATAACATAATATACATATAAGTTACATAATGTAACATAATTAATATGATATAGTATACTATACTGTATATAGTATATACTCTATATTATATATTTTACATACTATGTATGGTGTGCTACATATAACATAATATATAGTATATGGCATATACTATATATTATATATCAAAAATATTATGTTTTATATTGTGTATATGACTTAAAACTCTAGTCTGAGTTAGGTGACCTGCTACTCAGGAAGCTGAAATCCAAGGATTGAGGTTTGAAGCCAGTCTGGGCAGACAAATTGGAGAGACTTTTATCTCCAATTAATCAGCAAAAATCCACCGCAACTGGAGGTGTGGCTCGTGGTAGAGTGCTAATCTATAAGTGAAAAAAATCCAAACAAGAGCATGAGACCCTAAGATCAGATCCTAGTACCAGCACAAAATAAGAAAAGCATCCAGTCTGTTCTAACCAAAGCTACTGCAATGACATCTTCACCTAAGTATATGTGAATGTTTTTAATTTAAAAATCTTAAATTCCTACAAAATTGAGATTAAACAGGTAATCAACAGGGGATACAAAATGAAATAAAGATGAAATCCAACCTTGATAGTGTATATTAATAATTAAGAGGAAAAAGTCTCAGAAAGGCAAAAACAAGATGCCCCTTATGTTACCTATTAAGAGGAAAATAGTAATGAATATTAGTTCATAAATATATGACCTCGTTTAATAATATTAAGCTATAATTTAACAAAGACTAATTTTAGTTTCTCTATACATCTTTAAAGAATCTGTTAGTGTATACAGTAAAAGCCTTTTGGATTTAATTAGGTTTTCATTCAATTTATTGATACAATTTGGTGAGACATGGCATCTTTCACTATTTAAACTGCAATTTGTTTAATTTTCTATATTATCTCAGTTATTCTTCCTTAATTTGCCTAGCATTGTCAGTTAATTGTCATGTACATGTTTCACCAAACTTATTTCCGTTATTTTATTGTTTTTGAAGCTACTTTAAATACCACTCCATTTGAAATTGCTTGTTACTGTTATGCACAGATAGAATTGTTTTGAAAAATATTAACCATCATGACCATTAGGTTTGTGTTTGTGTATATACTCTACTAACGTATTTGTACATTTCCTTTAGATTTTATGAAAAACAAATACTAAAGCATCAGTATCAAAATCATTAGGCTGGCAAATGATCTCATCAGGTGCACTATGCAGCGTGGGAGAAGATTCAGGAAACATTCATTGTTAGA
Organism: Megascapheus bottae; assembly: GCF_031878675.1. Taxonomy (NCBI): domain Eukaryota; kingdom Metazoa; phylum Chordata; class Mammalia; order Rodentia; family Geomyidae; genus Megascapheus; species Megascapheus bottae. The sequence goes on along the minus strand of NC_143529.1, from coordinate 33,286,093 downwards.
AAAAGATATGGTAATGTTCATTAAATCCCCACCTTGAGGATACAACTAGAAATAAAGCATCAATATGCATCATATAGAAATGAATCTCCAACACCCACCCCCCGCCAGCTCTGCCTTCTCCCCAGACTAAGCCAATTGTCAGGAATACCTCAACCCTTTCTCCTCTGTACTGCTCCTTTCTTGCAGGCCACATGGCTTCTTTGCTACTTCCTGATGACTGAGACTTAGAGGTTGTTACTATTTCCTCTGCTCAGCAGGCTCATCTCCAGATGGCCATGTAGTAAAGGAACTCCTTCACTTCCTTTAGGTGTCTGTTTCACTGTCAACTCAGTGAGGCTGGTTTTGGCCTATAAACACAATCTCAGCCCCCAATTTGCCCCACACTCTCAACTTCCCTATATACTTCTCTTTCCTTTTTCAGTGTCCTTAACACTCTTTAATATCTGCCTGGTGGCAGATCTGTGGGCCTGCAGCTGTGAGCTCATGGCTCCATCTGGCCAGTAAGCACGTTTTGGCTTGGGTTCCTAGCTTGTAGTCCAATGGAACACAGAGCCCAGCCTACTGCCTGGGTCACACTGTTGACTTTAGAGCACAGGTTCTGGCTTTATCCAGTCAAATAGCCCAAGACCAACCCCCTGCCAGCCTCAAAAGCTAGCCTCTGGGCTTCACTTGGGCAGCAAGCCACACTAGCAGACTGGTTTGACAGACTGGAAACCCCACACAGTGACAATCACCTAGTTAGAGCCTTGCCAGGGACTAAACAGGTGGCTATGCTGATGGTTGTGCCTAACTGCGAAGAAGAGCCTCTGACCCCTAGGATCAAAGAGCACACCCTGGGAATTTGTCCATCCTCAGAGCCCAGTCTATAACCCAACCTGCACAGGCAGGAAAACAAGTTAGAAACTGCTCTCAAGCACTGGGCCCGGCCTGTGATCCCATTTGGAGCAAGTCTAGAATCTTGTCTGAATGTTGAGCAGAGCCCACAGTCCTGACCGGGAAGGGAGTCCAGGGATTGATCCTGACCAACAGAGAAGCCTCGCCTGCAACCCAGCTCAGTCACAGAGCCCAGCCAGAGACCTCGCCTAATAGGGCGGCAAAGCCTGTGACTCTGTCTGACTAGGAAACAAGCTGACTAAGATCACACTGCCTCAAAGCATCAGTTCGGGGACACAGTGTGTGGTCCTGTAGTATGTGGATTCTGAGACTGCCCCCAGCTGGGCCAAAGCCCCATTCCAAAGGAGAACCCAAAGTGTGGAGCACATGTTGGAGCCATGCCTGATCACAGGGCCTAAACTTGGCCTTTCCCAATAGCAGAGCACAGCTTTGTGTAATCAGAGCCCAGCCATGGTGCTTCCAAACCACAGAGCCGGCCATTATCCCTTGTAGCTTGTAGAAACCAGTCATCAACTCCATTCGTCCCCAGAGCACTGACCCTGTCAAACAGAAGACCTCAACAGCAAGCCTTATCTCACATGACTGCTACTAGCTGGCCTATCCAGAACGTGAGACTGGACTGACTGGTGAAGACCTTTGCCAAAACAAACTTACAAAGGCTGGAACAGATTACTGTTAGGATGGTTAATGGAAAAGAGAACATGCAGAGAGGGAACAAAAATTAGTACAACCATTACAGAAAACAGGATGGAGGTGCCTCAAAATATTAAAACTACCATATGACGCAGCAGACCCATAGCTGGATATACATTCAAAAGAAACAAAATCTGTCCAGGTGCTGGTGGCTCACGCCTGTTATCCAGCTACTCAGGAGGCTGAGATCTGAGGATCACGGTTTGAAGCCAGCCAGGGAAGGAGGGTCTGTGAGAGTCTCATCTCCAATATGCTACCCAGAAAAAGCAAGACGTGGTAGAGTGCTCGCCTTGAGCACAAAGAGGCTCAGAGACAGCCCATAGGCCCTGAGGTCAAGCCCCAGGACCGGCAAAAAGAAAAAAAAGAAATAAAATCTGTATATCAAAGAGTATATATACTCTCCTTATTCATTGTATTTTTTTTTTTTTCCAGTCCTGGGCTTGAGCTCAGGGCCTGAGCACAGTCCTTGGATTTTTCTCAAGGCTAGAGCTCTACCACTTGAGCCTCAGCACCACTTCCGGCTTTTTCTAAGTATGTGGTACCAAGGAATCGAACCCGGGTCTTCGTGCATGCTAGGCAAGCACTCTACCACTAGGCTAAACTCCCGGCCCCACATTGTAGCTTTATTCACAGAACTGACAACATAAAAAGGAGGCAACCTGTCAACATAACTACAATGTGTATGTATGTATACATAAATATATGTGACATATGATTATATATACATGCATACATGGAATATTGATCAGCCATAAAAAAGGAAAATCTGTTACTTTCAACAACATGGATAAAATCTTGAGCATATTTACCCAGACAGATATTGTGTGATCTCATTTATATATGGAATCAGAAACATAGAAATGGCAAAACACAGAGTGGTGGTTATCGAGGGCTGGGAATGGGGAGAGGATTGATGCTGGTCAAAGACTACAAAGTTTCCCTTGAAAAAGGAATAGGTTCTGAATATGAATAAGCAGCAAGTGCATTATATCAGTGAAATTTGCTAACAGTACTGTTCAATAGTCTTACCATTCAAAAATGTAACTATGTAAGTTGATAAATGTCAACTGCTTGTGTAATCAATTCACAATATATGTATATAAAATCGTCGCATCACGCACAGTAAAGTTTACAGGGTTTTAACAACTACACCTCAAGCCACTGGGGGATTAAAGGAAAAAAAACATGACCACAGTGAGGTATGTGAACTTCAATTGCTTTTTCTTTGCCTTCTTTTTTTCTTACTGGTGCTAGGCTTTGAACTAGGACCTCATGCTTGGTCTAACATTTTTTTTTTTTTTTTGCCAGTCATGGGCTTGAGCTCAGGGCCTGAGCACTGTCCTTGGACTTTCTCAAGGTTAGAGCTCTACCACTTGAGCCTCAGCACCACTTCCAGCTTTTTTCTATGTATGTGGTACCGAGGAATCGAACCCGGGTCTTCATGCATGCTAGGCAAGCACTTTAACCACTAGGCCAAACTCCCGGCCCCTTGGTCTAACATTTGACTGATCTGACAAGCTCAACTTTTTTGCTCACAGTTGGGGTGCTCTCTACTCCTTGAGCCGTGCCCTCAGCTCTTCTTCCTGTTGGCTAGTTGGAGATGGAGTTTGTCAGCCTTTTCAAGTGTTGGCTTTTTTTTTTCAGATCTCAGCTTCTTGAATGCCAAGGATTACAGGGCTGAGCCAACCAGAGTCTGGTATATTCTTAAAGTATTTTGTGATATTTGTGCATTTAGATTATTTCTGGAGTATGACAAATGTAGTTCTTAAATTTTAGATATATTGATACTTGAAAGTTTTGCATCCTCCAAAGAAAATAAACACAATTTTATATGAATTAGATGAAAGCTTATGAAGATCAAAACTCACTTCTACTTAAGTAAGAATGAAAATCTAGAACATCAATAAATGAGGTTTCTACAAAGGAATAATACCTGATTGAAGCTAGAATTTTCATGGTATAAATGTAAGAGTCCAACATTCCAATGAAGTCATTTTGAATCTTAATTCTGAACATATCCAAATAGTCCTTCAGGCTTGAAAGTGAAATAAAGATGTTTTTACATGGTTAGAATGTTTTTAAAGTACATGGAGAAGCCAGGATTACAACAGAAAGCACAGCAGACACCTTTAAGGCAAACTCCTGTATTTACCGAGGAAATGGAGGACTGTTTTGTTTAAAGATTGTTAATGCACCTTCATACCTGTTCTTCCCAATGGTTTTGGCTAAAACTCTCTGGGGACACCTATAAGGAACCATGCTGAGGACATCAAGTTACTGACTCATTCTTTTAGATGATGTCATGTAAACCTAACTGAACATGCCCAGAAGCATATACTATGACACACTGACCATACTGCAGAAAAATAAACATCATGAAATACTTTAAGAACATGCCAGTTACTAGTTTTACCTGTAATCCTAGCTACTATCATTCATCCTTCTATGGCTTTAACTACAGAAGCCCAGAAAAGTGACTATCTTTCCTTCCCTAAACCGGTGTCCATGACCTTAATGGCACATGCTCAGAACCTGCAGTGCAGCACTGATCTCTGCATCCTACGCATGTTCAGTTTGCCCTCGATGGCAGTCTCCTAGGAACCACATACGGGTGGATACCAAGGGTTTGCTGTGGGTAATGCGTTCTATATTTTATGAGGGAGCCTGGGTGTGTGTGTATTTGTGTGCATGTATGTATGCATGCACATCTCTATGCTTTCTGTGTTTGGGGGAGCACAGTTCTCTCCCAGGGCTTCCTTCATTCATGGTTGGATATCAGACCACTTTTTTACATCCTGATGTGCTTACTAGATTTGCACTCACATAGACACAACCCCACAGCATTAAAAGAAAGGAAAATTGTTACAGTTTTTAGTTTCAAAATTGTTATCAGATGACTGTAGACAGGAGAGACTTTAATAGCTTTTTAATGGTTTGCTAAAAGTCAATAAATAAATAAATTTATTTCTTTATTTATTTTGCTGTTGTTGCTGGTCACAGAGCTTGAATTCAGTCAGGGCCAGATGCTCTACTGTTTCCAGCCACAACTCTACTTCCAAAAGTGTTAAACCTTTTGAGTCTCCTCTTTCCCTTCTCACTCCACCTGTCCCCTCCCCTCCCCTACCTGACATTAGTTAACATACTGTATTGTTTTTCAGACATGGAGAAGTCTCCAAAATGGCCAGCATTGAATCACAAAACAAATAACAAGAGACTCCTAATAACTGAATTTTTAAGAAACCCATTTTCTAATCACAATGTGATAGGAAATAACCCACAGGCAAAGGAAGATGTTATCAACCTGTCCACTGAGAAAATATGATTCCTACTGAATGTCTCTGGTTAAAGAGCAAACCAAAATAAAAAAGGAAAAACAGTTAATAAATATTAAAACTCATGCATTACGAAAAATGTACTGACAAATTACTTTTTAAATCAAGGGATTAAGACATTGAAACAGAGCAATCACTTCAAATTTATTGAAGTAAGGAATTAAGAAAAAATATAGAGAAATGTAAGTGAAGAAAAACAGAATCCCGAACAAAAAAAAATCAATAAAACCAGAAAGTTGTTGGTTTGTAAAGAAATTCAGCAAAATATAAGAACCAGGCACTAGTGATTTGTGCCTGCTCTACTATCCTAGTTATTCAAGAGGCTGAGATCTGAGGATCGTGATTCAAAGATAGCCCAGGCGGAAAAAGTCCAAGAGATTCTTATCTCCAATTAAGCACCAAAAAATCCAAACATAGAGTTGTGGCTAAAGTAATAGAGCACCAGCCTTTAGCAAAAAAAGCTTAAGGACAGTGCTCAGGCCCCAACTTTAAGCTTCAGAGCCAACAACAACAACAGCAACAACAACAACAACAAAACCCAAAGATGAACAACAATAAACACACACACACACACACACACACACACACACACACACACACACACACACACATTGACCAAAGGTACTAATGAGAAGATTAAGCAGTGACAGAATTAAGGGAAGAGAAATTAAATTTCAATAAAGGAATTCTTGCACAACTTTCTATCAGTAAATGTGACAATCTAGGGAAAATGTAAGGTTTTAGGAAATATAAATAATCAAAACTGGCTCAAGAATCAAGATATGAATTAGGTATAACTAAAAATAATAGAAATGTGCAATATTATTTCCAGGATGATCTTGCCCACTTTCTACTGACATACAGTCATTCGTTTCATAGACAACTTCTAGCAGCATTTCCAAGAACACATTTCTTCTGAATTAAATCATTTAATACATGTTTACAGCCCTGAGCTTTTTGCTCAAGGCTAGTATTCTACCTCTTGAGCCACAGTGTGAGAGATAAACCACGGAAGGTGGCCAACAATATTCATGCTGCTCTGAAAGAGTGAATTGAGAAAGATTATGAAATAATCTCCAACGTGCTAAACACCACACAAAAATCTAAATAATACTGCTGAGATGATGGGTGGGCAAGATGGATCTTATAGTAAAGACAAAAATCCCTTCTTACAAAGAAAAGATGAGTGGAACTGGCTCACACCTGAAACCCTAACTACTTAAGAGGCTGAGATATGATCTGAGGATGGCAGTTCAAAGTCAGCCAAGGCAGGAACGTCTGTGAGACTCATATTTCCAATGACCCCCAACCAAAAGTCTGAAGTGTAGCTGTGGTTCAAGTAACAGAGCACCAACTGCGACTGAAAAAGCAGAGAGAGGAAGGGAGAGAAGGGGAGAGAGAAAGAGAGAGAGAGAGAGAGAGAGAGAGAGAGAGAGAGAATAATTATCATAATGTACTTTGCATTTTAAGTTTTAATACATAAAAAAGTATCCTGTACAAAATTTAAAAGACAAGGAAAGTATATACCTTCTCAAGATATTTAGCCAAGCCTCCTGTCATGAAAGAAGCAACAAACATCTGAATATTGGGGGAAATAAGAAATAGGAGAAAGAATTTAAAAGCTAATAAACAATAGACCAACTTGTCATTTTGTTAGGAAATACAAAAATAAAATAAGGTGCATCTCTCTATCTTTTTTGCCAGTTTTTGGTCATGTGGGGAAATGGCCCACCTGGTTTGCTAATGGTCAGAAAATACATGGATTCAGTCCCTTACAAAAATCGTTTGGCAACATTTATTAACAAGTGTTTATTAATACTCTTTGTCTGAGTCCTATTTTTTTGTTTATGATACAAGACAAATACCTGCAAACACTGAAAAGTATGATCATTGTTATTATATCTTGTGGAAAACAAGCCTGGCTTAAAATTATAGTACATGTTTTAATCGTCAGGAATACAATGCAGCTGTTAAAAAGGTAGATGTTCCAGTATTTAAGACAGGACTTTTAAGATTTCTACTTTTAAAACAAGTCACAGCTCGAATTGCAAAACAGCATATATAATACCATTCCATTTATGACAAAAAGGGACACGTATTAGATAGCTATGACAAGATACTTATGTAACAGAAAAAAGATAAGCATTGATGGACTCAAGACTTCAGCATAGGACTGGAATCAAGGCCAATCCTGGGCCTTGAACTCAGGGCCTGAGCACTGTCCTTGGGCTCCAGCTCTACTACTTGAGCCACAGCACCATTTTTGGCTTTTTTTATGTATATATGGTACTGAGGAATAGAACCTGGGTCTTCATGCATGCTAGGCAAGCACTCTACCATTAGGCCAAACTCCCAGTCCTGGTGAAAGGAAAAATTTCCCCCTTTATATCCCTATACAAGTGTTTGAAATTTTATGAGCAAGATTATATAATGTACTTATTTTGTATCAAAAAATAAAACGAATGTCAAGAAGCTGGTGGCTCAGGGCTGTAATTCTAGCTACTCAAGAAGCTGAGGTTGCCATCTCTAATTAACCAGCAAAAAGCCAGAAGTCAAGGTGTGGCTTAAGTGGTACATCACCAGCCTTGAGTGAAAAAGCCAAGTAAGAGCACGAGATCCTTGGTTCAAGCCCTGGTATTAGCATTACACAAATAATAACTATTAATGTTATATAAATATAGAATTGGTAACTATAAATGTTATTAACTTTATTTCTGAATAGCATTTTAAAAATTCATCCTTTTGGAGAAAAGAGAATTTCTACCATTTGTGATTTCTGTAACCCACACTAAAAATGTAAAAATCAAGGCCGGGAGTTTGGCCTAGTGGTTAAAGTGCTTGCCTAGCATGCACAAAGACCCGGGTTCGATTCCTCGGTACCACATACATAGAAAAAAAGCTGGAAGTGGTGCTGAGGCTCAAGCGGTAGAGCTCTAGCCTTGAGAAAATCCAAGGACAGTGCTCAGGCCCTGAGCTCAAGCCCAGGACTGGCAAAAAAAAAAAAAAAGTAAAAATCAAATGAAAGTAAAAAATGTTAAATGCTAGGCTTTTGGGTCAAAGGCCTTTCTCTTCCTCTGATGGAGGAACCTGGAATCCTAGGGACTCAGGAGGCTGAGATCTGAGGACTGTAGTTTGAAGGAAAGTCTCTGGGTCTTATTAGCCACTAAAAAAAGTCAGAAGTGGTGCTGTGGCTCAAGTGGCACAGCACCAGCCTTGAGCACAAAGGCTCAGGGACAGCTCCCAGGCTCTGAGTTCAAGTCCAGGCCTGGCATGCACACCTGCTGGAGGTGTGCCCTGGAGGGGGGGATCTGGGATCTCAGCGCCCACTGAGCCATCCTGGACAGGCAGAAGTCTTGGCACCCTAAACTTCAGTCTCTTTTTATTATTATTAATTATTAATATTATTAATTATTATTGCCAGTCCTGGGGCTTGAACTCCAGGCCTGAGCACTGTCCTTGGGCTTTCTCAAGTCTAGAGCTCTACCACTTGACTCACAGCACCACTTCCAGCTTTTTTCTATGTAAGTGGTACTGAGGACTCGAACCCGGGGCCTTTGTGCATGCTAGGCCAGCACTCTACCACTAGGCCACACTCTGAGTCCCTCAACTTCAGTCTTGACCGGGCTCTGGAAGGTGGAGAAGGACAGGAAATGAGAACCCCTGGCCCCCCAGGCCTGCGGTGGCCGAGTCCCAGGCCGCGCAGCAGGTCTAGGTTCTCTGGGTGGTGAGCGGCCTGGGCCCGGAGAAGCAGACGGGAACTTCAGACGCACGCTAACTCCTGAGCCCACGGTGACAAGGTGGCGGGGCTGCGGGGAGGGCAGGGGAGGGAGACCCACCAGACTCTGTGATCGCGGTCCTCGCCGGCCATCGTCCCTCCCGGGCCCTCCCTGGGCCTGGGCCTGGCCGGGGAGGGGGGGCCTCGGGGTCCGTCCCGGGTCCGTCCCGGGTCCGCGGCTGCCGCTCCCACGGCAGGAAGTCGGGCGTGGGCCGCGGGAAGGGAGGGGACTCGGCCGGGAAAGGAAAGTGAAAGCATTCCTCCTCCCGGCCCCCTTCCCCGGCTGCCCGCGGCCCCCTGCGCACCGAGGCCGCCAGGGCGCGCACGAGATCCACGCGGACCCGCCGCTTCTCAGCGGAGGGGCGGGGCGGGCAGGGGACCTTGTCACCTCTCCAGGCAGGCCTGGACTGTCACTGTCCCCCCGGACTGTCACTCCGGGTGGTGGGAGGCCAGGGGCTGGGGTGGCTTCTTCCCGGGTGGGGCTCCCAGGAAAGAAGTTCCCCTGGGAGGGGTGGAGACAGTGCGCACGCGCCCCACTGCCCAGGTGCGCCCATGGAGCATGCCTACGGGCTTGCAGAAGACGCAGGGTTCTGTCATCTAGAAAACGCAGAGGGACAGTGCCGCCCCCCGCCCCCCAACACCAAGAGTGACCTTTGGGAAGACCCTGCTGGGCCTGTGGAGAGGCCTTTCCCAGCTCACCTGTGCGCTCCACCAGAGCCGCTGTCAGACCTCAGCGGCTGGAGCAGACGTCCTCACCTGGACAGCCTGGGGACCAGAGGCCATCCCAGAGGAGGAATCCGGCCCAGCCTGGATCCTGCCACCACAGTGGAGAAGACACCCTCGCCTGGACAGCCTGGGGACCAGAGGCCATCCCGGAGGAGGAATCCGGCCCAGCCTGGATCCTGCCACCACAGTGGAGAAGACACCCTCGCCTGGACAGCCTGGGGACCAGAGGCCATCCCGGAGGAGGAATCCGGCCCAGCCTGGATCCTGCCACCATAGTGGCCACTGAGGCTCTGGATAGGAAACCTGGCCATGGAGAGCGGGGTTGTCCTTGTGCTCTCCTTGGAGGGGCTTTGAGGATCCCATCACCCCGGGTCCATCCCTGGCCCTCTATTCTTCTGGGGGAACATATCTGGCCAGAGCTAAATGGACAAGGTCAGGTCTGCTCCTTGCTGGGTCTCCCTGTCATTGTCCTGACTGTGGAGGCCAGGACTCTGCTTTTCCAAGTTCAAGTATGCCAGAAGAGCGGTGTGGGGTGGATGCCGGCGTGGGGTGGATGCCAGCATGGAAGCAGTCGGAGGCCATGAGAGAAACCCAATGCTGAGATCTCGTTTCAAGGATCCCTTTAATTTTATTTTCTTGTCAGGGTGATGTAGAGGGTTACAGTTACATATGGAAGCTAATGAGTACATTTCTTGTCGAACACTGTGACTCCCCTCGTTTTTCCCCCACTTTCCCTCCCCCTCAAGTTGACTGTAAAGTTCACTTCCAACAAAGTGTCTTGTGAGTCCCTAGCCTCAGAGTTGGCCCTCTTCCGTTCTCCTTTTGGCCCATCTCTTAATTGGTTGAGAACTGGGGTGGAGAAAAGGAGTAACATTTTTGTGGGGTGTCCGGGGACCAGCTAAGCATGTCCACGCTCATGCCTCTCTCTCCTCAAGTTGTTTTTCTGGGCCGAGGCCAGAGGTCACAGTCCATTGTAATTCCTTGTGGAATGACCACGAATGACGGTGTTGTGGCAGAACTCAGCTCCTCTCTCCCCCAATCCCCTAGGGAAAAGGCTTTGAGCACCCGAGTGGATGCCAGAGGGGTGGTCAGGCGTGGAGGGGGGTTGTCCCAAGACCATACCCTGGGTCCTTGCCCTCACCAAAGTTCCACAAGTGAACAGTGATAGGAATTTTGTTCTCCTGGCTGGGATGGGCTACACCAGACCCCGAGGCCCACTGTGACTACTCCTGGCTCTTTGCCATGGTCCCTGGGCTGTGAGGGCAACCACTGAGCACACACGTGCCAGGGAGCCATTGCCTTTCTGCCCTCATTTCAGCCAGGTGTGCAGTGACCTTGATTCCAATAGTTAAATCTATACACCCTTTAGCGGCCATTCATGGTATTACAAATGTCCTTGTCCCTGGATTCTAGTGTCCCTTGGTGGAAACGTAATTTTTATTTTTTTATTTCTTATTGTAATGTATAGAGGGGTCACAGTTACATTTGCCAGAGGGTACATCACTTCTCACACATTGACATCCCCTCTCATATTTTTGCCCCCATTTCCCTCATCCCACCCCCTCCCAATCATCTTGTTTTCCCCCCTTCCCTTTCCTATTTCAAGTAAACAAACATATATACAATATATGAGGTAACAAAGTCAGATAGTGTTAACAGTATGAGGTTAACCAAAAGGCAACCAAAGAGGAATAAGATAGTACATTAAGAAGAGCAACCACACAATACAAAGCTCTTGTTTCCACATCCTGAAGACCCCTTCATTTAGCCTCATCCTATATGACCTTATGTATCTAGGTTTTGAGTTATTGTAATCCTCTGCTAGGAGAGCTGATTATGACAAATGAGGGAAACCATTGAGCCTATGTTCCTTTGGGTCTGGCTTACTTCACTTAATGTGATTTTTTTCCAAGTTTTTCCATTTCCTCACAAATGGGGCGATGTCATTTTTTTCTGATGGCAGCATAGAATTCCATTGTGCATATATACCACATATTCGTGATCCAATCCTCCACTGAGGGCATCTGGGTTGGTTACATATCTTTGCTATGGTAAATAGTGCTGCAATGAACATCATTGTGCCAGTGGCTTTAGTATGTCCTTATTTCTGGACAGTTGTGTAAATGCAAAGTAGTGGAATTGCTGGGTCTTAGGGGAGCTCCATTGGAATGTTATTTTTATTTATGTATTTATTTTTGCCAGTCCTGGGCTTGAGCTCAGGGCCTGAGCACTGTCCTTGGACTTTCTCAAGGCTAGAGCTCTACCACTTGAGCCTCGGCACCACTTCCAGCTTTTTTCTATGTATGTGGTACTGAGGAATCGAACCTGGGTCTTCGTGCATGCTAGGCAAGCACTCTACCACTAGGCCAAACTCTCGGCCCTGGAATGTTATTTTTTTTTAAAGCCTTTTTTCTATCACAGAAACACAATTCCCTTGAGAAGTGAACAAATTCAAAACTTGTGTTCTAATTATTTTTTAGAGTTGCTTTTATTTTTTTTGCCAGTTGTAGGGCTTGAACTTAGGGCCTGAGCACTGTCCTTGGGTTTTCTCAGGGCTAGAGCTCTACCACTTGAGCCACAATACCACTTCCAGCTTTTTTCCTATGTATGTGGTACTGAGGAATCAAACCCCAGTCTTTGTGCATGCTAGGCAAGCACTCTACCACTAGGCCAAACTCCCGGCCCTGTCTTGTAATTTTTAGTAGACAGTTTATGAGCATAAATGGGCTAGTTATTCAAATCACTAGTGGGCCACCCACTCACCCACCCCACCTGAAGTCCTCTGTCTCCCTGCCCTAAATGGTGGCCCGGCCCTCTCCACTTCCCTCTCCACTTCCCTAGGGCCTGCAATGTTCAAATCTGCTCACCTCTCTTGCCTTGACTCCCTGCAGGGACTCAAGATTTCTTTCAAGCATAGAGATAGCACTCAATAGTAAATTTAGAGCATTAGGAGTTTGGCCTAGTGGTAGAGTGCTTGCCTAGCATGCACGAAGACCTGGGTTCAATTCCTCAGTACCACATACATAGAAAAAAAAAAGCCGGAAGTGGTGTTGTGGCTCAAGTGGTAGCCTTGAGGAAAAAGCCCAAGGACAGTGCTCAGGCCCTGAGTTCAAGCCCCAGGACTGGCAAAAAAAAATAAAATAAAATAAACAAGCAAAGAAAATGTCAGGTACCAAGTTTGAGTCATAATATTGGATAAAAAAAGAAAAAAAATTAGGTTGCAAAAACAAATAGAAATAGAAAGCTTTTTCTTTTTGTGCCAGTCCTGGGCTTGAACTCAGGGCCAGGATGCTGTCCCTGTGCTTTTTTGCTCAATGTTCTACCACTCGAGCCACAGCTTTATTTCTGGTTTTTTTTGGATGTTTAATTGGAAATCAGAGTCCATGGACTTTACTGCCCAGGTTGGCTTCAAACTGCAATCCTCAGATCTCAGCCTCCTGAGTAGCTAGGATTATAGCATGAGCCACCAGCACCCAGTACAGGATGATTTTTTTTTTTGCCAGTCCTGGGGCTTGAACTCAGAGCCTGAGCCCTTGGACACTTTTTGCTCATGACTAGCACTCTGTCACCTGAACCACAGCGCCACGTACAGCTTTTTCTGTATATGTGGTACCTAGGAATGGAACCCAGGGCCTCATGCCCCTTGGAATGAGTTTTGAAGACTATAGAAAATGGTCTCAAAACCACCCCAGCTTCTTATACCCCGGAATGGGGTGGATGGATTACATCTTTCTCTACCTTTTGGGGTACTCTACTTCTTGAAGGACTGGAAACAAACTGTCTCATCATCACCCAGCTGTTACCAAGTCCTCCCTCCTTGACTGAAAAAGAACACCGTGCTAGTTGAGCAGGGCCCAGTGCTCGAGATCCATGTCACACCCTCCTAGAGTCACCTTATTAACTGCACACTGCACTCCAAGCTATGCCCTCTTTAGGGACTGCCCTGTCTAGCAGGCGCTCTGCTTATCTTTTTCTTCAATAGATCCTGGCCATTTCACCCCTTCTTCTGTATCCATGGCCTCAGATTATCAAGGCAAAGGATCTGATCCAGGTGTTGCAACATCTGTTTTTCAGTCTCAGTAAACGGAGTACCTCTGCACAGGAGTCTTGGCACCCCAAACGCTCATTTCCAGCTACACTCTTAGCAGAGTTATCATGAGAAGCTTCTAGAACAAAGACTTCAGATCAGTGTAGACACTTGCCATCCCACATACCTTGGGCTCAGAGGACAATGAGGACAAAGCTTTCAGGAAGGATAAAAGCCTAGTTTGGAGGCAGCATGCTCTGAAACATTCCATTGCAGGGGTGATGAACAGGACTTCTGGCAGTGAAATTGTTCCATGCTACCCCAGTACCTGCAGTCCCCTCTTTGCCTACTTGGATCGGGTCATGAAATAATTGCCCTCTCCTGCTTGAATCAAAGCACAGTGACCTGATTCCTGTAGTTAGGCTCAGACTGCATGCTCTGTCTCATCTGCTATGGGTGGAACATAGCCCTCACTTCAGATGGGTACATTTGCCTTGGGCATCAGCTAAAGTCTGACCTCATTCTAGAATCTCCCTCCCCCCCCCCCACACACAGTCCCCAGAAGGCCTGATTCCTCTGAGCTTTTCCCTTGGCTCTACCAATCAGAAAGCCATTTGGTAAAGTTTTAGGCCACAGATCAAGATTCTGGCTATTCACAGGGACAGGAAACAGAAAACCAGTAGTTGATTCTGAGAGATACCACATCCCTCTGCCCTTGTGTGCTCTCTCTGCTATGCACTCGTTTCAGTAAAGCAAATCACAAGGTCAAAGAACAGGCCTAGAAAAGGACATGGCTAATGTGCAGATTTGTCTAGAGCAAACTACCTAGACAGATGGAATATGTAGGATATTTCTGAGAGGTGTAGCACATTTGATTAAGATGTTGATTAAGACACCTGCTACTCCCTCTACCCTGACACAAATATCACAAAGCTTAGGATCAAACATGAAGCCAAAGCCAGGCCCTTAGTGCCTACCATCCTTGTTTACTCAGGAAGCTGAGATCTGAGGATCCTAATGTGAAACTAGCTCAGGCAGAAAAGTTCAAGGGACTCTTATTTTCATCTGACTAAGAAAATGTCAGACTGGGAGCAAGACTCAAGTGGTAGAGCACCAGCCATGATCAGAAAAGCAGAGTAAAAGTGCAATTCATTTCAGTAGCACTATGCGCGGGCAGATGCACACATGCGTGTGCATACACACACAGAACAAACTGCCTACTATACTCCTCAAAACACTGTGTTTTCTTAGTGGTAGGAGACACACGGTACAATAGCTTGGACCTTTGGAGGGGAGATCATAGCATGCCTCGAACCAGTGAACCCCTGCATACCTGTGTGACATGACTCTGCAGAAGGTTTGTCTCACCATCTAGAATGTTCGTGATGGAACAAGGCCTTGGGAAAACACAGAACTTCTTGCCCATCACCCAATCAGCAGACTGTCGTCAATATGATGGACCACACTCAGTGTATCCATCTGGAATGTACTAGAAACAGAGAATTCCCATGGCCCTAAGGCAAGGCCACACATGTACACTGTTGCCTGTTCCGTACAAAGATGACCTCGTCCTGCTTCCTGGTGGAGTTTGGTTAAGTTTCTAGTGTTCTCCGACACTCATGAGTGAATTAGCTTTTGCAGAGGCCAGGCTGCAGAATTAAATGATGGGATAATAGGCAAAACCCCCGTGCCTCCTTCAGATCTCTGCAGGTGACTCTAACCTCTTGCCATTTCCCAGGACTAGGGGAAATGGCTCTGGAGCCAAGGACTCACTGTGAGATAGACATTCTCTACTCTCCCCCTATGCAATCTACTCTAAACCAGGACCTGGGTGATGCTTAAGGTCTCAAGCTCTAGAGCCAGGTCAGACACTGTCTTCAACCGCATTCACAAGGACCTTTACCTGCATGGGGTTATTTGAAGAAACAGCTATAGATCGCAGCGGAGAAAAACTGAGGGAGTCAGGTTGCATCTATTTGTAAAGTCCTTCCTCCTGAAGGCTGGCTCTCCTTCCCATGGGTGGATTTTGGGTCCTATGAGAACTGACTCAAGTCTGGAAAGTTTCCATTGGAGTGTGGACTTCAGCCTTCTGCCCATTCATTTCCGTCCATTCATTTTCATTCATTCTTTTTTTCCTGTCTGGTCTGCAGGAACACTGTATCCCATCAGCCATCTGCAAAGACACCTACAGACTAGTATTCCCTCCACACTACCATTCTAACTTTCCTGCTCATCATGCAAATGGTTTTATCTTGCTCTGACAAGTTAGATTGCTGCCATCTGGATTCTAGAGTTCTGGAATCTTTCGTTCCCCTTGCTATTACACAACCCAGCCCTGCTGCTAGTTCTGAACTACTTGGCAGTAGAGAGCCTCTCATCCCTCCGCCCCACCCACGATTTGTCTGTTTGGGCCCTACTGAGAGACCCCTGTATCATCTTCATTTAGAAGGAGATCTGAAGTGCCTCTCCCTTCCAAAGGGCAAGAGGGTTCTTTTGCAGGCTCAGTGAGTTTAGGGAGATAGTTCAAGTTTAAGGTTCTCATGTGCATCGGTCTGAAAAGTTCCATTCTGGAGTTTCATGGCCCTGATTTTAGCATAAGAGACCACCTGAGATTAGGACCCATATTTTTTTTGTATGTATGCTCATGCTGGGTCTTGAACTCAGAATCTTGCAAATTGGCCCACTTACTTGTTCATGGCAGTCACTTTACCACTTGAGCTATGCCTCCACTTCTGGATTTTTGCTGGTTAGGTGGAGATCAGAGTCTCCTAGGTTTGTCTTTCTCCAGGTTGGCTTTCGATCTTGATCCTCAGATCTCAGTCTCCTGAGTAACTAGGATTATAGGTATGAGCCACCAATGTGCAAACCGTAGAATGCAGTCTTCTCTAGAATTCTGCTATTCCTAAAGTCAGAGTCTGGAATAGGCCTTCCATGCAATTTGCCTTCCAGCTGCATGTATGAGTCTTTCTCCTTTAGGCTAGCAATTGATAGACCTAAGCCAGTCAGTTGCTCTTTTTTTTGTTTCTGGTTGGTCTTGAGGTTTGAACTCTTGGCATGGGCACTGTCCCTGAGCTCTTCAGCTCAAAGCTACTACCCTACTGCTTGAGCCTCAGTGCCACTTCTGGTTTTCTAGTGGTTAACTGGAGATGAGTCTTCCGTTCTTTAGTGTCCAGGCTGGCTTTGAACCACGATCCTCAGATCTCAGCCTCCTGAGTAGCTAGGATTACAGGCATGAGCCACCACACCTGGCTAGTCATTTGCTTTTATTAATACATTAGTAGCACTTAGCAATTCCTAAGTACTGACCTCAAAGTTCTTTTTTTTTTTTTTTTTTTTTTGCCAGTCCTGGGCTTGAGCTCAGGGCCTGAGCACTGTCCTTGGACTTTCTCAAGGCTAGAGCTCTACCACTTGAGCCTCAGCACCACTTCCGGCTTTTTTCTATGTATGTGGTACCGAGGAATCGAACCCGGGTCTTCATGCATGCTAGGCAAGCACTATAACCACTAGGCCAAACTCCCGGCCCCAGACCTCAAAGTTCTTATAGGTTCTTTTCCTCCCTTCTTAACTGCCCAACCCATCTACCAGCCAGTAAACCTCTCCATCTACAACTCACTGCTTTTTTATTTTGCAGCTAAAAGTTGGGCCAACTGCACTTTTTACAGCACCCCAAGAACCATTGCTATTTCACCCATTACCAATTGGATGGAAGTGACTCAGCTCCAGAATCCTATCCTTAAAAAAGAGTTTTCACTCGAGATCATTATGTATCCTGTAGAAGCAGCTACCTTAGTCCATGGTTTATTGTGGAATTCTCTCAGGAGAAGTCCAGTATATGGAAGCCATATACTAGGCTAGAAGAAGATAAGCCAGCTGGAGACTTGCTCTAGCGGGACCAGGAGTGGACCTCGGCCTCCCTCCCCCCCACCCTGTGTTGGGAGCCGAGTGCAGGGTCAGGCTGGCCCATGGATCTGCATCACTGAATAAGATAACCACACAAAGAAATGAGCTGTCATGTATGATGCCATGCCTATGAACTTTGAGCTATATTGCCGGTATTGTGAATCACTTTCTGCTGAGACTTGAATGTGTTATTGCTTTATCACTCTCTGCTGAGACTTGATTATCAGTGTAACACCTGACAGGTTCTTGTTTTGAAGAGAGTATTTAAGATTGGAGTGAGACATAAACCAGAGTTGCAGTCTTAAGCTTACAGCCTTAGGCTGTAGTCTTGGGCTGTAGCCCTCCCGACCCCATCTGTTTCTTATCTTTTTCTTTTCTAGTCCTCACCCCCTAAATCAGGAATCCCGACTTGCTGCCGGCTGGCTCCGGCACCCCCGAAGCTGATTCCCTGGGAAATCCTCTGCAGCCCATAGAGCCAGCAAACAGTAGCTGTGACTGAAGTATGAAGTCACCAGAAAAGGAGACAGTGGTGGAATGCAGAGCACCATCTGCTTACAGGAAGGATCAGTTCTCATTTGCTTCCTTAATAGCAAACACTTCTTTTAAAGTCTTCTCAAATTCAGATTCCAGTCTAAGTCCCATTTGGCCAAATTCATAGTACTGGAGAAAAAAAAAAAAACAAAAACAAAAACAACCATAATGGAGTCAAACATGCCAAAGCCCCCTGTCAGGATGAGCAGGTCTTTTGCATTAAATTATGCTAGCCAAGTTAAAAGGTAAAAAACTTATGCAGATAAGAGGAACTTTGGGATGCTACAAGCATGGCTATTTCTTCCTAATGACAAAAATGTTGACTCCTTGCCATTCTTGAGAATTGCTGCTTGTAGAACTTTGCTTAATTATTTCAGTGACAGTTGGAAACCAGTGTGCATTCTAATAATTCAAGTCTGTTCCTTTCAGACGGTCCCTGTGAACTAAAGATAGGTCATTCACAGGTAAAGAAACCTGGAGTCTGGGATTTCTGAGAAATTTTGCTGATGGAAAACAAGAAGAACAAAATGACTTTAAGACTAAGTATGGATTGGGCTGGGAGTTTGGCCTAGTGGTTAAAGTGCTTGCCTAGCATGCATGAAGACCCGGGTTCGATTCCTTGGTACCACATACATAGAAAAAAAGCCGGAAGTGGTGCTGAGGCTCAAGTGGTAGAGCTCTAGCCTTGAGAAAGTCCAAGGACAGTGCTCAGGCCCTGAGCTCAAGCCCAGGACTGGCAAAAAAAAAAAAAAAAAAAAAAAAAGACTAAGTATGGATGGCCAGATTCTGGTGGCTCATGCCTGTAACAGACTTCCTAGAATCATAGTTGAAAGCCAGCACAGGTAGGAAAATGCCCAAGATTTTTTTTTGCCCTTCCTGGGGCTTGAACTCAGGGACTGGGCACTGTCCTTGGATACCTTTTGCTCAAGGCTAGGTGAATGGAGTTGTGGCCCAAATGGTACAGTGTTAGCCTTGAGTATATAGCTCAGGGATAGCATCCAGCCTTTAGTTTAAGCCCTGGGACTAGCAGATGAAAGGGGGAAAAAGTAGGAAAGAAAGAGAAAGAAAAGGAAGGAAGAAAAAGAGAGTGAATGAAAAAAGAAAAGACCAAGGAGAAAGAGAGAGAAATAGATGAAAGACAGGGAGAGGGAGAGGAGGGAGGAAGGACTAGTGTGGAAAAGTAAGAATTTCACTTTCTACTGAAAAAAAAAATGAGTCACTTGCAGAAATCTACTTGTGCAGCTTTGCTATAGGAAGATGCTGGAGAGTAAGTGTTCCAGGCTCAACAGAAGGAAAAGGCAACACAAGGAGAGCCACCTACCTTGTATGAGGCCCTGTGGTTCTGAAAGATGAGGCGCATGTCTTGAACAAATGCCTGCACTTGGGGATAACCCTGTTTATTCAGCGTTGTCTTGATTCTATCCAACCACATGGGTTCTTTCAGATTTGTAGAAGTGTCCTTAATCTTGATGACAAAGAAAGCACCAATGAGAAAGCTACTGGCATAAGGAGGGTTTATCTTCTATGGCTCCCCATAAAATCCAATAGGGAAAGACAGGAGATCTCGGGCTCTGACTCGAGGGGGTGAAGACTGCTCACTTCAGAGTCATGTGACCTCAGTCAGGGCAGTGGCCATTTCACTTACATAATAATAATATGGGATCTTGGTGAAAAAGGAGCTCTCAGAACAGCAATAGACCTTCAAGAGGAGGAACTCACATTTCTGCAAGAGAAGAAGGCTGTCAATGAAAAGCAGTGTAAAAAGGAGGAGTCCACCGGCAGCATAATTTCCAGAAGCTTCTCCAAACCCTGTGGTTAATCCACAAGAGTGGAGTTGGCTTGAATTGGCTGAGTTATTTTTGTTTTTTGTTTTTTTTTGGCCAGTCCTGGGCTTGGGCTCAGGGCCAGAGCACTGTCCTTGGACTTTCTCAAGCCTAGCACTCTACCACTGAGCCTCAGCACCACTTCCGGCTTTTTGCTATGTATGTGGGGTACCGAGGAATCGAACCCCGGTCTTCGTGCATGCTAGGCAAGCACTCTACCACTAGGCCAAACTCCCGGCCCCTGGCTGAGTTATTTTTCTACAGGAAGGTTTTAGTGTGCACATCTGAGGTGTGGCTGCTTCATGCATTTGCATGACTCCTGGCCTGTGTGTGCCGGAGGAGAAAGGAAGAGGCTGGCAGTTTGCTCACCAGCTGTTCATCAGGCTTCATCTGCCTCTGGAGGATCTCAGGCTCAGAGTGGGCCTCTTGGCTTCCTAAGGCCTCCACCTTGCAGAAGATACAGCTCCAAGGGGTCCTGAAAGGTCAAAAATCAGGTGAGCAGAGAGCCAGGCCCTTAAAATAGCCCCTTCTCCTACCGCTGCTGCTGACCAATGGGCTTTGCCATGTCTAAGACCTCCACAGAATTCAAAGTCCCCTGATCAGTGACAGCAGCAGAGGGTCAGTCCTCGGAATACAGCGCCATGGTGAGGGTGGGCTCTCCTCTGCCTACTGAGGCATCAGTGAGCCAGCCTGCCAGACCCGAGAGTAGGAAACTGGGCTTTGAACCCTGGGGATATTGGGCCTCCAGGAAGCCCATTGAGCCCTGGGGAAAGGTGGAAGCCAGTCTTGTTTTGTTCTTTCCTGAATAAGAACAAAGCCAACTGGCCGTCTCTGTCTCCAATCCCATGAACACAAGTGTAAAACTTCAATGGTAAGACAGTCGTTGTAAACAAGCAAAGGGCCATTGTCACTAGTCTCTATCTGCGACAGGAAGTGCAGGGGAGCCATTTGCCTCATCTCCTGTGGCCTCCCTCATCCTCCCGAGCCTGAGGACACAGCACAATAAGCCACCGGGCTTGCAGACTTCATCTCAGACTCATTTTCCAGGGGATCCACTCAGAAATAACGGTTCTAGAAAGCAAATTCTAAGGATGGCACAAAGAGCTGTTGTCACACTAGGTGCTGTGGGCAATACCTGGATCGATCTCAGTGCACACACATAAGGAAGGGTCACTGGGAGCGGGAGGGAGCCCATCTCACTCACATCTCGGCCTCTACTGGTGGAATGTGACAGTCCTGGTGGAAGGCTCTGGAACAAGTATCACAGCAGAACAGTGTTCCCGTTTTGCGACACACTTCACATTCATTGGAGTGCCTCAGCTAGAAGGGAAAGAACCATAACACAGGCCTTTGTGTGAATCCACGTGGACACATTCTCTTCTCTGGGGTATTAAGGAAGAGTGTGGGAGGATATTATCGAGCGGGCAGTGAAGTTTGGGACAAAGAAGCCAGTGTCACACGAGAAAAGTTTTCCATGTAAAACCAGATTCAAGCCTCTCATACTACAAAATAGATTCAAATAGAAAAGGAAAATAAGAAAAAAATGAAAAAAAAACCCTACATTCTAATACCAAGAGACGATCCACGGAACAGACGACTTTTTCTCAGAATTACACCTGTAATCCTAGCTTACTCAGGAGGTTGAGATGTGAGGATCTCGGTTCAAAGCCCAGACTCTTATCTCCATTTAACCACTAGAAAACCAGAAGCGGTGCTGTGGCTCAAAGCCTTGAGTTGAAGAGCTCAGGGATAGTGCTGAGGCCTAGAGTACAAGCCCCATGGTTGATGAGAGAGAGAGAGAGAGAGAGAGAGAGAGAGAGAGAGAGAGAGAGAGAGAGAGAGAGAGAGAGAGAGAGAGAGCGCGCACACTTGAGATGAGTTGAAAAGTACTTTCTTTTTTTTTTTTTTTGCCAGTCCTGGGCTTGAGCTCAGGGCCTGAGCACTGTCCTTGGACTTTCTCAAGGTTAGAGCTCTACCACTTGAGCCTCAGCACCACTTCTGGCTTTTTTCTATGTATGTGGTACCGAGAAATCGAACCTGGGTCTTCGTGCATGCTAGGAAAAGCACTCTACCACTAGGCCAAACTCCCAGCCCTGAAAAGTATTTTCAATACAGGATGTCTACACATCCTAAGCATTCTAAGCATTCACAGGTTTTCTACAGTGGTTGTCTTCGAACCAGATGCCTGCAGAAAACAAGAGTCTACTATATAGCAAGTATTTAGAGCCTTACAGACAAAGTGTTTGATTTCCCATGTGGGACCGCAACTGCCCAGAGGATTGTTAAAAACAGGATAAAGCCTGGTTCATGAGACACCCGCGATGCAAGCCTATCATCCTAATGAATCGTGAGGCTGAGATCTGACGATTGTATTTCAAAACCAGCCTGGACAATCCACTTGAGATACGCATCCCCAAAAAAGAGCCAGAAGTAAGGATGTGGCTTAAGTGATAACAGTGGTAGGCTTTGGGGAGAAAGCTAAACAATATCATGAGGCCCTGAGTTCAAGTGTCAGTAGTTGCATCACCTTGTATCCAGCCCCCTTGATGGTCAGGGTCGAGGACAAACATCCTTAACAAGAGTCAAACCACCCCAGGCAACCATTTCTAAGAGTGATCAGGTCATACCTGGCCAGTCCTGAGATAGGAGAAACAATTCTTCAGCTTTGGCCAGGATGGTTTAATATCTTTTGTCTTCTTCCCCCAAACTCATCCTCCATTCAAACCTAACACTCATGTCTGTACCCTGAAGATGGACCAAAATGCTCATCTCACCTCTTCCCATGCCATGCCTGCTCTGTGTGATAAATCTTCTCCGCTGCCTTGCACCATTACTTGTCTTGTTCCTTGGTATATTGGGAGAGACTGGCTAAACCTGACGTGTTAGAGTGGAATCCCGGTTACATAAAGACAAAAGTCAGAGCTCAGGATTACATGCTGTCTGGAAATCTGGTAGAATTGGGAGAGCCTAAGTGGAAAAGCCGCCCGTGCCCCGCACAGGGGAGGTCGAGTCACATAGATCATGAGGTCTAGAGGGAGATACAGTCATAAAAACAAAATTGAGAGGGACTAAATGACCTACTTGTAAATTTCCCTTTCTGCTAAAAAAGAAATCTCAAAGGACCATGTGTAACTTCCATTTATCTTTGACTAACTGGTTTCAGTTCCCTGCCAGCCACAGAATTATTCAAACCAGTCAGCCACAATGTCGCTCAGGGAGTGGTTGGTATTATTTCCTCCACAAAAATCAATAATTAACAAGTACTTTTCCTACACTCACCTTCTTGAGAGAGTGGAGACAGTTTGAGAAATGAGTGAGAGGTCCAGATCCACACAGAAACCTTCCATCTACTCCATAAATCAATGCAGACAAATAGGAGAATGAGAATCAGTGGTGATTGGCCCATCCACTGATGAGTGGTGGGCGGAAGGGAAAGATGCCATTAAAAAGTGGGGAGAAGCGGGCCAGGAGTTTGGCCTAGTGGTTAAAGTGCTTGCCTAGCATGCATGAAGACCCAGGTTCGATTCCTCGGTACCACATACATAGAAAAAAGCCGGAAGTGGTGCTGAGGCTCAAGTAGTAGAGCTCTAGCCTTGAGAAAATCCAAGGACAGTGCTCAGGCCCTGAGCTCAAGCCCAGGACTGGCAAAAAAAAAAAAAAAAAAAAAGTGGGGAGAAGCAAGGGTGATAGTGTCATCTCTTCTCTAGGGTAGACCATTTTTACATGTTCAAGATTCCTGGGTACTGTGGCTCAAATCTATGATTCTGGTAGCATTGGGAAGTAGAGACTGGAGGATTACAGACAGAGGCCAAAGTCTCAACCAAGGATTGGGTGTGGTGGTATGTGCCTGTTCTCTGCTGGACACTGGGGAGCACGTAGTAATAGCCCAACCCAGCATGGCCTGGACACAAAGCAAGAGTTTACCTTGAAAACAAACATTGCAAGCTGGGCATGGTGGCTCACACCTGTAATCCTAGCTACTCAGGACGCTGAGATCTGAGGATTGAGCTTCAAAGCCAGCCTGGGCATAAAAGGACCTGATATGCTTATCTTCAATTAACCTCTAGAAAATGGGAAGTGGGGCTTGGCTCACGGGTAGGGCAGTAGCCTTGAGCTGAAGAGCTCAGGGACAGCACCCAGGCCGAGTTCAAGCCCAATGATTCCTCCCCCCCCCCCCCCCCCCCCCGCCAAAAAAAGAAGAAAGGAAGGAAGGAAGAAAAAGAAAATAAGCATTGCATAAGAGGACTAGAGGGGTGTCTCATATGGTAGAATAGTTGCCTAGCAAGCTTAAGACCCTGGGTTCAACCACTACTACTGCTGAAGAAGAAAGACTCGGCCTGTGGAGTCATTCTTTTGGGTTCACTTTGTGAGCCTCGCTGCCATTCGCCTTTCCTTTCTGGCTCTTCTTTCAATTATTTTTGCCGGTCCTGGGTTTTTTTCTCAAGGCTAGAACCCTACCTCTTGAGCCATAGCACCACTTCTGGCTTTTTCTATGTATGTGGTACCAAGGAATTGAACCCCGGTCTTTGTGCATGCTAGGCAAGCACTATACCACTAGGCCAAACTCCAAGCCTCTTCTTTCAAATTTTGAAGGATAGAATTCCTTGACCTTCCATCTCTGGCCATGGGTCTGTCGCAACATGGCCAAAGTTATCTTTAAGCTGCAGTTACCATTTGGGTCCTCAGCTCTCAGATGTCCATTAACGTTTCTACCCAACATCCCTTTCGGGTCTCCACAGCATAAGTCAAATGCATCCTGTAGCATGTTAGCTTCTCCTCCTGTCCCACCCCAGACTCTGCCATGTTCTCTCTCTAGTATTTCCATTTAATGGCACATTCTCCATCCACCACAAACCTGAGAACCCATCCTGCTTCTGTCCCCTCTCCTCTTCCAAATCCAGACCACACCCTCTTGTGTTCCTGCAATGCCCACTGAATACAAAGTTGGAGAGGAAACCCTAGAGGTCCCATCTTCATAGATAAAAGAACTGCTTCCCATAGGCCAAAGCTCTCCATTCTTTCTGTGTTAGGAACACACCAAGATCCCACACATGTCAGTGGACTCAAATAATTTAGAATATATCTGTTAGTTCTAGGGATGTGGAAAATTATTAAAGATTGAAAATATATTAATAATAATCATGAAATTTGCTTTGGGCTTTTGAAAATACTTTAGGTTACATTCATTTTGCTTTTTATAGTAGCAATGGATTAGGGCTATACCTCAGTGCTGGAGGGTTCAATCCCCTGCATCCTCCAAAATAAAAATAATCAATAGGTAATAAGTAAGTCAAGATGGCCTTATATGGTAAGCCTGGCCCCCAAGAAACTTCTCACAAAAGCTCTCTGTAAATCCCATGGGGAAGCCTTGTCCAGCCCATTTGCAGCTGAGGCTGGGCTAGAATTCGACCTCTAGATCCCTTTTCTCCTCATCAGTGCAGAGACTTGTGGATTCTCTTCATCATTGCTGTCACAAAAGCAATGACTCATGTTCACAGGAGAACAAGGAAATCACCAAGGTAAACAGCAGAGTCTTGAGTCAATCTTTTTAACGAAGGG
Organism: Megascapheus bottae; assembly: GCF_031878675.1. Lineage (NCBI taxonomy): Eukaryota > Metazoa > Chordata > Mammalia > Rodentia > Geomyidae > Megascapheus > Megascapheus bottae. Next base: position 33,260,833 of record NC_143529.1, on the reverse strand, counting down.
ATTAGATTCTTAGCCAGCTTCTGCTGGATCATACCTGTTACCACTATTCGTGGAGGACCTGTAAATGACTAATGTCCTGGTTCTAACACCAGAGACTTTAATTAGTAGGTCATTAACATCACAAGGAGTTGATATTGGTATTCTTTTTTTTTGTCATGGGACTTGAACTCTGGGCCTAAGCCCAGAGTCCCTAAGCTGTCCCTAAGCTCTTCAGCACAAGGCTACTGCCCTAACCCTAGTAGTTAATTGAAAGTAAAAGTCACATAGACTTTCTTGCCCAGGCTGGCTTTGAACTGCAATCCTCAGATCTCAGCCTCCTGAGTAGCTAGGATTACAGGCACTGCTGGAACTGGTATTCTTTAAGTACAGAACAGGTCATTCTCTACCTTAGAATCACTGGGATCTTTTTATTATTATTATTATTATTATTTTAACTCATAAAGGCCAAGTGAGAGCCCTGACCAATTATATCAGAGTTACCTCTAGAGCTGGGATACAAGCAACAATATTTTTCAAAGCACTGTAGGTGATTCCAGCGAGCAGCCCAAGTTGAAGCTCAGCCTGAGTGAAGTCTGGCAATTGAGACATTAAGATATTGGATATCTTGGCCTTTGGCTTTACCATCTGTCCAAGGGAAGATTATTACCATGGAGGGAGGGATGTCTTTGCTGGAAAGTTACCCTCTCGTCCCTAGGGAATCTGTCTGTGTCTACACCATGCCCTATAAGCCACCTACACCCTGAATGCGAGGACTGGCTGACTACCAAAGGCCCCTTCAGAAGGAGAAGAGTAAAAAAAAATGGCGTGGACAAGATGTAAACCTTGTTGGAGATTGCTCTGGAAATGGATGCTCTTTCTCCTTGCCTGGGCATCACCTGTGATGATCACAGTGCATGCTTCTTCACATCACTGCCATTCTCACAAGCTGACTGTGACCAAAGCATCCATCTCACTGCCATGAAAGAAATCATGGTACAGTTTTGCTTAGAGAAGGAAACCATCCATCACTTTTGGAAGAGCCCAAAGCAAGCAGCCATGTAAGACGCAGGGGATGAGCAGGGCTGGAGGGATCGGAACCTCTGCACCTCATCCAACTATCAGTCAAGCCGTTGCAGCTTTGCTAAGTAAGTGGTGATGGTTTCTGTCTTAACCAGCTTGGTCTTCCGATGGCTCCCTTGAGACTGGTCACAGAGGCTCCATGAAGGACCCACCTGCCCTGCAAGCATTTCCCCGCAGGATCAAGGGCAGGTCTGCACCTGACCTTAGCAACCTGCTCCAGCAGGCTGATGGTCTCAACCACGTGACTGGGAGCAGATTTCAGAGGGTTCCCTTTCTAGTCCACTGCCCACTGTAAAAGGCCGTTCTCCTCTCAAATGTGCTCCCTGCCCTCCTCTGTCGCCAGCCCTGCCTATTCCCACTTCAGACTCCATCTCCAAAGATGCCAGCGGTCAAGGTTGCTGCCCTGCCTCACCTGCCTTTGAAGAGGTGAGGATCAGGGAAGATTTTTACTGAAACACAGGAAAATCACTTCCGGCAGAGACACCCAAGTCCAGATCCCTACTTGTGGCTTAGCCGACGCTGCTCACTTCCCTGTTGAGCACATGCAGCAAAGCGCCCCAACTGAGAATGAGCCCACATCAGGGAAAAGCAGCCATGGCACTGCCGAGACACACGGGAAAGGCCTGGGCTTTGGGGTGTACTTACATCAGGGTCAGAGTCAGTGTTGTGATACGGCTTTGCTCTCCGCTGAAAATGAAGAAGGCTGAATGAAACTATTGAAGGCGATGTTTGAAGAAATCGCTTATTTCAACAGTTATCTTTTGAGAGTTTCAAGTAATTATTGTTTTAAGAATAAGTGTTTTAGGGCCGGGAGTTTGGCCTAGTGGTTAGAGTGCTTGCCTAGCATGCACGAAGACCTGGGTTCGATTCCTGGGTACCACATACATAGAAAAAAGCCGAAGTGGTGCTGAGGCTCAAGTGGTAGAGCGCAAGCCTTGAGAAAGTCTAAAGACAGTGCTCAGGCCCTGAGCTTAAGCCCAGGACTGGCAAAACAAAAACAAAAACACAAGAATAAGTGTTTTAAAATCCTTTCTTTAGGGGACCAGTGGCTCACTCCTATAATCCTAGCTATTCAAGAAGCTGAGATCCGAGGATTGCAGTTCAAAGCCAGCCCAGAGAGGAAAGTGGTTCAAGTGGTAGAGTGTTAGCCTTGAGCAAAGAAGCTCAGGGACAGCACCTAGGCCTTGGGTTCAAGGACTGGCAGGCACACAAAACAGTATTTTAATTATTGGGAAGCCATTGGGCAATTGGGGCCCAACATACGCAGTAAAAATGAAACTAGAGACGTTAACCATAAATATCCACCAATTAATCAGAACTAGCACCTTTTCCCTCCGGCCAGTCAAGTGTATTTCCTTAGCCTACGCACATACACCCTCAGGGTCGCGCAGCTGCAGTGGAACACACAGGAATTCTCCCTGTCAAGATTCCCACCCCATTCATGAATCCTTCTTTACTCAAATATCTGTCCATTTTGTTTGATATGAAGTTCTTCTCTTAAATCAATCTAGCTTTTCTTGGAAGGGAAAAAAAAGTCTTTTTTAATGATACATACATCTCTACCAGAAAAACAAGAGAAGACAACAAACCACTGCTGAGCCCAAATTAAGTTTCCCTTCTGGGCTTTCCCGACCCATAGTGGGAATCGTAGAATAGTACTGGTTTCCACAGGCTGAGTTGGAGAAAGTTGTTTTGTCCTTACATATCAAAGGCCTTTGGCCTTTTCCCTTCAATCTGGCTACCCACAATGTGTCAGCCCACCCACAGGAGCTGTCATGAAAACCAGCCTGAGGAGGCAACAGTCAGAGCGTCCAGTACCCACAGGACTCACAGAAGGATCCTACTATCACCTGTGCCTCTCCTAGGAATGCGGTTCTAAAGAGTAAATGCATCCAGATATCCAGAGTTTTAGCTCTTCTTCCTAACACTCGCCTTCCTGTCCCTGCTTTCCACATCTCAAGCTGCCAGATCAGCTGACCTGAAACATGGGACACAGAATAGATGAACCTGGGAGCCGCCCTCTCTAAGACACAATTCCTCTCTTTAGCCTAGGGCAGGGTGGCTACAGACAATTGTAATCTAAGGGACCATTACCTGAGAGGTGGCCATTCATTGCCCAACACTGACTGTTCTAGACTTTTCCACCATCTTCCATTAAAGAATACTATGTTGGGCTGGGAGTTTGCCCTAGTGCCTTACCATACACAAAGACCTGGGTTCCTTTCCTTGGTACCACATACATAGAAAAAGGCTGGAAATGGTGCTGTGGTTCAAGTGGTAGAGCACTAGCCTTGAGAAAAGTCCAAGGACAGTGCTCAGGCCCTGAGTTCAAGCCCCACAACTGACAAAAAAAATAAAACTATGTTTCCAATGTCATGCATACCATGACATTGGAAACATGTAAATTGAAATTGGAAATATGTAAAGTTCTCTAACAGCCACAAAACATTTAGTATGTAATTAGTATAATTACACATTAAATAAATGAATAAGCAAATGTTTTTGCACTTAGGAAAAGAGATTATTAGAGTCTCTTGGATAAATGTTAGCATACAAAAAAAAGATTATTCTTGTGAATTTATTAGCTTTCTTTCACGTTTAAGGGATCTTGTCATGAGCTGCAACATTACCGCGTGGTGCCGACAGTGATGCCAGAGCTCTGGAAGAGAGTGTCTGTGAAGCACTGAACATCTACAAAGACAGAAATGGATTCTGGGTTCTGCCACTCTGGCAGGATGGTGTTCTGGCCAAAAGAAACACAGAATACAACAGTACCTTGTGCTGTAAGTGTTGCTTCACGAGAAAGGATAGATGGTTGGTTGGAAATTTCCAGCTCATTTGGATTATCTACACAGGTGTATGTGTGTGTGTGTGTGCGTGTGTGTGTGTGCACGAGCATGCGATGTTCCTGGAGCTTGCACTTAGGGCCTGTGTGCTCTCCCTGAGCTTCTCTGGCGCAGGCTGTTGCTCTATTATTTCAGCCACAGTGTCCCTTCCGGTCTATTCTGCACAGTTCATTGGAGATGAGAGTCTCACAGACTCTCCTGTCCAGGCTTGCTCAGAACTGCGATCCTCAGATCTCAGCTTCCTGAGGAGTTAGAATTACAAGTATGAGTCACCAGCACCAGGCTTACACTGTTATTTTTGATACCAGGGGGAAGATAAAGCCACTTGTCTTTAACATACTCACTGAAGAGTCAAATAATAGCTTCCTTCCAGAAAATGTCCCCATGGCTCAAACCAGCCAGATTAATAATGCAAATCACCACCAATGTAGAGACCTGAATCTCAAGTCCTCACAGGAATATGAGCCCAGCAGGGAGTGACAGATGTCTGTGACTGTCTTAGTCATTTCTACCTACAGATTTTAAGAATGACACTTTCCATTAGAGTTGCTTAACATTAAAATATCATATCTCAATAAAGACAACTGACATCACCAAAAAAAAAAAAAAAAGAATGACACTTTCCCCTCTGGGTTCTCTTCCTCTGGGCGCCATGCTTACTCAGTTTTGGAAACACAGTCACCTTCTCCTGATTCAACACACAACATATTCAATGCTTTCTTCCATAAAGAGAGAGACTACTCTCACAGATCAAAGAAACTCCACCCAAATCTTCTGCTGGAACCAGATTCATTCTCCACAGGCTAATGTCTCTTAAGGCCTTTCTCCTCAACAGCATTATCCTCATCAAGGCAAGGAACTCTATGTTTCTAGGCGACCATCTCATTGCCAGGTGGAAGGATAATATAAGGGACCAGAAAAGTACTCAACTCTGGTTGTCTAGCTCATAAAATGATAGGTGCTTCTACATATATTCCACAAGAATCTATCTTGTTCTAGAATCAGCTGAGTGACTGTAGGCAAATTTAGATTCCATTAAAGTAAAAAAATACTTTAGAAGATAGAACATACTATACCAAAATCATGACATAACCAACTAACAGAAATAAAAACCTAAATGAAATATGAAAACCACTTTTTAAATTCAGTACTATTGCTCATTACTATTCCAAAGCATATGGTTGGCTAATAACTAGAGTAAAGCATAAACATTTGTAGTCTTACCCAAATGTTTCTGGAGAAAAAAATAGACCCAGTACTTGTTGAAACTGTCAACAGCTTCCAGAAATAGCCAACTGCAAAATACTTAAAAATACTTAAATCCTATTGTCCTGTCCTATAATCTTGGTACATCTAGCTTACAAATAAAGGAGGAAACATTTGGAAATAAAAAAAGTCATCTTGAACAATCTGGGCTTGAGTTGAAACTGATTTCCCCAACTTAGTAAAGGATGCTTTTATGCATTTCCCAATGACATCCACTTTTCTAACTTTGCTACCCAAACTACAGCTACTTCCTTTTCTTAAAAACATGGATGAGGGGCTGGGAGTTTGGCCTAGTGGTTAAAGTGCTTGCCTAGCATGCACAAAGACCCAGGTTCGATTCCTTGATACCACATACATAGACAAAAGCTGGAAATGGTGCTGAGGCTCAAGTGGTAGAGTGCTAGCCTTGAGAAAGTCCAAGGACAGGGCTCAGGCCCTGAGCTCAAGCCCAGGACAGGCAAAAAAAAAAAAAAAAAAACATGGATGAGGTTTGTCTTGATGGTTCCTTATCATTATATCCATTTCAAATGAGTCAGCACTCAAAGGGGACCTAACTTTATATACAACATAATGTTCAAAGTAGCAGTCCTGATGGCACATGTCAAAATCATAATAATGATAATAACAATAAAGAAAAATAAAGGTAAAGAAGTGGAGGAGGTAGGAGGCAATTGTGATTCCCGATTGAAGTACCATAAAGTAAAATATTGTACATATAAAAGCAGTTAGATGGAGAGAACTTGTAGGAACTTATGAAATAACTACCTTTTTCCTCTTGGGATACACTCTTGAAAGATGAGGTAGAAAACCTTTCTGAAAGATTAAAAAAAAATCCCATTAAATAGTTAATCTGCATTTCCATTGTGTGAATCTGGCATTTCTCAACCTCTTCCAAATATTTCTGTCTGTATATCCTACTTCCAGTTCATCTCCAAGGTATCATAATGAGAGTTGGTCTCTCCTTACCTCCCACCTCAAGATTTCCCCAATGGGAGGTAGAAGATTCTCATCTCTAGAACCTTTTCCTTTGTCTGGCACTCCTTTCCTAAGCCCTGAGAGATTTCCCTTCACAATCTCGTACATCGCTTACCACTTGCTCTTTATACTTTCATTCACATGACTTCCATATCCAACACACACCCATTTATTGCACACCTACTGGGTGTCAGATACTCGACTGATTTGAGGCATGTGAAGGTAACAAATCAAGAGGGGGCTACAGAAGATAACTCATGGAAAAGGAACACTTTCTCCCGCCTCCTCCATCTGAGACCAGGACTCCAGCTCAGTATCTGATGCTTTGGTTCATTTGCCAGGGCTCGATCACCTGAGCCACACCCCCAGTCCTGGAAAGTAAAATCTCAAAGAGTAGAAGAAGGGTCTCAGACCTGGGCTAGAAGCGACTCAGAAGGTCTAACACAGCAAATGAGTGGCATATTTGAGCTAAGCATTCTGTGTTGAGTATGGATATGCAGTGAACTGGCAGTGATGCCATTTGAAAGCCCCATGGCTGTCCAAAATAGTGTTTTAGGGAGTTGGGCAGAGCTTAGTGGTAGAGTGCATATATATGTATAAGGCTTTGGGTTTGATACCTTGGCACGAAAAGCCAAATGGACAAAAAATAGTGTTTTACATGCTTCCAACTTCAGAAGTTTTCACTAAGTCCTTGTCTAGAATTTGAAACTGAAATTAAGGCCTCCACAGACAACTGATAGGCAGATGGATTACGTGGGGTCCACAGAGCCAGTTCAGTGATGACTGTTTTCATGCCTTCCTTTCTCTACCGTGGCTCCTTCCATTTGTTTGACTGTGGAGTCTATTTCAGCACATGGAGTTCTCTGTACATATCGTCATCAGAATGGCCTTCTCCACTTCAAGGTCCTGGTTATGAATGTGGGTCCCTCCCTTCTCAGTGGGAGGAAAACATGCTGGCATCAAGGCTTCAGCTATGATAGATGAAGAGTGACCACAGGGTGCCACAAGAAGGGGCAGGACAGGGGCTGAATACCTCCATCAGCTTCCGGAGGGGCCACCCACCACAGCGCACACTCATCTTCCAGTTCTTTGATCTCGCAAGGCCCCCTTTGGCTTCAAATTGAATGGGGGTGAGCCACTGTCCATCTTCTCCCTGTATGCTCTTCGCCCAGACTCCTGGAAGACCAAGGGGAGCTGATTTAGAGCCAGACCTGTGGTCTCCTACCACCCGGGACCTGGACCCAGTACAATCCCCAAATCATTCAAAGTCAACAGCACAGGAGCCAGGCCTCCCCACCCAGACGTCAGGTGCCTCCAACTCAATCTGAAAGTCTCCTGAAATAAGATTTCTGGAAGGGTATGCAGATTCATCTTCTTCATGTATGAAGAAAGTGACAACTGTCAAAACCACCTTGTAAAACACATTTCAGAACTGTTTACCAAAGGAAAAGGGAGCAGTTCCCACAGGATGAATGGATTTCAATTCACTGTCAAATTCAGGGGATTGAGACTAGTCCACAGAATACAGGGCCTTGGGGTCACATGGAAGGAGGGCAGAGTCCTCATGCTGAGGTTGACATCTCAGCAGATATTCTGTAACTCAAAAGGTCACCAGCAACTATCACAAAATATAAATTGTGGAGTTTTGTTTTTAAAGTCGGGAAGTAACGGCTCACACCTGTAATCCTAGCTATTCAGGAGACTGTAGATGACAGTTTGAAGCCAGCAAAGGCAAGAAAATCCATGTCTCGTCTCCAATCAGTCAGTAAAAACTTGAAGCAGAGAGATGGCTCAAGTGGCAGAACTCCAGCCTTGAGTGAAAAAAAAAGCTAAGGTATAACACCTAGGTCCTAAGTTCAAGCCCCTGTACTAACGAGTGTACACATACACACACACACACACATATACACACACAGTTTTATGTCCAACACTGTAATTTTTAAGAGAATACAAAGTAAAACCATAGTGAAATACCACATCATACCTACAATGATAATGACAATGATTTAATTTCTTTAAAAAAAAGGAGAGGAAATAATAGCTGTTGGTATAAAGTTCTGGTGCAGTCACTTCTTTTTTTTTTTTTAATAACCTAAATGTAGAATTACCATAGAATTCTGGCTACCAGAATTACCCAGCAATTCCATCTTTGGGATGTACCCACAATACATTCACAAAAATCTTCTACATGAATATTCAAAACAGCATTATACCTAAATAGCCAAAAAGTGGGAATTGAGGCATGAATAAACAAAATGTGATAGATCCATGCAATTGATTATTACATTATTTGGTAACAAGATGTAATAGTTTAATAATATTTGGTAATGAAAAGCAGGCTACAACATGGATGAGTTTTGGAAACATAAAACAAATTAAAAGAAGTCAGTTATGATTGGCACATATTATACAATTTTATTAATATGGAATGCTTAGAATAGGAAAGTTTGTAGAGCAAAATAAGGGCTGGGGAGTAGGCAAGCATGAACTGCTAATTTGGTCATGAAACAAAGAAATGTTCCAACGTTAATACATGGAGATAGCTATGCAATTTGGAGACTATACCCAAAAGAACAGCCCATTGATTGTATACTCTAAATTGTGATTGTATCTGTTAAATTTGTCTCAGTAAAGCTGTTCAAAAAATAATCATGGGAAAAAATCCATCTATTCCCCCCTCAACATGCTCTGTATTGGTGGTAAATGGGGGATAAATTGAGGACATACAAGTAAAAGGCACAACTTCCAAACCTTTCAAAGAAAATACAGACCAGGGTCTTTCTGATTTGGAGACCAAGATTTTCTGAAATGTAAGAAAGAAAAAGCTTGTGCTACAGAAGAGAAGAGAGGTGGATATCCCAGAGGGCTTTAAAGGAAAGGAAAGACACCCAGACCCCTGGGACAACACAGGCCAAGAACCAGGAGAATGTATTTGCAGCATCGATAGCTGGTCAACGTTAATATTCAGATCACATAAAGAGCTCCTGGAGGGGCTCAGTTGGTACAGCTCCAGATGAACAAGCACCAGGACAAGAATTCAAACACCAGTACCACCCAAAACAGAAAAATAAAAAAGCAAAAGATGGATGTTGGTATTTGTCAGGAGAGGGGCCAAAAGTGGACAATCTCTTCAGAATGAGGGAAATACAAAATAAGAACCCCAGAAAAAGTATCACTTTAACAAAACATAAAATACTAATTTTCAAATTTGCCTTGTTTTCTGCCTAGAAGCAATTATTGCATTCATCTTTTCTGATATTTCTGGTTGGTACTTAACAATGTATTTTCTTTTTTTTTTAATCTGATGGCTTTGACAGGATCAGGAAAACGAATGACAACAGATGCTGGAGGGGATGTGGCCAGGAGGGATCACTACTACACTGTTGGTGGGAGTGCAAACTCATTCAACCACTATGGAAAGCAGTGTGGCAGTGCCTCAAAAGGCTAAACATAGAGCTCCCCTATGACCCAGCAATTCCACTACTCGGCATTTACCCAACCACCCAGAAACAAGGACATACTAAACCCACTAGCACAACAATGTTCATTGCAGCACTATTCACCATAGCAAAGATATGGAACCAACCTAGATGTCCCTCAGTTGATGAGTGGATCAACAAGATGTGGTATTTGTACACAATGGAATTCTATGCTGCTGTCAGAAAGAATGACATCGCCCCATTTGTTAGGAAATGGAAAGACTTAGAAAAAATCATATTAAGTGAAGTAAGCCAGACTCAAAGGAACTTAGGCTCAATGGTTTCCCTCATTCGTCATAATCAGTAGAAACCTTGGGCTCTACTAGCAGAGATTTGCAATAGAGCAAAATCTTGATACATAAGGACATATAATGTGAAGCTAATTGAAAGGACCTCCAGGAAAGTGAAACAAAAGCCATATAATGAATGATTGTTGTCCTTAATGTAGTATGCTGTCTCTCATCTCCTTTGCTGTCCCTTGGTTATCTCATATCGGTATAGTATCTCACTTTGTTATCTGATATATTGAATTTATTTGTATTTGGATATTTGAAATTTGATAGGGAAGGGGGGAAAACCAAGACGGGTAGGGGGTGTGGGGGGGGAGGGAAACGGGTACCAAGACATGTGAAAGGGTATCAATGTATGTGAATTAATGCACTTTCTATCTGGCAAATATCATGTAACCCTTTTACTAATTACAATAAAAAAAAAATCTGATGGCTTTGAAATTAGACAGTTTGACACTTGTTGGCCCAGTGCTTCATTTCTATGTTTGCTGTAGAGTTGAGATTGACCAACCAGGCCCATAGACTGCTCATTGACTTTTGGCTAATAAAGTTTCACTGAATTCAAAATAATAATACTACTACTACTACTACTAATAATAATAATAATAATAATGGTGAGGCCAGGAGTTTGGCCTAGAGGTAGAATGCTTGCCTAGCATGCACCCAGATTTGATTCCTTGGTACCACATATATAGAAAAGCTGGAAGTGGTGCTGTGGCTCAAGTGGTAGAGTACTAGTCTTGAGGAAAGCCCAAGGACAGTGCTCAGGCGCTGAGTTTAAGCCCCAGGACTGAGTTTAAGCCCCAGGACTGTTTTTTGCACTGGCAAAAAACAAAAAAAAACAATAATAATCATGGCTGGGTGTTGGTGGCTCACACCTTTAATTCCAGGAGTCTGAGATCTGAGGAGCGCAGTCTGAAGTCAGCCCAGGCAGTAAAATCTGTCACCAATGAATCACCAAACAACCCAGAGAGGAGTTGTGGCTCAAGTAGTAGAGAGCGAGCCATAAACAAAATGAGCTTGGGGACAGTGCCCACGCCTGAGTTCAAGCCCCAGGACTGCACCATAAAACCAAAAACACAAATAACAAGAATCATGATGCAAACATTCATATTCATTGGTATCCAAAGGCCCAGAGTAAGAAGGATCCAAAGGGAAGTCCACTACAATAGTTTTTTTTTTTATTTTTACAAAGCTTTAGAATCTACGATCATGAAATGTGTTATATTAATTATGTAAATTGTCCTCATCACATACCATGAGTCAGATTTTGAATTACTGTCTCCTCTTTTATTTATTTATTTATTTTCTTTTTTGCCAGTCCTGGGCTTAAGCTCAGGGCCTGAGCACTGTCCTTGGATTTTTCTCAAGGCTAGAGCTCTACCACTTGAGCCTTAGCACCACTTCCGCCTTTTTCTAAGTACGTGATACCAAGGAATCGAACCCGGGTCTTCGTGCATGCTAGACAAGCACTCTACCACTAGGCCAAACTCCTGACCCTGTCTCCTCTTTTAGACGTGAATTACATACTCAAAAAGGCCTGATGGGTGCCTGTAATCCTAGCTATGGAGGAGGTTGGGGTCAGACTCAGCAGAGAAGTCTGTGAGATTCTTAAGTCCAATTAAGCACCACCCCCTCCCCGCACCCAAAAAGCCCCTGGCATTGAGAATGAAGGGAACTTTTAGAACTAACCTGGAGAGTTAAGTTTTCTGATTCCATCCCATGTGATATTCTTACTATGCCAAGTACCTGTCCTGGTATCAGTGACCCAGCGTTGTGAAAGCTAAAGGTAGCAGCTCAGGACCACTTCTTACTGAGGACTGGCTCAGAGTAAAACATACTTCTCATGAATGGACTGAAGTCTCTGACCTCTTTGGTTTTGGAAGTAGTAGTAAATGAGCATCCATGTGGGAGTAGTCATCAAAATTATTTACACACTGATATGTTAAAAAAAAAAAAAGACAACTGCTTAGGGGAATCTCTTTGACTTATTATGGAAAGCAATTGGGCCTCACGAGTAATCCTCACAAGCAGACCTGTCACGACTTGTGACCCCTTCAGACAGGAAGTGCAAATGAAAGAAGACCAAGAAACCCACCTTGTTCGAATTTCTTCTTATGGATCGTCCCTCTCACCTGACCACATGTCACAGGAAGTAAATCTGCATCAAAGTCTATGGTTTCATCTCTGGCCTTTCTTGAACCTAAAAGACAAGATTTTGTCATTCTGTCTCACTGTGAAATCGTACATGCTCCCATCTTCCCTGGTTCAGCTCATTCCTAGGAAGGCAGAATGGGTATTTAAGAAAATTTGATTCCACAGATCTCTAGAGTTTCCAAGTCTTTCTTCCAGGTGACAATGGGGGTACATAATGACAACCCTCAGATTTTCACACAGCACAGGGCTTTAGCATTTAAGCCCTACTGAAATTGCCTGAGACAGAGCCAGGGATGGTACTTGTTTCTGATCTTGCAGGAGAAAAAGGATAATGATGGGGCAACCCCAGGAAGAAGGGGCCTGCTTCCTGTTGCTGTCCGCTCTGTGTTGTTCCTCACATCAGCTTTCTTTGCAGCTGAGAAGAGAATTTAGGGAACACTAGGATAATCAGAATTGTACGGAGAGTGGGAACTGAAGATCCGACTCCATGGAAGTTGGGGTGAAAGGCCTTCAAACATACTCTTGGAGAGGAAGTAGCTAAGCTTGCCCTTCCAACCAACACTGTAGACCATTAAGGTGGGTCGGGAGGGGAGCTGTCCTCGGTTCTGAGACTACATTTGAGCGATGGGATGGATTGAGAAGGATGGTTAGAGTAATTCAGGTGATGACATGGAGGGAAAAGAGCAGGAAAGCCCAAAGATACAGGCCCTATCCCTACTCTAGGCTACCAGAATGTGCAATCTGTCTAAGGCATATATACATATCCATATATGTAGTCAATATAATATGCAATATGATGTGCTACATTTTATATATATCATACATATTTTCTCTCTCTCTCTATATATATATCTATACATATATATTCCTGTGTTTGAAGCTACCAGTGATGTTAATATCGGTATTATATGCCACCAAGAATTAGATGACTAATCTTGTATTTAATTTTCATATTTCCATATTCTTAAAATGCTCATTGAAATCAGCTTTTCACTTATGTCTCAAGCACTGCCCAAGTCCTACTATTTGCCAATCCCTTGCAATGTCTGAATTCAGATAATATTAGCAACAAATACAAGAGATCTAGAGATGGATGCTGGTGGCTCACGCTTGTAACCCTAGCTACTCAGAGGCTGAGAGCTGAGGATCGTGGTTCAAAGCCAGCCCAGGCATGAAAAGTCTGTGAGACTCTTCTCTCCAATTAACCACCAGAAAACAGAAGTGGCACTGTGGCTCAAGTGGTAGAGTGCTAGCCTTGAGCTGAAGAGCTCAGGGACAACACCCAGGCCAAGAGTTCAAGCCCCATGACTGAGTAAATAAATAAATAAATAGAAATCTAGATGATGATTACCTCTATCCCTGGGGGGCATCTGGCCATCAGCTGTGTTGCCACCTAGAGACAGACATGGGCAAATAGAGAGGTTAATGGAACAGCACCTGGGAACACAGGAGCCTAGTTTCTCTCCAACCTCTTTAAGGAAAATGAAGGACAAGTAGCTGCAAACAGACTGCTGGGCTTCTGTTGCTGAGAGAAGAGGGCTCAACTTTTATATCACGAGCCAGACTTCACTGTACCTTGAAAACAAGCCTCTGAGGATCTGTCTACATAAACACAGGCTTAAATGAATAATTTACTCCAAAGTACTTATTTTGAAAAATGTGTATGCCAAAATAGATTCAACTGTTTCACTTCTTTCCCCAAATAATATCCACCAATCAGGCATCCATAATCACATCAAGAATGTGTGATATATCATTTGGTGAAAATCATTTTAATAAGAATCTAAAATGTTGGTTAGCAATTCTTCCACAACTGTCAATAACTTAGAGAAAGGAGCTTCCATTAGCTGGCTAGGAGAAGAGAATTCTCTAGACTATTACTAAAAAAGATTTTAGGAAATATATATATATATATATATATATAAAATCATTATAAGAAATTAAGAAAATAAAAATTTATTTTTTTCCCCAAAGCTGAGGACTGAACTCAGGGCCTTGTACTAGCCAGGCAAGTACCCTTACACTGAGCTAAATCCCCAACCCCCAGGATATAAAATTGTATAAAATATCACCTAAAGGTAGCTATAAATAACTTGTCCAAAAATATCTCTAGAAGGGGTAGAGCCATGGCTCAGCTGATAGAGGACCACTGAGCAAAATTGTCAGGTACCAAGTTTGAGTGCTGGACTCAGACATCTATCTATCTAGAGATATATCTAGTCCTCTGTATAGGTTTTTCTCTTGGCATATGTTTTCTGTGTGGGTCTGTGTGTTTGTTTGAATGGGGCATGTTGTAGTAGTGGTGAGGTTTAGACTCAGGGCCTCCCTCTTGCTAGGCAAGTACTCTACTATGTGAGCCATCCCCCCCAACTGTTTGTGCTTTAGTTTATTTTTCCGATGTGGTCTTGAACATCTGCCTGGAGCCACCCTTCCACCATAACCCTCCCTATGTTCATCTCTCAAGAAGCTGGAATTGCAGGTATTGTCACAATGCCAGGACACAGATTATTTTCAAATAATCCTTTTTCATGACAAAAGTTGGCAGGTTCAATATTTTAATAAACACTTATATTGCACTATCTCCCTTAATTAATAAAACAATGAGCCAGGAAAGAAAGACACAAACTGAGGATGGTAACAACTCCCCATTCACTCAGGACCACATGTCTCTGGATTACTACATATATGGGAAATAAACCATTTTGAAAAAGCCATTGTATGTTCAGGCCTCTTCCTTGCAACATTTTGGCCTATTTCTAACCGATACAGGGGCTACCAAGTTTATTGTAGCCCTCCAGAAACTGCAGGCCTTGAAGCATACTCGAGACTACCTTAATAAATTTCAGAAGTGTAACTCTTTACGATTGCCTTCTTACCTTTTTGATGTGTATTTTGCGGCCTTTTCCTTTTCATTCTTATCCAGTTATGCCCTTTCTTTCTTCCTTCAAACCAAAGAAAGCAAAGTTCATCATATAGAACTCTTAATACAATTCTCCAAGTCTTCTATGACAATAGTATTTGAATATTGTTTTCAAATTTTGGTCCATTGGAATGGAGCAAAATTCTTAATACCCAGAAAGAGCAATGTGGTGGCTGATAATAGAATTAAATTTTAACTTTGGGTCACAGGTTTGGAAGAGACTCTTCCTTTGACATGTTGTAAAGAAGGGACAATGAACACTGTTTTTAGGCTGAATGACAGACATATATTTCAAAATGTTCCACCTTTTGAGTGCTTGTCATGCAAACTTAAGATATAAGAAGACATATCCCCAGGATGGTTATATGTTGAATAATATGCTTCCTTAGATGTTGAGTGACAAATTCTGCTTGGATGTGGAGAGTTTCTACTAAATAATCTCTTGCATTTTTTTTTCTGGTCGTGGGGCTTGAACTCTGGGCCTGGGCGATATCCCTGAGCTCTTCAAGAGCTCAAGGCTACCGCTCTACCCCTTGAGCCACAATCTCACTTCCAGTTTTCTGATTAGAGATGAGTCTCACGGAATTTAGTGCCTGGGATGGTTTTGAACCGCAATCCTCAGATCTCAACCTCCTGAGTAGCTAGGATTACAGGCATGAGCCACCACGAATGGCCTGTCTCTTGTAATTTTTAATACAAATTCTCTCACATACCTCATAATGGCTCTTGAAAAACCTGGAGGACCTACACCAGAGTGGGACGTTTATGTTGCTGTTTTCACTTGCTTTTGAATTAAGCAAATGTGCTTGACAGTAGCACTGGATGAGTGGAGAACGTGTCCCATTATCATCCAACATGGTAACCAACAGCTACTGGAGTTCTTTGGACTTGCTCAAGTGAAAGCCTAACATATGGAAGGAAGCCTTGCCATTCACCTGTGTGAGGGCCCATTTGGGGGAGTTGACTCCATTTCTAAGATTGACATGGAAGGAAGGGAGGGAAAGGAAGGGGAAGGAAGGAAAGGAAGAAAACAGAAGGGAAGCCAGGAGCAGTGGCTCACGCCTATAATCCTAGCTACTCAGGAGGCTGAGATCTGAGGGTCACTTCCGGTTTTCTGATGATTAATTGGAGAGAAAGTCTCATGGACTTTTTAGTGCCCAGGCTGGCTTCGAACTGGCACCTGGCTATGTTAGCTAGCTTTAAAAAAAAAATCTTTCCTACCACTCATTTCTGCTACCAGGACAGCTAGTGAGCTAACTTGCTGACACTAAAGCACTTATTCTGATGTCTGGGATTTCCAAAGTATTTGGCTAGTGCTATAAAACAGCATCTGTGCCTGAAGAGTGAATATCAGAAAAGTTGATTCTTTAAAGTTGATTAGTCAGGAGCCAGGCTCTACGGCTCACGCCTGTAATCCTAGCTACTCAGGAGGCTGAGATCGGAGGATCAAGGTTCAAAGCCAGCCTGGGCACAAAAGGACCTAAAACTCTTATCTCCAATGAACCTCTAGAAAACAAAAGTGGGGCTTGGCTCAAGGGTAGGGAGGTGGCCTTGAGCTGAAGAGCTCAGGGACAGCACCCAGGCCCAAAGTTCAAGGACCACAACCAACAACAACAACAACAACAACAACAACAACAAAAATTCTTGCTGAACATCTGATTTCAAGGCTCAGTACTAACACACACACACACACACACACACACACACACACACATCAACAGTGCTCTGAAGGCCTGACTTCCCACCGCTTGTCTCTCCCTGTCCACTCATCTGAATTGGGTAGTTTGCCCACCAAAGGGAACATACAGACACCTAGAAAAGAACCCATCCCTTCCCAGACACTAATCAGACAAAACTGGAAGAGGGGAACACAGGGAAAATGTGGGCATATTTTAAAAATTCAAGCTGTGTTGTATTTCTCCATATTTACCCCTTCATATCTCCCTCTCCAGGCACCCTGCCATTTGAGCCATACCTCCAGTATGCCTTATGTTGGTTATTTTGAAGACAGAGTCTCAAAGACTTTCTACCCAAGCTAGCCTTGAACTGTAATCTTCTGGGTCACAGCCTCCTGAGTAGATGGCATTACAGGCATGAGCCATTGGCACTCAGCTGCTTTCCCACTTCTTAAGGCCCATAGAAGTATATTGAGTGCACCACAATTAATCTACAATAATGTCCCTGTTCCCTAGTTTAATGATATTTTGCAAAAATTCCTTTTATCAGATAAGATGACCGATTATAGGACTCAAGGCTGAGACATGAACACCTTTAGGAGACATCACTGTGTTGTAAATAATTAATAATAATAATAGTATAATCATGATCCTAGGATTTTAAAGTAAACATGTCAGTAACATCAAAATCAAGTTAAAAAAAACATTTGTTCTTACTTCTTTTCCTCTTGGGTTTTCCTCTATTAGCGTTGTACTCCATATCTAGAAAACAACCAATAGTAGTGTAGTGTTATAAATAATTAATAATTAATATTTTGGGAGCCGGGAGTATAGCCTAGTGGTAGAGTGCTTGCCTAGCATGCACGAAGACCCGGGTTTGATTCCTTAGTACCACATACATAGAAAAAAGCTGGAAGTGGTGCTATGGTTCAAGTGGTAGAGCTCTAACTTTGAGAGAAGTCCAAGGACAGTGCTCAGGCCCTAGTTCAAGCCCCACAACTGGCACACACACAAAAAAAAACCTCATTTGTTCTTACTTCTTTTTCTCTTGGGTTTTCCTCTAGTAGCTTTGTTCTCCGTATCTAGAAAACAACCAATACTAGTGAAGAAATAAGTCAATAAGTATAATCTAAATAAGTTAGAAATCTTTAGGGCGACTCATACTGAAGAAGACGTGAATTTACAATGATGTTTGGATCATTCCTTTTTTTCTTGTAGACAAACCCAAAATTCTACTGAACTGAAAACAAGGGACTTTGAAAACCACTTTCCAAGGATGTGACAATTTAAAAAAAAAGGGGGATCATTAAAAAAAAAAAGGACTGGTGTTGGGGACCAGCCATAGTAGGGGGGGGCAGGTTGATCAGGGTGAACATAATCAAACTACATTGGACACATGTATGAAGACAGCATAAGGAAACTGGGTACATTATTTAAAATTTTTAAAGGAAAAGCTTTAACTATCTATTCGCTGCAGTTTCTTCAGTAATAAAAAACATTATGGGCCTAGTAGAGTGCTTGCCTAGCAAGCACAAAAACCCAGGGTTCAATTCTTTGGTACCACATACATAAAAAAGCTAGAAATGGTACTGTGGCTCAGTGGTAGAGCATTAGTTTTGAGAAAGCCCAAGGACAGTGCTCTGGCCCTCAGTTCAAGCCCCAGGACTGGCAAAACAAAACAACAAAAACCATTATGATGATGGTTTCTAAGATAATAATGTGATTTTTCTACTATATTCTTCACTTCCTTTTGAGTCTTCACTAGCAGATTGGCTAGCACCCACATTTCTGCAACAAATTCTGCAACATATTCTAAGCCTCTCCTATCATGCTATTAAAAAATGTGTGTGTACTGGTCTTAGGGATTGAATTTAAGGCCTGGGTGCTATTCCTGAGCTCTTTTGCTCATTGCTAATGTTCTACCACTTTGAGCCATAGCTCTACTTTTGGTTTTTGAGTGGTTAATTGGAAATAAGAGTCTTATGGGGATTTTTCTCCCCATGCTGGCTTTGAACCCTGATTCTTATCAGCCTCCTGAGTAGCTAAGATTATAGGCATGAGCTACTGGTGCCTAACCTGCTATTTAAAATTCTTTCAGCCTCTATTAATTGCTCAATTTCAAAACCACTTCTACATTTTCAGGAATGGTTATAACTGCACCCCACTTCTCAATATAGTAAACTGTCACCTAAAAATGGAGGTAAATTCTGAGACATGTTATCCTACCCTATTTTGTTCTTAAGATTTTCACATAGATTAAATAAGATTTTGTATATGTGTGTGTGCAAAAATGTATGAGAAACCCTTACGGTAGTAAATGACATGCTGATGGACTTCAGAGAAGAACATGCTTTGCTTTAAGAAGAGTGGATGTAGCTGGGTGCCAGTGGCTCAAACCTGCCATCCTAGCTACTTAGGAGGCTGAGATATGAGAAGTGGAGTTTGAAGAGCCAGGGCAGAAAGGCCTGGCAAGACTCTTATTTCCAATTAACTAGCCAAAAAACTAGCAGTAGAGCTGTGGCTCAAAGTGATAGAGCACAGCCGGGCGCTGTAGTTCACGACTGTAGTCCTAGCTACTCAGGAGGCTGAGATCTGAGGATCGCAGTTCAAAGCCAGGCCAGGCACTAAAGAGCGTGAGACTCTTATCTCCAAATTAACCTCTAGAAAATGGGAAGTGGTATTGAGGCTCAAGAGGAAGGGCAGTAGCCTTGAGCTGAAGAGCTCAGGGACAGCACCCAGGCCCCCAGAGTTCAAGCTCCACAACTGACAAAAAAAAAAGGTGGCTCTGAAATCTGGTGTCTTTCACCCTGACAGTTAAGAAGTAGGACCTACTGGCTATTGACAGGGACCTTTGTAAGGCTGGAATGCAAAGGGTCATTATTATCTACCACTGCAGCTCTATTTGCCCTTCTCGAGCTTCAGGAAAGATCAGCATGTCTCAGTCTCAATGCATCACTATAGCAAACAAAATAAACATCCTTTTTTTTTTTTTTTTTTTTTTTTTTGGTGTCGGGGTGGGGATGTCTGTCCTAGAGCTTGAAATCAAGGCCTGGGCATTGTCCCTTTTTTTGTTCAAGGCTAGCACTCTACCACTAGAGCCAGAGCTCCACTTCTGGGTCTATTTTTGGTAGTTTATGGAAGATGAGAATGTCACAGACTTAGATTTAGAACTGTGATCCTCACATCTCAGCTTCTTAAGTAGCTTAGAGTTACAAGGCGTGAACCTTCTAGGCCCAGTTGACAACTACTGTAGGAGCATGTTGTGGAGCCAGTGGGCGCTCATAATCCCAGCTACTCACTGATCTGAGAATCATGGTTCAAAGCCAGCAGAGATAAGAAAGTCCAGAGATTTTTATGAAACTACTCAGGAAAAAAAAAAAAAAAACCCAGAAACGAGACTGTGGCTCAAGTGGTGAAACACTAACATTGAGTCCATTTCTACATCACCAGCCATACAGAAATAACAGAGCCTGTTCTGTTCAACATGATTTTATGGAAGATTTCTTTCTTCTCTACTGTTCTCAGAAGAGAACTCAGCACTCTCACCCTCCTTCCAGCCCTTGGGTGGCCTTACCTGGTGGATTTCTGGCTTGGCTACTTTCCATCCTTTCTTCTGGGTTTTCTGGCACATATTTTGGGGAACACATGACACAAGAACACGTCTCATTTTCATAGGCTGATTGCTCTGCTCCTGGGCCAAAATTGTGATTTATGATGAGTTTTCATCCAGCAACACTCTTTCCTCCACCTTCAGTGGTCTCCCCTCCTTTGAAATCCTCTCTTCTCAGCTCCTCCTGTGTCTGGCTCTTTCAGTTTCACGTCTTCCCTGCCCACCCCCAGGTTTCAACTCTGGTCATTGATATTGTTGAGCCACAGAACCACTGGGCTGGCTTGGCTTTGAACCTAAGATCTCAGCTTCTTGAGTAGCACAGAGGTGTGAACCACTGTCATGTAGCAAGTTTCACTTAAAATTTTTTTCTTATTACAAAGGTGATATGCATAGGAATTACCTTTCATAAGTCAAGAAATGGCTATTTTTCTTTTTGGGCAATGCCACCCCTTATGTTTCCCTTTTTTTCCTTGTCTTTTCCTCCATATAAGAACTGTATCCAGTTTGGTTCTTTTTAAGCTCATAATTATTATCTTGACCATGATCCTCTTTCTTCATTCATTGAATGATGGGTACTAATGAGAAGTAAGAAAATTACTATCCATGGGTCCTGAGACAGAAGCCAGAGGAGTGTGCCCCTGCCAACACAGCTGACAGATATCCTAAACCGAGGGACCTGTTCTTGGTATGGAAAAACATACCTGAGATTCAACAGAGCGGTTGCTCTTTCCACATTGTGACTCATTCACCTTGTCTGCTACTTTTATTTTTCTACTTGTAACTACAAGACTTAAGTTCTTATCTTCCAGTATGAAAACTTAAATGTTCTTTGAAAGGAATTATTTTGTTTTAAGTAGCTACCAGCCAGGCACTGATAGCTCATACCAGTAATCCTACTTACCCAGGAGGCTAAGATCTGAAGATGACAGATGAAAGCTAGCCTGGCCAGGAAAGTCTAGAAGACTCATCTATTTACCAGCAAAAAGCTAGAAGTAGAGCTTTGTGTGGCTCAAGTAGTAGAGCACTAGCCTTGAGCACAAAAGTTTGGGGAAGGTGCCCAGCCCTGAGTTCAAACTCCAGGACTAGCACTGAAAATAAGTAGCTACCAGAACCAGTTTTAAACCCATCCCATTGGCCAATGATTATTTACATCACAAATCACAATTCTGAAAGCCAATTAACAGGGGACAATCCCACTGGTCTGGAATCCAGTGCAGCAACAGCTTCCCTCCAAACCCCTGAGTGGTAGTTACATACCAACCCATTCACAAATACTCCTACTTCTAAAAGTCTGCAGGGTCCTTCTGTGCTTTCTAAACCTCATTTAAAATCATAGAGTGGCTACCCACTCAGTGGCTCTTCCCATCAACTGCTTGGTTTAGCAAGCGTTTAGCTTCAGGTACAGAAGGGTGGCTTCTCTCTCCAAACTTGGGGTTTCTACCAAAGACCTGTTGAAGATTTACTTAGGAATGTTCCATGGGACCTGTGGAACAGCAGGTGTGAATCCCACACCTCTTGAGCCTGCCACACAGTCTTCCACTCCACGGCTCAACAACTTGAGCTCTGACTTATTTCAGCCAGCTGATTTCTGAATTTGTCTAATTGAAAGATGGACACAAATTCAGATATGCACTATTCTGATTTCTTTGGAAATACAGCATTTAGCAAATATTCTGTTCTCTTGCTTTTTCGTGAACAAGGAAGCTCTTGACTGACTGGTGAGATGGGGCCCTATGGCAGAAGATCCCCTAGACATTATGAAGAGAATGTAGATCAAAAGGCCATACCTATTGTGACTCAAAAGACTGATGTATGCTTAGCCTGGGGAGCGGGGTGAGGATTTCCCAAGAACCAACCCTGGCTAGGTATTTCTGAGAATGGGGTGGGGGAAGAATGAGAGGGGCAGAGTCAGTAGGTCATGGGGTAACACTGGGTTATCAGTACTCATTACCTAACTTAATCCCTCCATACATCACCTTTATATTAACTGCTTGGCTTACTAGAACGTATTTTCATTGCCAACTGTGGTCTCCGCTTCTCTTGATTCTGGAATTTCCTTACATTCTATCGTTTGCATTACCTCTGTAATCGTTTTCTTCAACTCTATTCTTCTGGCTATCTTCTATCAGGTTAATTTCCATATTTTCTAATGCTGTATGCTCCTTTTACCTTTTTTCTTCCTAACCATCTTTAATTGCAGAATAACATCATTTCCATTGAACCCTAGTAGGCTATTCTGGGTACCTCAAGATCACTTAGACTACCAGGGCCAGCCG
Organism: Megascapheus bottae; assembly: GCF_031878675.1. Taxonomy (NCBI): domain Eukaryota; kingdom Metazoa; phylum Chordata; class Mammalia; order Rodentia; family Geomyidae; genus Megascapheus; species Megascapheus bottae. Next base: position 33,238,279 of record NC_143529.1, on the reverse strand, counting down.
GCAGCAAACCAGGGTTCGCAGATTGGGGTTCCTGAAATAGGGGGCAAGGACTAGGAAAAAATAGAAGAGAGACAGACACACCGGGTCCGGGATGTCTGCAGTCCAGGTAAAGACTGCCTGTTTATTTTCCACTCCCACTTCTTCCCTTCTTGAGACCCAGGGAACTTCCAGGTGTTACATTCATATGGTAAATCTCAGGTCATTTAAACAGAATAAGGCCAGAAAACAATAAGACAATAAAGCCAATGTCTGATGCAAATCAAGGTACAGTTTGATTCCACTCTGGCTCCCAACATTAGACCTCCCATCAACCCATATTAGCCTCACAGAATCAGAGCCAGGAACTGATCTTTGCTCTTCTTGTCAATCTTGGGAATCACAGACATCTGTACCTTCTCGACTTTCTAGTTCCTCAGAAAACCAACAACAGGTGTCCTATTTAAGTCTAAACTTTCTAGGAGATAAACAGAGCATGTTTACCCAAGTTCTTTGGGATAATCTTGTATAACAATGACATGAAGAGAGCTGATCAACATAAACATTGGGATTTAAATAAATAGTTAACCTGGAATCTCCCAGTTAAATACTATGATACTGTTTCTCTGAAAGCTTTGTCAAATTTGTGACAAAAAAAAAAAAATCAACCAGCAAAGGAATGACTAAGGTTTTCGATTTCCATAAAAAGTAATGGGTGTGCAGGGACAGAAGTTATTCAGTGAAATCATGTAAGCATAGTAGTAAATACGAAGCAACGAAAGCAAAGCAGCCCTGTCAACTCAGTCCATTAATGAACTAACTGAACAACTAATATCCAATAAGGCCTTCAATCATGGAATTCCCAAGACTCTCATCTTCCTGAATGCCTCCAAAACGCCATCAACAAGTTCCTGGCTATTCCCAGTGGGAAGTGCATTCAGGAAAAAATTCAGAATTTAGCCTGAGCCAGGCACGGTGGCTCACGCTTGTAATCCTAACTACTCAGAAGACTGAGATTTGAGGATAGAGGTTCAGAGCCAGCCTGGGCAGGAAAGTCTGTGAGACTCTTATCTCCAAGTAACCACCAGAAAACCAGAAGGGACACTGATGTTCAAAGGGTAGGGCAATAGCCTTGAGCTGAAGAGCTCAGGGACAGCATCCAGGCCCAGACCAACAAAAGAAAAAAAAAAAAGAACTTGGTCTCTGAACAATATGTTGATTACACAGTCCTCAATCCCTTACCTGCCCCAGAAACTGGTGTTGAGTTCAAAGAACCCAGGGACTCTTCTCCATCACATGTTTGTAAACCAGGATGGCGGCCAGCTGCAGAAACAAATGACATCCCTTACAAGATTCTCATTCAGACAAGGCAGGCATAGCAGTTCTGACCAAGGTGGCTCAAGTGTCCTCTAAGGTGGATGACCATCTGCTCAGACCCCGATAAAGAGACTACAGTGGCCTCTGAAGGTGGAAGACTGGCCACGCCCTCTCCTTCCTTCAACAACAGGCTCTGCCCGTTTCTCCTGCCTGGGTTTGTTGGGAAGAAAATCAAGTGGATGAGAGAGGGAGGAAGATGCCAATTGGCATGTAGGCAGGCAGGCAGAAAAAAGTAAAGATTCCTTTAGTTTCTTGGAAGAATGGAAGTACAATTCAATACCTTTTCTGCCTTCTGGTGGTGGGCGGGGCATCTCCTCTGCTTCTTCAGTATCCATTCGAGAGACATGGGGGTTACAGGACCCTGAAGAAAAATACAGATGGCACACACCAAGCAGAGGAGCCAAGAAATACATCTTCACTTGCTAAGATGGAACCAGAAAGTTCCCAGAAAATAAGGGTTGCTCAGAAATCACAATCAAAATATTGAGTCTTCATAAAGATTCAATGGAGAGTGAAAAGGAAAAAGCCACCATCTTGTCCTGAGAATCAAGGACATGACAGCACGAACACTCAAGGCCTACCAGCATGGATGGCACGATTCTGATGAGGACTCACACAAATGCCTCCTTGTGTTTCCCACAATAGGCACCGTCACTTGTGGGGGTTCACAGAAGTATATGCTCAGGAGCAGCTACCTCTGCATGCAGCAGCTGTACCCCAGGGCCAGGGCTAGAAACACCCCCTTTCCTCACCTGGTCCATTTCTAGGTGGGGAGCGCAAGGCATCCTGGGGCTTCTTTTCTGGGTAAATTTCCAAACCAGCAATGCCTCTCTCTGCAGGGAAGAAACAAATCCTGCAATGTCTGACCAGGATCTTCATGGTGACAAAAGCCAGAGCAAAGATAAGGGACACTAGAGTGTCCTTCCTTTCCAGACCTTTCTGGGCACAGCTGGACCCACCCTGCTCACTTCCCCAGCTCCCTTCCTCAGTGCCCTTCTTCCCTAGCTCCTGCATCTCTCCTCCCCTTCTCTACGTGGTCTCTGCCTCTGCCCCTGCTTCTCCATGCTTCTCTCTGAATGTGTTTCTGCCACCTTGGCTCCTGTCTTTGTCTCTTCTTCCTCACTCTTTGTCTTTGCTCTGAACCCAATGTCAGTTTTCTAATTCCCCTATTCCTCTTTCTGGGTATCGATGTCAGAGCAAGGGACAAGATGGCAGAGGGGAGCCAGGAAGAACCACACAATACAAGAAAGTGAGAAAAGAAAGACCTGAGTTTGTATCTGCTGACACACTGTCAGGTGAGACAGAAGACACAACGCCATGATGGATGGCAGCCTGGGACGTCCCCAGGAAGAATAACTGAACTGGTCCTAGGACAATAAAGTTCACCAAACTGAAGGGAGAAAACGAGGTCCTACTTCCATTTTGCAGAGGGAATCATGAGAAGTGAGTCCATGAGCAAGACAACACGGAGCTCATCTCTTCATCAAGAGAGGATGCTGGAGAAGCTTGAGTTTCTAAGGTTAAAGGACAAACCTTAATATCCTACAGGGGATTCTTGATCCTCAGAGATACCTCAGCGGAGAAGGTTCTGGAATAGCATCTTCAGAACCATGGAAGGTTGCGCTTTGTTGGACAAGCCTGCTGTCAGCTGAGACCAGGCGACATTGCCAAGTCCATCTCCAAGCCACATTGTCCCTGGGATCACCTGACTGCCAAACCTACTCTGGGGATTGATGCCTTTTCTGGAAGGTTTTCTTCCAATCTTATATCAAGGCTGTGGGCTGCCACTTCTTTCCCTCACTCCTTGACCGGTTTTCACTCTGTACGTCAACTGGTCTACATCTTTCTCTCTTTCGTTCCCTCTACCTCCCTTGCACATTGGTAGGAACATACTATTACTTTGTATAATGTGTTGCCTCCAATCTCTGCTTCTTTATCCTATTTCTTCTTGAGGGCTTCTCCTTCCTACTTGTCTCTATCTCTCTTTTTTTTCCTCTTTCACTTCTTCCCCTCCTGTACCCATGGAGCTGGAGCAGGTGTGAACTCGCAGCTCTTTAGCGGGGCACACAGTCTTCTGCAAGTAAATCTATTCTCAACTGGAGCTCTCACTTGTTTCAGCCAACTGATTTCCAAATTTGTACAATTTGGAGATAGATACAAACTCAGATATACCCTAGTTTGATTTTGTGGGAAATTTAGCATTTAGCAAATATTCGGTTCCTATACTTTTTATTATATGACTTCATTTATTTTTAATGTTTGCCTATTCTTAGAAAGTCTTGTGTTAAGGGTCTTTTAAAAAAAAAATTCCAGTGGCTCTGGATATACCAGTATAGTGAAAAAAAGTAAATGGGAGGAAACAAAAATCCAGTATGTCCCTAAGCCAAATCAGCCCCCAATCAATTGGTCAGAATCCAAACACCGCCATGTCATTTGATCAAGCTTTCTCACAAGTCCCTCCTCATACAAAAGATGATGTCTTTTACCAAAGCAGAGTGTGAATACAAGGCGTCTTGAGCAGTATCGCTATTTCAACTTGGTATCTAGTTTATTGGGAAAAGCTAAGTCATTTTGCTCGTAATGTGATCTGGAGTAGCTAATTTCATGTAATTGATCAGACGTCCCTATCTGAGTCACTGCTTGGTGGGTGAGCCCTGGTATGCCCTGCCTGCTAACACACCTCTGCACTTCTAACCAAACACAGCAGTCTTTCTGCTGTTGGTCATGGGGCTGTCTTGGTTAGAGCTCCTGTCTCTTCCTGCAAAACAGGGATTCCTCTCTGTACTCTTACTAGGACGCGAATCCTTGCCCTCCTGTTAATATATGACTAGACTTCCCTAAAAGAAGGAATTTCCCTAAGACTTAGAAAAAATCATATTAAGTGAAGTAAGCCAGTCGCAAAGGAACATAGGCCCAATAGTCTCCCTCATTTGTCATAATCAGTAGAAACCTTGGGCTCTCCTAGCAGAGATTTACAATAGAACAAAATCTAGAGACACTAGGCCAAATAGTACGACACTAAATGTAAGGAACTCCAGGATAAGGAAACAAAAGCCATATAATGAGTGACTGTTGTCCTTAATGTACTATGTTATCTCTCATCTCTTTTGCTGTCCCTTGATTATCTCATATTGTTACAATATTTCACTTTGTTATCTTAATTATTGGATATATGCATATTTGGTTATTTGAAATTGGATAGGGAAGGGGGGAAAACAAGATGAGGGGTTGGGGGAGGGAAAAAGACATGAGAAAGGATATCAATGTATGTGTAGTAATGTACCTTCTATCTGGCGAATATAATGTAACCCTTCTATTAATTACAATAAAAAATATATGAAAAAAAAAAAGTAAAAAAAAGGACTTTCCCTAAAGGAAGGTCCAACCAACACATTTGATAAGTAGAAAAAAAGGGTGGGTGTTCGGTGTTCTGCTGTCCACCCAGTATTTGTACTTTTACATCATTATCTGAGAAACTTGCCAATCTTTAACAATTCCTTTAAAAATGCTCTGAAGATGTATTCTTTTTGTTATTATTCCAGTTTGGGGTCTTCAACCCAGGGCACTAGCACTATCTCTGAGCTTCTTCTGCTCAAAGCTAGTGCTCTACCAATGAACCACAATGCAACTCAGAGTTTTCCTGGGATTTTTTGTTTGGTTGTTTGTGTGAATGTGTGTGTGTCATGGGGCTTGAACTCGGCCTGAGCACTATCCCTGAGCTCTTCAGCTTAAAGCCACTACCCTACCCTTGAGCCAAACCCTACTTCCCATTTTCTAGGGGCTAATTGGAGATAAGAGTCTCAGGTTCTTTTGTGCCGGGCTGGCTTTGAACCTTGATCCTCAGATATCAGCCTCCAGAGTAGCTAGGATTACAGGTGTGAGCCACCAGTGCCTGGCTCTGCTTATTGTTTATTGGATACAATAGTCTCATGGACTTTCTGTCCAGGCTAGCTTTGAACTGTGATCCTCAAACCTCAGCCTCTTGAGTAGGTAGGGTTACAGGCACATGCCACCCGCGCTAGAAGCCACACAGCTTCTACACATGCATTCTCAAAATGGAACTACCAGATTAAATGTACAAAAAACTAATGTGAGAAGGCCTGGAGAAAAAAATCTCTTACACATAATCACTTTTGAGTTGTTCTGACTATTAAAATGCCGATTTGAGATGCAAGATGTGTAAGTCATCAACAAAGTAGGTATAATTATTTTCTCTGCTGTCCCTAATCCAATTTCTGCAGTTCCTCAGTCTCATCTAAAGATGAATTCTGTCCCTTGACATGTTTTCATTCTACTTTTTGACATTCTGTTTGTGTTTATTTGCTTAAGAGAATCAGTGGCTCACTGGGCTATTATTTTCAATGCATTTTGTGAAGCCCAGATCCAGTAGAAAGAATTGCAAATGATACCTGAAGATTTTCTTTCCTAAACAACTATAGACATAATAAGATATTGTTTCTCTGATTCTTATGATTATCTTAGATTATATAGTGGATTTGACCTTAAAAATGGGAAGGCTGTCAGACTGAGCACAAAATATTAAGTACAAAGTCTTATTTTTTCCAGTTGAGCTCAAGTAAATCAGAACATCATTTGACCAATCAATAGACACCTAAAAGAATGGACAACAGGGATGTAAAACTGCTCTTGCAGTGGGGAGGGGGGTAACAGTAGAGGAAGTAGAGAGAATGCACGGAGTAAAGAGCATGAATGCGAGTGACCACTATATAGGCTGTTTATACATCATGCAAATAGAACATGGCTATTTCCACTGGGAAGTGTATTCAGCAGAAAACCACCATAAACACCAGCTTGGAATCTGGCCTCTGAACAGGGCATTGATTGCACGTTTCTCCTTTCCTTACCTGCATCATGTCTTGGTGGAGAGCACACGTCACCCAGGGCCTCTCCTCCATTACATGTTTGTAAACCAGGACAGCTGTCATCTGCAGAAACAAATGAAATCTCTTAAAGCACACCCCATGCAGTCAAGGAAGATCATGACCAAGGTGGCCCAAGTGTCCCCTTTGGGAGATGTCCCTCTGCTCAGACCCTGATGCAGAGGCTGAAGTAGCCTCTGGAAGTAGAAGACTGGCCACGCCCCCTCCCTCCCACAATAACTAGGCTCCACCCATTTCTCCTTCTTGGGTTTGTTGTGAAGAGAATTAAGTAAATTGAGAGCTGGAGAAAGGTGTCCTTTCCTCCATGCAAAGGGAAGTCACGACTCCTTTAGCTTCTTGGAGAAATTGAAGGCTTGATTAATCACCTTCTCTGCTGTCTGGTGGTGGGCTGGCTAGCTTCTCGGCTGCTGCTTTATTCGTCATTCTGAAGGCACTGGGGTTGCAGGACACTAAAGAGAAACACACGTGCACACACTATGCAGAGAAGCCAGGCTACACACCTCTGCATCCTCCAATGGAACCAGGAAGTTCCCAGAAAATAAGAGGTGCTCAGGGATCACAATCATAACATTGAATCTTGACAAAGATCCAGTGAACGAGTGAAAAGGAAAAAAAAAACAACACCACCATCTTGTGTTGAGAGTCATTATTTCAGCATGAACACTCAAGGCCCATCGGGAAAGATAACGCTGTCATGATGAGGACTGGCACAGATTCCTCCTTGTGTTTCCCACAAAAGGCACAGTCACTTGTGGGGGGTGAGTGGAGTGTGTCCCAGTGCATTCAGGAGCAGCCATCTCTGCACCCAGCAGCTGCACCCCAGGGCCCCGAACTGGAAACACCCCCTTTCCTCACCTGGTCCATTTCTGGGTGGGGAGCACAAGGCATCGTGGGACTCCTTTTCTGGACAGAATTCCAAACCTGCAGGGAAGAAACAAATCCTGCAATATTTAACCAGGATCTTAGTGGTGACAAAAGTCACAGTGAAGCTGAGGAACACTCCAGAGTCTCCCAGGGGAGGCCATCCCCTCCAGACCCTGCTAGCCACCTGTGGGTCACCAGGCCTAGTCGTGGACACCCTGATCACTCTCACCAGCTCCCTTCCTTAGTGTCCTTCCACGTCCCTCCCCTCCCCACGTGCTCTCTGCCTCTGCCCCTGCTTCTCCTGCCAGCGACTCCATGCTTCTCCCTGAAGGTGTTTCTGCACCTTGGCTCCTGTCTTTGTCTCTTCTTCCTCACTCTTTGTCTTCGCTCTGAACCCAATGTCAGTTGTGTCCTTTCTGTATCTCTCTCCCTGGGTACTAGTGTCAGAACAGGGGACAAGGGGGCAGAAGGGAGCCAGGCAGGACCACACTACAGAAAAAGTGTTAGTTCAAAGGAAGACCTGAGTTTGCCTCTGTGGACAGAAGTTAGGTGAGACAGAGGATATGGGGCGCCAGGATGGATGCAGCCACAGATTCTCACAGGAAGAGTACTTTGTGGCTCCTTAGGCCCACAAAATCTACCAGGTCAAGGGAGAAATCGCAGGGTCTGATTTCTACTTTGCAAGTGAGAATCATGAGAAATGAAGTCAGGATCAAGAGAATAGAAGCCGCTCATCTTTTTATCAAGAGAGGGGATCCAGGAGGAGCAAGAGCTTCTAGGGTTAGAATACACATGTTGGTTTCTCTTGGGGGACTCTTGTTCCTCACAGATAGCCCAGTAGAGAAGATTTAGGAATAATGTCCTGAACCATGGATGGATGTTCTTTGTTCAACAGGAACATACAGTACCCAGAGTAGGTATAATTGTTCTGAGTCCCTGGCGACCGGCCCTGGGGAGACATGGCTGGGAAAACACACTCCAGAGATTGAGGCCTTTTCTGGAAAATTTTCTACTACTCTTAATATTAAGTCTCTGGGCTGCCACTTCTTTCCTCCTTTCTTTGTACAGTGTTCCTTCTGTAAGTCATTTGGTTTATGTCTAATTTTCTTTTGCATTCCTTCCACATTGGTATACATACAACATTACACTGTATAATACATTGCCTCTAATTTCTGCCCCTTTATCCTATTTTTTTTAATTGAGGTGGTTGCCTTTCCTAGTTTGTCACTTTCTCTGTCTCTCTGTCTCTTTTTCCTTTCTTCCTTCATTTCTTTATTCCTTCCCTCCTCCTTCCTACTCTCCCTCCCCACCTCCTTTTTCTTGTTTCCTTTTCTTTTGGTTGTACTAGAGATTGACCTCAGTCAGGTCCTTGCATGTTACTGTTAGATGTAATATTCCTTTAGATAAATTTGGAATACTCCATGCACTGCCGGTATTCTAGGTTTCTATTACCCTATACCCTTAAACTCTTCATCCAAGTTGTGCCCCCTTAAGGGACCTTCAGGTGCACGGACACAGCAGCACTCGGGGTGAACCAAGATGTGTGTGGTAAAAAGACAGGGAAGAAAGCAGCTCACCCTTGTGCCCAGAGGGGCAAAGCATTTCAAGAGGAGGTGACTGAAGGATAATTACCTCTCCAAGCATGCGCCAGGAGCTCTGGTACCTCCTCAGCACCTCCTCCATTCAGCCTCTGCAGGGCCAGGGGCCCGCAGGACACTGAAGAGAAAGGTGGAAATGGTAGTCAGTCTTGGGGATACTGTGAGATCTCCAGGCACTGGGCTACATTGCAAGCACAAGGCCAGCTTCTCCTTGGGAATCTGAGATGGGACGGCCCCAAGAACATGCCAGAGACCTTTTCCCCACCCTAGGCTTTCTCTGCCTCCTCCCTTTCTGGTTATCATGGTTGTCTTCTTTCTCCCTTTTTCTCCTGTTAGCATAGTATGCTGCACTTTTTCTCTCTCTCCCTCTGATGTGAACTCACAGCCTGAGCTCTTGCTTTTCGCTCAAGGCTAATCTATACGACTTGAGTCACTCCTCCACTTTTGGCTTTTAGCTAGTTGACTGGAGATTAAAAAAAACAAACAAACAGAAACCTCTTGGGTTTATCTGTCCTGGTTGGCTTGGAACCATGATCTTCAGGGCTGCCATCAGCATTCTGTTGCTGCTTCATCTGCACCATAAGTTCTGTATGTTCCTGATTCCCTTTCTTCTTCTTTCCAGAGCTCTTCCTCACACACCTGACATGTGCCTTAGTTTACCTTCTGATCTATGCTTCTAAAGCCCTTGCATTTCTCTTGCTCTTGATATATATGTATCAAATAAGAGACTCTCGGGCCAGGAGTTTGGCCTAGTGGTTAAAGTGCTTGCCTAGCATTCATGAAGACCCGGGTTCGATTCCTTGGTGCCACATACATAGAAAAAAGCCAGAAGTGGTGCTGAGGCTCAAGTGGTAGAGCTCTAGCCTTGAGAAAGTCCAAGGACAGTGCTCAGGCCCTGAGCTCAAGCCCAGGACTGGCAAAAAAAAAAAAAAAAAAAGAAAGTCCAAAGACATTGCCCAGGCCCTGAGTTCAAGGCCCAGGACTGGCAAAAAAAATAATAATAATAATAAATAAGAGACTCTCTGAACCAGGCACTGATCCACTCAGTCAGCATCTTGAGAAAGAGCTCTGCTCCATGATCCCAGACACCCTAACCCACTCCACTCCCACCACACTCATCAGAGATGTTGTGTGCATGTGCAGCTCTCTCTCAACCTAGACCTGACCGACGACCTTCCATTGCTGCCACTTCAGCTCTAAAACAGGAAGAATCGACAGCTTGTCTTCCTAAGTTTATGCTTGTGGAGCTCAGATGACACCCTCTGTCAACATTTACTCAGTGAGAAGGCCAGATATTAGTGAGTCAGAAGTACCTCGAGGGCAGCTTGACTGGATGCTGGACGCCTGCGGTGTTCCTCCTTCATGGAGGGGGACACAGAAGTTACCATGAATCTCTGAGGAGGAGAAAGAAAGGTAGTAAAAATACCAAACAGTGACCCAGCTGCACCTCACAATCACAGCTGGGCTTTGGTAGACCCTTCCTGAGCATGGACAAGGGGGATCTGACACAGGCTAGGCCTTAGGATGGCTTCTTGAATTCTAAAGCTGTTCTCCACAGAGAATGCTCCACTTACATGTAAAAAATGATAGGCACTGGAGAGGTCGCAAATGGTAGCTAATGTCTCTTCAAAATGATCAGAGAACAGTAAAAGCCAAATTCAAATAAGTAATAAATATGGGAACTGTGTCATAAACTATATGTAAATTATGAATAGTGAAGAGCAGAAGGACTTCTCCAGGAGAAGTTAACTGTTTGGAGAAATAGGAGGGAGAGAGAGGGAGAAAGAGAGGGAGAGAAAGAGAAGAGAGAGACAGAGAGAGAGAAAGAGAGAGAAAAGAGAGAGAGGGAGAGAGAAAAGAGAGAGAGAGAGAGAGAGAGAGAGAGAGGAGAGTACACTAAGGAAGAGAAGTGTGTCTCAAGTGTTAAGAGTGGTAGAGTGCTAGCTTTGAGTATAACAAGTTCAGGGACTGTGCTCAGGCCCTGAGTTCAAACCACAGAACCAACAAAACAAAACAAAACAACAAAAAAGAACTTTTCAAAATTTATGAAGCCGGGCACCGTGGCTCACGCCTGTAATCCTAGCTACTCAGGAGGCTGAGATCTGAGGATCAAGGTTCAAAGCCAGGCCGGACACTACAAAGCCTGTAAGACTCTTATTTCCAATTAACCACCAGAAAACCGGAAGTGAGACTGCAGCTCAAGGGGTAGGGTGGTAGTCTTGAGCTGAGAGAGCTCAGGGATAATGCCCAGGCCTAGAGTTCAAGTAGCATCGATCCCCCCCACACACCTCAAATTGTAACCATGTTTCCCAAGAATGGGGGAGAGGGCGGAGGGACTTCATTTGGGACACCAATGTCCCAAAGAATCGACATGAAAACCCTATGTTTGTACTTCAATATCAGGCACTGGCCCCTTTGTGGGGCTGCCTGGCCCATGTGTGAGCTCAATGAGGACACAGGTCATGGAAGTTTCCCTCAGCATTGTAGTCCTGTGCTCAGCATATCATAGTGCCTCAGGAAAATAAGCGCAAATATTAATGACAAAGCAAATGAATGAATGGATGGATGGATGAATGAATGAATGAGGTAGGCTTAAGTCCCCAAAGCAACTGAAAGCAATAATTACCATGTGGGAAGCTTCTGAGAATCTCCTTTAAAGCAGGATAAGCTAACATATTGGCTCTGCTGAACAGCACTTTCAGAAATGACAGGTCGAATTTCTTCTCAAGTTCACTGAGGACATCGTACACCACGCGTGACACTGGCACCACGTTCTTAAAACTGTCTTGAAAATGCTTCAAAGCATTGAATGAAGAATTAAGTCACCATGGATTTCCAGACTGTGCTCTCTTGCAAAATATTTAGAACTTTGTATACATGGAAACTGCTTCTTAAATGGTTTTTGGCCATAAGAAGAGACTCAAACCTGGGGCCGGTGCCTCACACATGTAATCCTAGCTACGCAGAAGGCTAAGATCTAAGGATCCTGCTTTAAACCCAGCCTGGGCAGGAAAAATCCAAGAGATTCTTATCTCAAACTAGCTAGAAGTGGAGCTGTGGCTCAAGTGGTAGAGCACTAGCCTTGAGCAAAAGAACTCAGGTACATCATCCAGGCTCTAAGTTCAAGCCCCAGAATTGACACACATGCATGAATGCATATGCATACATGCATGCACACACACAAACACACACACATACACGCAGACTAGACTCTTATTTTGTAAACCTAACTCTCTGACATAAACATACAGGTTTTCTCTTTTTCTCTGTTCTTGTTGTTGGTTGTGGGGCTTGAACTCATGGTCTGAGCACTATTCCTGGAGCTTTTTCACTCGAGTCTAGCACTCTACCATTTTGAACCATAACACCACTTCCAGTTTTCTGGTGGTTAGTAGGAGATAAGAGTTTCATGGACTTTCCTGCTGAGACTGGCTTCGAACTGCCATCCTGACATCTGTCTCCTAGGTAGGATTACAGGTGTGAGCCACCCTGATATACGGAGTTTTCAAGGCAAATATGGGAGGCTAGGGAAGCCAGGCTTTAGGATATTTCAGATGTGGCCCTGAAAGACCATGAGAGGCTATTCTGCTGAGTGAACAATGGCCTCTGCCCTCCTTCGGGGACTGGCGTGGTCTGGGCTTCAGGAAATCAAGTGACCAGTCTCCTCCGCTATGATCTTAGCCAAAGAACAAAGTAAAGGTTCACAACATTCTAGACTCCCAGAATGTCTGCAGGCAGCTCCTGACTTCATCCTCGTGCCCCACAACTGTTGCATGAGTTTCTAAAACCCACAGGTTTCAAGGTAAGTGAGCTTGGTGAGAGGTGCTGATGGCTCACAACTGCCACCCTAGCTGCTCGGGGAGGCTCACATCCGGGCATCCTGGTATCAAGCCAGCCTGGCCAGAAAAATCTGTGAGACCCTTACCTGGGATTAACTACCCAAAAGCCAGAAGTGAAACTGTGGCTCAAGTGGTAGAGCACCAGCTTTGAGCAGAAAAAGCACCTAGGATCCTGAGTTCAAGTCTCAGTACCGACACACAAATCAGTGGCTTTGTAATGACACACTGTTGAGATTTATTTCATCGTAGCTTATGCTAGTGGATCGTTTCAACGAACCTGCTCCCTCCAAGGCTGAGTCTCTCCACAGGAAGGGGGCGCTCTGGGAGGCCGAGCTTCCCTTCACCTCCCAGCTCTCCACGCACAGGGGACTCTCCTTCAGCCCATGGCGTTTGGAGCTGGCTTCCCATCACAAAGGAATATTGTCACTTACTTCAAACATCTGCTGAGAGATGAAGGCATGGTCCCGGAGGCTCATGAGGAAAGGGAACAGGCTTGTCACTGCACTGGCAATCTCCACCTTATTTTCTCGGAAGTGCCTGAATACGGGGTCATCCTCTATGGGCTCCTTCTTTGTGGCCATCCTAAGAAACCAGGATGCCAGCTGGAAATAGGTAGTGAGCTTCTAGACGGTTCCTAGTGATGCGCTCATCATACAGAGGACGCCTCCTAGAGAAGAAGAACTGGGGAAGGAAGGAGGACTGTGAGTTCAAGGCCAGCCTGGGCTAATCAGAACAAGCCTTTGTCTCGAAGAAGACGACAACAAAGAAGAAAAGGAAGAAAGGGGAGGAAGGAGGAGGCCAGGATAGGAAGAAAAGAAAAGAAAACAAGGGCAGGGATATACCTCAAGTGGTAGAGATTCTATTTAGCAAGTACAATATTCAGAGTTCAAACTCCATTACCAACAAGAAAGAAGGGAGGAGGAGGAGGAGAGGAAGCATGAAATGACACATGGCTTGCCTGACATGCTCACTCGTGTAATCCTAGCTACTCAGGAGACTGAGACACGGTCTGTTCAAAGTCAACTCCGGTAGAAAAGTCCTAGAGACTCCATCTCCAATGAGCTAGCAAAAAGCTTCGACAGAAGCTAAACGAGTATGAGGCCCTGAATTTAAACTTCAGTATCACCAGAAAAGTGACAGAGGGAGAAACAGATAAGCAGACAGAGACACAGAGGGAAATCATACAAACAATTAAGACCAGAAAATCAGCTTGGGAATGTGGAAGCCATGGTAGAGCAAAGCCTTGCTCTCTGGAGCCAAGGGCGGGGAGGGGGGAAGAAATACAAAAGCAAAAAAGGCCCAAGAAAGAAAACATAGAAACAGTGGGTACAATGAACATATATACAAGTGTAGTAGGCACTAACCTAACTATATTAATCATTTAAACATGGATGTCCTAAATATGCCAATTAAAAGATAAAGAATTGTTAAAAATTAAGTATACGACTTATGGGTGGGGAGGGACATGAAAAACTGGGAGTGAGGTAAGACACGACATGGTTCAAACAGAAGTATGCTCATCACCTGACTTAAGCAACTGTAATCCCTCTGTACAGCATCTTTATAATTGTTGCAAGGGAACTCAGTCACCAGAAACAGAGAAGCCACCACTGACGAGGCCCCGTTGTGAGTCTTTACTGGAGAGCCAGAAGGCAGCTGGGGACTCTTGTCTTAAAGACCAGCAGCTGTGAATGCAGCTGGCACCAAGCGTATAGAGGCCCAAAGCACATGGTGTGAGGAACTATCCTAAAAAAGTGCCATACATAAGCAAAGAAATCCAGATGAGGACACTTAAATCTAATAACGGTGGGACATATAAGCTGATGAGGATACAATCAAGGGAAATCAAGAGCCAATTATCTAAATAGAGTCCTCCATGGCCTCTCGTGTTTTTCAGACCTGGGTGGAAGGCCCCCTGAAGCCTGGCAAGGCACCAAGATGGCTGTGAGGGGAAGGCATGCTGCGAAGACCCAGTCCCCTCACTTCATAATAACAATATAAATGTTTTAGCTGGGCGTGGTGGCTCTCACCTGTAATCCTAACCACTCAGGAGGCTGAGATCTGAGGATCTTGGTTCCAGCCATCCTAGGAACTAAAGAACCTGAGACTCTTACCTCCAAGTAAATCATTAGAAAATGGGAAGTGGGGTTGTGGCTCAAGGGTAGGGTGGTAGCCTTGAGCAGAAAAGCTCAGGGACAGAGCCCAGGCCCAGAGTTCAAGCCCCATAACACCCCCCCAAAATTTTTTTAATAAAAAAAGACAAGGGGGTGGGGGGTGGGAAATGGGGACAAAAACATGAGAAGGGTATCAATGTGTGAGAAGTGATGACTTGCTACCTGACGAATGGAACTGTAACCGCTCTATACATTATCCCAACAATAAAAAAAATTAAAGACAAAGAATAAGCTATGCACCAGTGACTCATATCTATAATCCTGGCTACTCAGAAAGCTGAGATCTGAGGATTACAGCTGAAAGTCATCCTGGGTAAGAAAGTCTGATCTCCCACAAACTACCAAAAAGCCAGAAGTGGAACAGTGGTTCAAGTGGTAGAGTGCTAGCCTTGACTAAAAAAACTCAGGGACAGAGCCGAGGCCCTGAGTTCAAGCCCCAAGACTGGTGTATATACACACACACACACACACACACACACACACACACACACACACACACAGAATGTTTAAAAGTCAACTATATCGGGCCAGGAGTTTGGCGTAGTGGTAGAGTGCTTGCCTAGCATGTATGAAGTCTTGGGTTCGATTCCTCCATACCACATACACAGAAAAGACCATAAGTGGAGCTGTGGCTCAAATGGTAGAGCACTAGCCTTGAGAAAGCTCAAGGACAATGCTCAGGCCCTGAGTTCAAACCCCAGAACTGGCAAAAAGCAAAACAAACAAACAAAAAAAACCCAACTATATCATATATAAGAAAGCCACTTTAAACATAAAAAATGAATAGGTTTAACATAAAGAGATAAGAGGCGTGTCATAGCCACTCAAATTAAAGGAAAGCTCAAATAGCTATAATAATATCAAACAAAACAAACTTTGGAGTAAGGAAAATTGTCAGAGACGAATGGAGTGCGAGTCCACCTTCCAAGAAGACACAGTTTTGATGCACATGCAATTGACAAACTATTACCAAAAAAATGAGGCAGCCTGGGGGTAACTGGATGCAAGGCATGCCTAGATAGATGCCTACCATGGGCAATAAGAGACAAAAATTGATAACAGTGCAATGAGCAATGGACAGATCCGTGACTAATATTGAATACTTCAATATTTTTCTTGTAGTCATTGACTACAAGTGGGTAGAAAACCATTGAGGCTATAATCAGCTTAAACAGCAAGATTGATCAACTTGATCCAACTGGCATTTAGATCTATCTGTTCTGCATTTGCAAAGTACACAGAGCCCTTATATTAAATATTTACTCAGGCAAAACACATTTTGAGCCCCGAAACACATCTTAACAAATTTAAGAAGATAGAAATCATTGAAGTGTATTGTTAGATCACATTGCAATAAAACCAGAGATCAACAACAGAAAGACAGCCAGAAAAAAAAAATCCCTAAATATTTAGCAAGTGCACAATTCAATTCTAGGCCCAGAGAATTCTCAAGAGAAAAATGTAAACAATTGGAACCAAATACAAGGAAAACTCAACTTAGCAGAACTGATGAGATACAGCTAAGGCTGTCCTTAGGAAAAAATGCACTGCGATAATGGCACTTTTTTAGAAAAGAAAAAAAATCTAAACCAATCTATACTTTCACCCGAGAAAGTAAGAGGAATAAAGGATCAAGTTAAGCCTAATGCAAACAGAAGAAAGAAATTTTTAAAAGTATGGAAAATAGGAAAACATTAGGGAAACACAATGAAAACAAACACTGTTTTTAAATATCGTAAAAATTGACTAAACCTCTAGTGAACCTTACAAAGAAAACATAAAAAGAGTCATAAATAGGGGCCGGGGGTTTGGCCTAGTGGTTAAAGTGCTTGCCTAGCATGCACGAAGACCCGGGTTCCATTCCTTGGTGCCACATACATAGAAAAAAGCCGGAAGTGGTGCTGAGGCTCAAGTGGTAGAGCTCTAGCCTTGAGAAAGTCCAAGGACAGTGCTCAGGCCCTGAGCCCAAGCCCAGGACTGGCAAAAAAAAAAAAAAAAGAGTCATAAATATCAGAAATGGAAAAGGGCCTCTCCATGAGTCCCATTGACACTGAAAAATAAGACAACTTTACTGATTTGACATTCAATGTTTTTTTTCTTTTTTTTTTTTTTGTGCCAGTACTGGGGCTTGAACTCAGGGCCTGAGCACTGTCCCTTAACTTTTTCTACTCAAGACTAGTGCTCTACCATTTGAACCACAGCTCCAATTCTGGCTTTGGTGGAGATAGGACTCTCACAGACTTTCTTGCCTGGGACTACTTCCAAACCATGATTTTAGTCACCTAAGTAGCTAGGATTTCAGTCATGATCCACTAGCATTCAGGTGATAATCTAATGTCTTAAAATTGACTAGTAGTTCCCCAGAAAACACCAGGCCACGATGGCACTACTCGCAGACCTACCATATGTTTACAAAAGAAATAAGTTTTGTTGGGGCTGTACCAGTACCAGGAATTGTTTAGGCCCGGAGTTTCCACACAGTTTTACATTGCCTTGTATTTTTTTTTTGCCAGTCCTGGGCTTGAACTCAGGGCCTGAGCACTGTCCTTGGACTTTCTCAAGGCTAGAGCTCTACCACCTGAACCTCAGCCCTCCTTCTGGCTTTTTTCTATGTATGTGGTACCGAGGAATTGAACCCAAGTCTTCGTGCATGCTAGGCAAGCACTCTACCACTAGGCCAAACTCCTAGCCCCTGCCTTGTATTTTTAAAAAGATCACTTTGAGCTGGGTGTTGGTGGCTCACACCTATAATCCTAGCTACTCAGGAAACTGAGATCTGAGGATCACGGTTCAAAGCCAGCCTCGGCAGAAAAATTGCTATGAGACCCTTATCTCCAATTAACCACTCAAAAACTGGAATTGGCACTGTGGCTCAAGTGTTAGAGTGCTAGCCTTGAGCACAAAGAGGCTCAGGGAGAGTACACAGGCCCCAAGTGCAACCCCACAACATACAAACACACACACGCGCACACACACACACACACACATCATTTCAGTGGCTCATGCTGTAATCCTACCTTCTCAGGAGGCTGAGATCTGAGAATCGTGGTCAGCCTGGGGAAAAAATGCCCACGAGACTCCTATCTCCAACCACCCAGCAGAAAACTTCAAGTGGTGCTGTGGCTCAA
Source organism: Megascapheus bottae (assembly GCF_031878675.1). Classification (NCBI taxonomy): domain Eukaryota; kingdom Metazoa; phylum Chordata; class Mammalia; order Rodentia; family Geomyidae; genus Megascapheus; species Megascapheus bottae. Next base: position 33,220,422 of record NC_143529.1, on the reverse strand, counting down.
AGTGCTAGAACATTAGCCTTGAGCCACAACCATCAGGCAATGCACCCAGGCCCTTAGATTAAGCTCCAAGACAGACCAAAAATTTAAAAAGATAATTACTATTCTGCTACACTAAGCAGATATCTCACATATCCCAGAACAGGAAGAGGAAGAGGAGGAGGAAGAGGAGGAGAAGGAGAAGGAAGAGGAGGAGGAACAGTCCCCACCTCCTTTGCCTTTTCTCATTTGTTGTTGCATCTAATCTACGTTCACTTCCTCCAATGGAGTGATCGGAAGTCCCAAAGTGATTGTGGGCCCAGGACAGCACTCAGCTCTAGCTAAACAGACTAAAAAAAGGCACACAATACACTTGCATCTGATTGGGATTTTAAATTTTCCTACCATGTTCCTCCCTTGGTGGACAGGGCTTTTGGAGTTAGGAAAAGGAAGGTCTGAAGAACACTGCCAGTGTTTGGGAGATGTCATCTACAGACCATGAAGTCTGAACAGAACCCAGCCACAGCGAACCACGAGGAGGAAACAAGCTTTTTTCACCAACAGCTGTAGTTTAAAAAAAAAAATCAGGTTTCCTCATTTTTTAAATGTAATTATATTGTTACTATTAAGATGTGATTCGGTGGAGTGATCATTTCATGTGTCCAGTAATAAGTACATTTCTTTGTGGACAATGTCACTCCTTCGACTTCCCACAGTTACTTCCCCCATCCCTGCCCATAAGTCACATAGTTCGTTTTCCACATAATGTTTACTAAGTACAATGCTTGCATTTATTCACTCTTCCTCCCTCTATTTCTGTGCTCCCCAACCCCGCTTTGGTCTCCCTTCAAAAGATAGAAAAAAGTACAAACAAAATCACCACCACACACACACACACACACACACACACACACACACACACACACACACAATCAATGTTTCCATTTCCTGGAATTTGTTTTGATAAATAATACTTCAAATGTTCACAGGCATTGCGCTTCTGGGTTTCTCAAGAGTAACCTCCTTTAGTCTCACTGCTTGTGTATGAATGCCCACAGTCCTGGATGATTTCAGCTGGGTGCCCAGTGTCTGATGTATGGAAGGAGGCTGGGTAAATAGAAGCAACAGATGTAAATAGAAAGAACAGATGCCAACATTCAACGGAGAGGAAGGACAAGGAAGAAAAGATGATATCCTACCTGACGCTGAGGTTTCTGCCTCCACCTGCCACCTTCTGACTGTGGGGCCCCCCAGGCCAGTGAATTTGGCGTAGGACCCCAGTCTATGAGCTTGGCACCTCTCTGCCTTCCAGAGCTCTGGGCTTTGCTCAGAAGGGAAAAGGAAAGTGAAAGTTCCGTGAGGCTGCACCCAGCCCTGCCCCACAGGCCAGGAACTGGGCAGGCCACGACCTCAAAACCTGCTGCCTCTTCAGGCTCAGGAAAGAAGGAGAGCAACTGTAAAACACATGGAGAATGTCTTGAGGTGAGGTGGCTTAGGTCATATGGGGAGGTTGGTCATTTGCAATTTTCTCTCAGGCTCGTGGTCAGTTGGATGCCTTAGTATCCAGGACTAGAAGAGTTAAAAACTGGTATTTGAACTGGAATTTCCAGCCTGGAAAAGATCCAAAATGCTTGGTTCATCCAATTCTCTGGAACTATAATCCTAGTTACCCAGGAGGCTCAGGTCTGATGATGGACATTCAAAGCCAACCTGAACAAGAAAGTCTGTGGGATGCTTATCTCTAATTAATCAACAAAAAGCCAGATTCAAAATATTTTAAATCTGATCAAAATATTTGATATGCACATACGAAAATACAATAACAAAACCTGTCAGAACTGTTTTAAAATGAAAAAAAGAAAATATAGTGGAGGGCTGAATCTGATCAAAGCATATTTGCGTGCTGAAAAACCATGACATCCCTTTGAACATTCTGATAGAGAAAAAAGCAATGCAATTGAGCTAGGCACGGGCCCAGAGGCTCACGCCTGTAATCCTAGCTACTCAGGAGGCTAAGAACTGAGGATCTCGAATTAAAGCCCGCCAAGGCATTAAAGACTGAGAGACTCTTATCTCCAATTAATCACTAGAAAAGAGGAAGTGGGGCTGAGGCTCAAGGGGTTGGGTGGTAGCCTTGAGCTGAAGAGCTCAGGGACAACACCCAGGCCCAGAGTTCAAGCCCTATGACCCACAAAAAAAAAAAAAGTAGAACAGTTTAAGGATAAAATGATTAGAATAAAGTAATATATATGCTTCTCAAAGAGCAAAAAAAAAAAAACAGAATATAAAACAAACATGTTGAGGATAAAAATACTCTTTTTTACAATTAAATGCGTGATGGGCCGGGAGTTTGGCCTAGTAGTAAAGTGCTTGCCTAGCATGCACAAAGACTGGGGTTCTATTCCTTGGTACCACATCCATAGAAAAAGCCACAAGTGGTGCTGAGGCTCAAGTGGTAGAGCTCTAGCCTTGAGAAAGTCCAAGGACAGTGCTCAGGTCCTGAGCTCAAGCCCAGGACTGGCAAAAAATAAATAAATAAATAAATAAAATTAAATGCGTGAAAACCACTTCAAGGAAATGCATGTAAAAATCACAATGAGATGACTTCCTGTTTGGTACCTGTTGGCATGGCGGAGATCTGGGGCCCAGTGATCCATTGTTCGGAGCTCCTCTAGGCCAGGCTGGGGGCCTCTAAAGGGTGGCCTCTAGGCCTCAGGGCTGCCGGCAGAGGGTGCAGGAGCTGGGTGCCTGTGCCTGCAGGAAGTGAGAACTAGAGGGAGGTAGAAGCAGACACCAGATCGCCATCTGCCTGGGGTGGCTGTGATGACACCCACTGCCCCAGGCCGTGCAACACCTCTGCAGCACCTCAACCCAGCCTCCTCACCTGAACTGTGTGGGGATTTGTCTGGCCTGGGGACAAAGGCCAGAAAGTAGCCTTGCCCTGTGGTCTGCCATGTTCTTAAAGTGAACTTCATTCTTATTATAGAGGTGATGTGCATAGGGGTTACAGCAAAGCCAGTCAATGAGGACATTTCCTTTGGCACCGCACTCTCTTCCAGTCCACTTGCAGGTATTTTATTTTAATCAGATCTCCTGAGAGCTCACTCCCACTTTTCCCATTGCTACCACTCACTATTGATTGACAGCTTTCAGTGAGTTTCTTTTTTACTTTTTCCTCCTTTCGTGTTTGTTGTTGTTGTTTGGTTTTGGTTTGATATGTTCTGTTTTCCATTCTAGCTCTGGACAAGTTAATGGACATTCTTCCTGGCAGGTTTCCAGATGCCCATCGTGGATTTCCCAGGTCCCATAGATGTCCATGAAAAAGACTTCCAAAAATAAATGGCGCTATTTACATACACTGCTCCTAATCCCCCAACCATCACCACGGGCAGCCCTAGCATTTTAGGGTACTCTGTGTTGTGGTTTCCTCTAATGTGCTGGGCTAAGCCCCCTCAACTCTTTGCCTCCCACTGCCCCTGAATATACCACTCCTGTGATCCCACCCCTCCACCACTCCTAGACTCTCAGCCCTGGTGCAGGGCCTGCTGCCCCCTGCAAGGCTGGCTCGCTAGGCTCTCTCCTGGACAAGGTAGCCTTGTTTCCAGGTATTCTAAAGCTTTCCCATCTTTTTTGTTCCTTGAAGGCTTTGTGGGTGTCCTGCTAGAGGGAGCCTTGCTTGCCAGGTACATTTGTAAGCTCTACAGGGTGTCAAAAGGGGGTATGGGTTGCCTGACTTTGATTTGCTGTACTAGAATCCTTCCCTGGGGAAGGTGGGCTTGGATCTGCTTTGCGCACTCCTATGGGGCTTTCCAACACCCCCAAAGGCTCCTGCCTGTAGGTCTGGGCAGGATTCTTGTTTCTGTTCAGGCTCCACTCTATCTCAGGGTTCTGATGTAATCTCCCATCCTTTTGCCTCTAGTCCTGGGGCTTGAACTCAGGGGCTGGGCACTGTCCCTGAGTTTCTTTTGCTGAAGGCTAGCCACTCTACCACTTGAGCCACAGCACCACTTCTGGCCTTTTCTGTTTATGTGGTGCTAAGGAATTGAACCCAGGGCTTCATGCATGCTAGGCAAACAGTCTACCACTTGGCCACATTCCCAGCCCTTGTGGCATAATCTTATCCTGATCATCTCACTGTCTCTAGGCTTTTTTTCACAGCCTCTTAAGTTGTTCGAGAGAGAGAGAGAGAGAGAGAGAGAGAGAGAGAGAGAGAGAGAGAGAGAGAGAGAGAGAGAGAGAGATGCAAGCAAGCTGGGCACTGATGGCTTATTCTAGTGATCCCAGCTCCTCAGGAGCCTGAAATCCGAGAATCAAGGAGGTTAAAGCCAGCATGGGCAAGAAAGTCCATGAGATGCTTCGCTCCTGTTAACCACCCTAAAACCAGAAGTAGAGTCCTGGCTCAAAGTGGTAGAGTATTAGCCTTGAACAGAAAAGCTCAGCGGCAACAACCCAAGCCCTGAGTTCAAGCCCATGACAGCCTAAAACAAAACAAAACAAAGAAGTGGGAGAAAGCCAGCCTGCCTAGCATGGGAGAAGCCCTGAGTTCAAAATCCATGCTGCCGAGAAAAAAGCAAGAGACAGTTTCTAATAAATGCATTCCCAATCCACATTCATCACTCCCCCCAGAAACGTGTGGAGTGAGGTCAAGTCCTGAGGAGTCTTAAATCAAGGCTGGGCTACTTGCTCTCTCCCTCCCCTCCCCTCCCTGTCCTGCTCCCCAACCCCTCTCCTCCCTCCCCCATTTCCACTCCCCCTCTCCTCTCCCTCTCCCTTCCTCCTCCCTTTCTCCTCCCCTCCCCCACTTCAGCTCCTCTCCTCCCCCTCCCCCTCCCCAGTCCCTCAGTTTCCTGGCCTCCTCCTCCACCTACCATCTCCATCCCTTCCCACCTCCCAGCCCCACAATCTCCACCCCTCCAGGCCCCGCCCCCTTCCCACCTCCCATCCCTACCATCTCCACCCCTCCAGGCCCCGCCCCTTCTCACCTCCCATCCCTACCATCTCCACCCCTCCAGGCCCCGCCCCCTTCCCACCTCCTATCCCCGCAATCTCCACCCCTCCAGGCCCCGCCCCCTCCCACCTCCCAGCCCCACAATCTCCACCCCTCCAGGCCCCGCCCCCTTCCCACCTCCTATCCCTGAAATCTCCACCCCTCCAGGCCCCGCCCCCTCCCACCTCCTATCTCCACAATCTCCACCCCTCCAGGCCCCGCCCCCTTCCTACCTCCCATCCCTACCATCTCCACCCCTCCAGGCCCCGCCCCCTTCCCACCTCCTATCCCTGCAATCTCCACCCCTCCAGGCCCCGCCCCCTTCCCACCTCCCAGCCCCACAATCTCCACCCCTCCAGGCCCCGCCCCCTTCCCACCTCCCAGCCCCACAATCTCCACCCCTCCAGGCCCCGCCCTCTACAGGCCCCGCCCCCTCACGCCCCTCCGGCGGCGCCGAGGCTGCGCCGCCTGCGCAGAGCTCCAGCCCCGCCCCTGCTTTCACTTTCCCTCCGGCAGCGCCCGGCGCTCGGCGGCTGAGTCAGAGCCGGCTCGCCGCCCTCGGCCCTCCGCCCTCTCCGGCCGGAGCTCCGGGCGCTCCCCGCCCTCCCGCCACCTGCTTGGCCTCGCCACGGGGGGAGCGGCCTGAGCGAGAGCCGGTGCGGCGTCCAGGTGAGTGGAGCCGGCGGCCCGGAGCGGGGTTCGACGCGGGACCCGGCCGCTCCCGCGCAGGTCGGGGCGTGAACTCCCAGAGCCTTCCAGCCAGGCCGAGGGGCCGATCGGGGCTTGGCGGGCGACAGGGCAGGCTCCCCGCTCCGTCCCCGAAGTGCAGCGGCCCCGACCCCAGCCCCAGCCCCGCTTCCATCCACTGGGCCAGCGACTCCAGAGGCAAAGAAGGAAGGATGGGTTGACTTTCCTCCAATGTGTCACGAACACCCTCTCCACATTACCTAGATATCTATGATATATGCATTTAAGACAAGTTCGTGGTCATTTACCGGAAATGCACTTCCTAGACCGGGGGCTGGAGCTGTGCCTCAAGTGGTAGAGCACCTGCCCAGCAAGCGGAAGGCCCTGCCTGCACACTCTGCCGCCGCCATCGTGGACATCACAGCTCGGCTCCCAGAGGGAGGGAAAGCAAAGGAATGCGCATTGTAGGAAACGTGCAGACGAGCCCACGCGTCTGGCAAGCTCGCGCGTACCTTTCCACCTTGACCAAGGCTGTGTGTTGTCAGCCAGGGCCTATGTGTGGTTCATCTCCATGGCACTCCATCTTGTATTGATCTGCATGTCTGCTGCCTTTTTTTTTTAGGCACACCCCCCAGGCCTTGCATTTTATCTTTTTTTTTTTTTTTCATTTAGATGTTTTCCTTTTGCTTACTCATTTGAAGAGTTCCTTAGCATTGTATCGACAGGAGTATGGTTATGTAGGAGGTGCAATATCTGTCTTAAGACCACTTTATTGGGGGGACACTCTGCTCTGCAGTGGCAAAGGATGGGCTGTGTGAGGTCATCTCTGTCCCTCGTTTTCATCTTTTAGGAATGAGTGTGGAAGGAAGAGGGAGCTGGCAATGTCTGGATCTGAATTCCATTACAAACCATCCTGAATGCAGTCCTAGGCCCTAACTACCCATGGCCTCATTGTTAACCTGGGTTCTTTTGGATTTTACCCAGTGTTTAAGTGCTTATCTTTGTAGGCCCTCCCTTATTGTAAATAAGTCGATTCCTCCCACCCCTTCTCTATTTCCAAGGATTCTTTCATGATTGAAGACCACTGTCAGGTCATTTTATATGGTGATCCAGCACTGTTTTGGATTATTCTTTTACTCAGCCGGATATAAAAGGATTGAGGGAATGGGGAGACAGAAACAGAGGTTCAGTCTGCCACTAAGGTTAAATCCCTGAAAAAAGTCTTTAATTATAAGTGAGTATCATTTTAAATATCAAACTAAAATGAGAATAGGGGATCCTTGTTTTACTTAAAAAATAAATCTTGAGGGGCCAGGAGTTTGGCCTAGTGGTAGAGTGCTTGTCTAGCACGCACAAAGACCCAGGATTGATTCCTCAGTACCACATACATAGAAAAGCTGGAAGTGGTGCCATGGCTCAAATGGTAGAGCTCTAGCCTTGAGAACTCCAAGGATAGTGCTCAGGATCGGAGTTCAAGCCCAGGACTGGCAAAAAAAAAAAATCTTGAAGTGGGGCTGGGGAGGTAGGTCAGTGGTAGAGCACTTGTCATGTACAGCCTTTAGTGATATCCTAGGCCTCAGGATGGGGGGGGCAGGAGCTTGGCATTTGTAATTATGGTACACACCTATAATCCTAACAGCTCAGAAGACTGAGATCTGAGGATTGTGGTCCAAACCTAGTAGTCTAAGCAGGAAAGTCTGTGAGATTCTTCAATTAATGAAACACAAAACTAAGTGGAGCTGTGGCTCGAGTCATATAGTGCCTTAATCAAAAAAGCCCAGGGACAGTGTCCAAGCCCAGGACTGGCTCTGAAGAAAGAGAGGGAGGAGGGGCTGGGAGCGTGGTGTAGTGGTAGAATGCTTGCCTGGCATGCATGAAACCTTGAGTTCGATTCCTTGGGACCACGTACACAGAAAAAACTGGAAGTAGTGCTGTGGCTCAAGTGGCAGAGCTCTAGCTTTGAGAAAGCCAAGGACAGTGTTGAGCCCTGAGTCCAAGCCCCAGGACTGGCAAAATAGAAAGGTAGAGAGAAAAAGAGAGAAAAGAACTTCTGGGAAAATGAAGTTTGTTAGTTTCCATATTCATGATAATTTATTAAGAATATCATATTTATTTTTTTCCAGTCCTGGGACTTGAACTCAGGGCCTGGGCACTGTCCTTGGGCTTTCTCAAGGCTAGAGCTCTACCACTTGAGCCACAGCACCACTTCCAGCTTTTCTAGGTATGTGGTACTGAGGAATCGAACCAAGGGCTTTGGGCATGCTAGGCAAGCCCTCTACCACTAGACCAAGCTTCTGGCCCTCATCTATACCTTTTCTGTAGTAGTTTTCTCATGGCCCAGAAATGATCCATATTTCTCAAGGTTGCGTATCAGGTGCATGTCTGTTCTGAGATGAAATACCTCAATCAAGAGCTCACCTGTACTGATGTTAATTGTATATACTGGTGCTAATCACACTTTCCACATCCTTCATGATTGTGTTTCTTTTGACTCATTTTGGGGCACTTCCTTTCCCTGAGCGTTGGAGGTGGAAGGCTTCCACTGCAGCCTGGGCCCTCTACTTTAACCTTGATTGCACATAGGACACCTGTAAGTCTGCACAAGGCTAGGATTTGTTCCCACCTGTACCACTTCCAAGTGGCATTGCAACCCCTCTGTGTGTCAGGAGCCTCTTTCCTTAAATGGATGCATTAGTAACAACCATCCTGCAGGGGTCTGAGACAGTCATGAAACCCCGTAGGCAAGCATGGTACATGGGAAATACTGAACATTGGCTGGGCTCCTGTGGTTCCTTTGGGATTTGTGCACGCTGTGCTTGATCGCTCTTGATTGTTGTGGGTGGCCTTTGTATCTTATACCTGTAGGTGGCGTTGTAGACAGCTGAGGGGCCATAATGTCTACCATCAGATGGTCTAACACAGATGCTTCCCATGCCGCTTGGAGTGTTACACCTGTTTACTCAGCCTGCCTCTTTCTGTAGGATGTTCACTGTCACCAAGGCCACCGAGAAGGCTCTGCTTCAGCACTTCATCTACCAGAAGCTGGAGATTGCCTATGCCATACACAAGCCCTTTCCCTTCTTCGAGGCCCTCCGAGACAGCAACTTTATCACGGACAGGGTGTACAGAGTGAGTCTCGTGGACCCCTTCCCACGGTGGCCCCGCCCTCAGCAAGTGCACTCAGATCACGACCCACCAGTGCTTCTAGATGATGGAAACCCAGCTTGGGCACATTCATTATCACAGAAGGGAGAGGAGAGGATGTCACTGGACTTGTATTCATTTTAGATTACCATAGGGTTGCCATGGCAAATGACCATGAGCCAAGGCATCTTAAAACAACTGAAACTCTAGCTGGGCATGGTGGCTCATACCTATAATCCTAGCTGCGCAGGAGGCTGAGATCTGAGGATTGAGGTTCAAAGCCAGCCCTGTCACTAAAGACCTTGAGACTCTTTATCTCCAATTAACCACTAGAAAAAACCTGGAAGTGGTGCTGTGGCTCAAGGGGTAGGGTGGTAACCTTGTGTAGAAGAGTTCAGGAACAATGCCCAGGCCCAAAGTTCAAACCCTACAACTGACAAAAGAAAAACAACAGTTTGAACCCATTCCTTGCCTCGGTCTCGGTGACTGGTGGCTCGTAGCAGTCTTTTGTCTTCCTCTTATGGTTGCTACTTCCACTGTTTCCATGTCTGTACTGCCTTTTCTCTTCGGGGTCTTGTCCACTTTTCTCTTCTTAAAAGAACACTTGTTTTTAAGGTCCATTCCTATCTGAGATTCTTAGTTACATCTACAAAGACCCATTCTCTGAATAACTTCACATTCATGGATTCCGAATGGACATACTACTGTTTGGTGGGGTGCCACTCAACCCAATTGGGGTGACTGATACAACACCATCCCAGTTTTATTCTCCTCCTCCTCCTCTTCCTCCTCTTCCTCCTCTTTTCTTTCTTCTTTCTTTCTTCTTCTGTGGTCTTCAAGCTTAAACTCAGGGCCTGGGCATTGTCTTTGAGCTTTTGTGTTCATGACTGGCACTCTACCACTTGAGCCACAGCTCCACTTGGAGCTTTATAGTGGTCAATTGGAAATAAGAGTCTCGTGGCCTTTCCTGCCCGGGCTGGCCTAGAACTGTGATCCTCAGATCTCAGCCTCCTGAGTAGCTAGTGCAGACATGCGCCACAGCGCCTGGCTAACCATCCCAGTTTCTGAAAGGTGATGACTCCCAGCGGGAGCCAGGCAGACCCTGGGAGATGTGACCGAGTGGACATAAGTGGCACTGTTTCCATTTAATTTTAGGTTTTGAAAGGAAATGGTTGCCAGTGGTAAAGAGTCTTCCCCAGTGTCGGCTTGGTAGCTCCAGCTTCTTGTTTAGATCACACCAGCCAGTGCTCCTCACAGGGGCCTCTCAGCACCTTTGTTATTCCATGGCATGGCAATCTGTGCCTTCATTTTGTGGCACGACTCCCAGAGTACCAGGACATCGATCTAATTCGTCTTTATTGCCAAGTGCCCATCTTGTCCACCAAGGAAGACCTCCCCCAGTGCAGGCAGCTACCACTGCTCCTTCCTACTGCTTTGTACCCAGAGGTCCAGCCCAGTGAGCCTGGCAGGAGCCCGGTGTTTTGCAGTCACTTCTCTCCTGCTCTGTGTCTTCTTTCATGCATCCTCTCAACTGATAAAATTCCCCAGAACTCATTCGGGTGAGCTCAGGTCAGCTTGGAGACTAAGGAGGCTCCAGAGTCACTGCCTGCTCCCGCTTCAATCCACTACGAAAGCATCTGCCCTGGCCCCAAAGAATGAAGTGTACAGCAGTGTCCTCATACTTTGCCTTCTTCCCTTAACTTTCTGTCTTCCAGCTAGGTGTGGTAATGCCTGCCTGTAATCCCATCACCCCAAAGGCTGAGACAGTATTGTGGATTCAAAACAATGTCTCACACCAGCACACCTTCCACCCATCAAAAGATCTAATTTTTTTTTTTTTGCCAGTCCTGGGCTTGGGCTCAGGGCCTGAGCACTGTCCTTGGACTTTCTCAAGGCTAGAGCTCTACCACTTGAGCCTCAGCACCACTTCTGGCTTTTTTCTATGTATGTGGTACCGAGGAATCGAACCCGGGTCTTCATGCATGCTAGGCAAGCACTTTAACCACTAGGCCAAACTCCCGGCCCAAGATCTAATCTTATCTCTAAAATGTACCTAAAAATGAACTTCACAAAACAAAATTGTGTGTGTGTGTGTGTGTGTGTGTGTGTGTACGTACTTACGCATGTGCATGTGTGCGTGCATGTAGCCACCAGTAAAAGGAAGGACTTGGGGTACTCTCCCTTAGCTTTCTCAACTAAGCCTGGTAATTCTTATTGCCCGAGCCACAAATCTACTTCTGGCTTTTTGCTGCTTTGTTGGAGATAAGAGTCTCAGGGATTTTTCTGCCCAGCCTGCCTTGAATCCATGGTCCTCCAATGTCAGCCTCCTGAGTAGCTTAAGATGACAGGCATGAGCCACCGACACCTGTCTCAAGACTTACTTTTTTTTTTTTTTTTTTGCCAGTTCTGGGCTTGAGCTCAGGGCCTGAGCACTGTCCTTGGACTTTCTCAAGGGTAGAGCTCTACCACTTGAGCTGGGTCTTCATGCATGCTAGGCAAGCACTTTAACCACTAGGCCAAACTCCCGGCCCTCAAGACTTACTTTTAAGAATAGATAGTTCACTCCTATAACTGTGCATCCAAATACATGTGAGGCTAATGCGACCTCTCTAATTTAGATAACTTGCCTCTACATTTGAGGCTACATTTCCTCTTTAAGAGATAAAATAGAGATGGATGCTGGTGGCTTTCACCTCTAATCTTAGCTACTAAGAAGACTGAGATCTGAGGATCCAGTTCCAAAGTACAACTCCGTCCCCTCCCCCTCCCCCATGAAAGTCCATCAGAGTTTCTCACCTATAAATTTTCAAAAAAGGCCAGAAGGGGCACTGTGTCTCAAGTGGTAGAGCACTCGCTTTGAGCAAAAGAAGCTCAAGGACAGCACCCAGGTTCTAAGTTTAAGCCCCAGGACCACTGTATGCATGGCATGTGCACCCCCTCCCCCCCCAAAAAAAGTAGCCAAGCAGAGTGAGTGATTCATGACAGACACCCCAGCACTCAGCAGAGCCTAGAGCGTGGCCTAGTGGTAGAGTGCTCGCCTAGCGTGCACGAAGCCCTGGGTTCAATTCCCCGGAAAAAGCCAGAAGTGGTGCTGTACCTCAAGTGGCAGAGCTCTAGCCTTGAGCAAAAAGTGTCCAAGGTCAGTGCCCAGGCCCTGAATTCAAGCCCAGGACTGGCCAAAAAAAAAAAAATCAAAAGGCTGAGTCAGGCCAGCCTGAGCTTTTCTAATGACACAGTAAAGATGTAGTCAGACCAATAAAACGAACAAAAAGCCAGGTGCGGTTGCTCATGCCTATAATCCTAGCTACTCAGAAGGCTGACATAAGAGGATCTCTGTTCAAAGCCAGCTCAGACACTAAAGTCCTTGAGACTCTTATTGCCAGTTAACGTCTAGAAAACTGGAAGTGGTACTGTGGCTCAAGGAGCAGGACAGTAGCCTTGAGCTGAAGAGCTCAGGGGCCGTGCCCAGGCCCAGAATTCAAGTCCCATGACCGAATCCACAGATGTGTAACCCTTCATGCAGGGCTCTGGTTATTCATACTAATCCTTTCAGTTGGTTTTTCAAAGGAATCCCTGGAAGCCTGCGAGAATATGGTGCCCTTATCTAGAGTGGTGCACAATGTTCTCACCAAACTGGAGAAGGCGTTCAACCTGACATTTCTGATGACATTGTTCAGCCAAACTAACCTGCGAGAATATCCCGATCTCCTGGTCATTTTCAGGAGCTTTGGAAGTGGTAAGGTGCCCGCTCAAATGCTTTCTGCATGGGAGAGGTGGCTGTGCTAGAAGTCTGGGGATTTGCACTCTTCTTGGGAAGGAATGGGCCAGATGCTGCAAGGCACATCTGGAGGGGAAGCCTGATTTCTGGAGGACACAGATGTCTGTCTTACTTGCCCTATGAATTGGGGGCAAGAGAAGCATTTCATATACTGGACAATCTCTAGAGAATGCTATAGATGACAGAAAATCTAGAAACCAGGGCAGGCAGGGAGAGACAGGAAAAGAAGGGATAGGAATAGACAATAAATACCTCTTTTGTTAATGCATCGTCCTACCCAGTTTATGGGGATCTTGTGTGTGTGCATATGCACACGCACACACATGTGCATACCAGTGCCAGTCCTAGAGTTTGAACTTGAGGGACTGGATGCTGTCCCTGAGCTTATTTTACGCAAGGCTATTGTTCTACCACTTGAACCGCAGCTCTACTTCTCGCTTTTTTGGGAGGTAGTTTATTGGAAATAAACAGACTTTCCTGCTGGGCAGGCCTTGAACCTCAATCCTTAGATCTAAGCCTCCTGGAGTAGCTATGATTACAGGTGTGAGCCACTGATACCTAGCTATTCACGTGTGATCTTTAAGAGAATTATGAAGTCATGAGTAGCTACTTAATAGACAAGGAAGTTACAGCTCAGACGTACCTGTATGAAAGTAACTTGCTCATTTAGAAGTAGAATCAGGCGTCCTATTTGGATCTCTCAATGCCAGGACCAAAGATCATAACCACTAATACAAACAAGAGCAGTTGGAAGGCAGCTTGTCCAGCTGAGGGAAGGAGGAAAGCTGAGAATAAGGGAGGCCTCTTGGACAGACACGGAAAGAGAGGTGGGAGAGAGAAGGGGGAAGTAAATGAGAATGAATGAGAAGCTGGTGTTAGCCATCTGTGTATCACTATAACCAAATGCCTGAAATGGTTCACTTATAAAAAGTTCCTTTGGTGCATCATTTTGTAGACTCCAGCCCACAGTAGGTTGGCCTGTTGCTTTGGGCAGCACATCATGAAAGGCGTGTATAGCGAAGTAAACCTGCTCACCGGATGGCCAGAAGGTAGAGAAAGGAGAGATCGGGCCCCACAGTCCCCTTTAAAGACACAGACATACCCTAACCACTCTACCATCTTTCTCTGACACTACCCTGCAGAACTAGCTTCTAACACATGGACTTTGGGGTGACATTCAGCATCGACAGTGTCCAACTGGATACATGAAGGGTTTGGGAGAAAGCACTTTCTGGTTCTCTTACTGGAGAATGAGCAGGGAAGGGCGCTGTCGTTGGAGTCCCCGGCTGCCCGCTCGCCTGCTCCCTGGTTCTTCACCATCCCTAGGATCCTCCATAAAAGAAGAAATCCTTGAGCTGAGGGGAAAGTTCACTTCCAGACAGGCACAGCAGGACTTGAACCCATTCTCCTGGTGGCATGGAATTCGAGTAGCACTCCAGGGATATGTGAATCCCCTGATGTGGTTGTGTTGCTGGGCTCTAGCATCTTACTGGCTGGGTGATTTTATTCTAGGTCTCTTTCTAAATACATTTCCCTTTCTGTTCACTGCTGAGACCATTTTTTCTTCTGCTATAAATGACAGAGAAGAACCAACAAAGCTGGGCACGTGCCATGTAGGGGAACCTACCAGCAGCCACCGTCCTGGGGATAGGGTAGCCAGGTCTCGGGTTACAATAGAAAGCACAGAGGCCGAGCCTGCTCAGAGCAAAAAAATCTAAGATACAAAGGTCCTAATCCACTCTGCTGAGAATGTGTGTTTTATCTTACTTGCTCTAAGGATGTATATGTATTTATTAAAACAGAAACCTCTCAACTGGGTGCTGATGGCTCAACCCTGTAATTCTATTTAATAGTCTGTGATCTGAGAATCATGGTTCAAAGCCAGCCCAGCAAAAAAAAAAAAAGTCCATGAGACTCTTATCTCTAATTAGCTAACATAAAGCCAGAAGTGGGGCTGTGGCTAAAAGTAGAGTGGTCTCCTTGAGTAGAAAAGGTTTTAAGGGACAGTGCCCAGGCCTTGAATTCAAGCCCTAGTACTGGCATATGCACAAAGATACTAATGTTAAAATAATAGCTTTTTTAATAATCTCATAAAAGTCCAACTTGCCTTTACATATTAAAACATTTGATAACGGATCTGAGACTAAATGCAGTTATTGTAGCACCGAATGCCAGATCAAATGAATGAAACAAAGGGCCCAGCTAGATAGCTACAAGGACAGGTCTGTCTGTGTACATGGCCTAGTCAATGTCCCGTCCTGTTAGCAGCCCTTCCTAGACAGTTCTGAGTCTCAAGGGTACTCACGTGTTCTCCTTTCCCAACCCCAGTAGCTTCGTCTTACGAGCACTGGAGCAGAACCACACCAAGCGGCCCAGTAGAAGGGAGCTCCCTGCAGACCTCGTGGCTGCCCGCGCCCCATCCATCTACACTGAGCTCTCTGCTGTGTACGCCTGGAGTCAGTGAGCTCCATGCAGCCTCAGAGCAAATCAATAAGATCCTACACGAACGGCCCAACCCTTCCAACCCTGCCCTGCCTCTCTCCAGACACGTCCAGGAAGGACAAAACAGTCCAGGTAAGACAGACATTCCAATACTCAGCACACCCAGCCTAGAGTGCCTGGCCCTGTGTTGCCGAGGAACCTGTGGACCTGTCTTTTATTGGTGTGTACCTTCCCGGAGGGAGGCAGATGAAAGATGCTCATTTCGCCAGGCAGTGGTGGCTCACTCCTGTAATCCTAGCTACTCAGGAGGTTGAGATCTGAGGATCGTGGGGTGAAGCCAGCCTAGGCTGAAAAGTCTGTGAGGCTCTTTATCGCTAATTAACAAAAAAGCCAGAAATAGGCCTGTGGTTCAAATGGTAGAGCACTAAATTTGAATAAAATAAGCTCTGAGATAGCATCCAGGCCCCGAGTTCAAGCTCCAGGATTGGCACTCACAAAAAAAGAAAGGCCCGAATTTCAATCACCAACACCACCCAAATCAAAAGGCGAGCTAGTGATTCTCATGTGCCCACCTCCTATCCACAACCTCTTCTGGGGAGAATTATAGACACTTCCAGGAAACACCTAGCACACTGACAAACAAGAAAGATGAGGACTTCCTCCCTCCTGAAGAAGTCAACAGGGTGGATCTTGCTCTGCTTTCTCTAGTTCTATTGTATCCTGTTGTGTCATAAGCCTTCATCATGTGACTGCAGCCACGGGACCCAGCGTGGTTTATTTCTGCAAAAACACTGTCTGCTGCACGTTTCCCCAAGGCTTTAATGACATTGACAGGTGCTAGGCATGGCAGCACACATGGGAGCTGAGGCAAGTGGACAGTCAGTTCGAGCTCATAAGTCTCAGAAACTGACTGCCCTCTTCTTAACCTGCCTTGCCTCGATGCAGCTTCTTGTCTGTTTTCTGCACTCTGCATCTGAAAGTAGTTTTTGTTAGGAAGCCACACAGCTGGCCAGATGGCACTGCGGTTTTCATGAGTCTTACGTAATTCATCGCTTTTGGCCATGATCCTGTGAAACCTTCAGCTCTATTTTTCCAGTTGTCTTCTCCTCTAATACCTCTGTATTGTCAGATGAGAATGCCCTCCCTTCCCACACCCCTCACCCCATCTGCCTCTGCCCTTTCTGGGGCAGTACGCCATGGCACCCCAAGCCCTTCCTTTATTGATGCTCACTGTCTCTCCCATAAGGCACTGTGTGTAGCTCATCCTACATTCTGACGTGTCTCGTAACTGAATCTGCCTTCCCTCCTCCCCTTTGTTTCCCACCCAAACTTCTAGAATCGAGTTGTATGCTCACCCCACTCTGCTACTTTAGAGCTTCTCCTTCCTCTGTTGACATAAAGTCACTCGTGACCTCTGGTTAGAAACTGCGTGTCTCTGACAGTCACAATTGGAAGATCTAAGTTTGCACCTCTAAAAGATTCCTTTTACTTTTTCCTAGGAAGGAAAAGAAAAAGAAGTACCTGTCCAACTCCAAAGAAACACCAGAAGAAAACCTGCGCAGGAGGTAAGGATGAGGAAATGCGGAGGCTGGAGGTTGGAGGCTGGCACAGGGTAGGGGCCAGCTTAGAGGGAGGCATGTTGCTTCTTTTTTTTCTTTTTTCTTTTTTTTGCGAGTCCTGGGCTTGAGCTCAGGGCCCGAGCACTGTCCTTGGACTTTCTCAAGGCTAGAGCTCTACCACTTGAGCCTCAGCCCCACTCCAGCTTTTTCTATGCATGTGGTACCGAGGAATTGAACTCAGGGCTTTGTAGACACTAGGCCATACTTGCAGCCTGGGCATGTTGAATTTTTCATTACATGTAATGATCTAAGCAGTGACAGGCCCCCCGTCAGGTCACTTACCTGACTTTAAACTTGGTCACCCTCCATGTTGCTGCCGTGTAAAGAGTGAACTAGAGATAGGTAGGAATTTCCTGTTCAGGCGGCAGATGACATTTCATTGGTAAGGGAGGGAGGGAGATGGATTTTTTACCTTGATGGATTTTTTGTTGTTGTTGTTTTGTTTTTGCTTTGTTTTTTTGATGGGTCATGGGGTTTGAACTCGGCCTGGACGCTGTCCCTGAGCTCTACAGCTCAGGCTACTGCCCTACCCTTGAGCCAAACCCCACTTGCAATTTTCTAGGAGTTAATTGGAGATAAGAGTCTCAGGTCCTTTTGTGCCCGGGCTGGCTTTGAACCTTGATCCTCAGATCTCAGCATCCTGAGTAGCTAGGATTACAGGCATGAGCCATCGTGCCTGGCTGGATTTTTTTTGTTAATACACAAGATGGACAGCCATCCTTCCTTCCTACTGAAGGGAGAATTGAAAAAGAAATGGAAAAGAGGCTAGATCTTCCCTCTAACCTTTTGGAAATTCCACAGTAGTAAAGATGAGTCCAAGTTCGGGACTTCATCACTGTTCACATGTGACGTCCTAGAGAAAAGCAGGCCTACTGGTCCTCCTGGGCCTATCCTGGAAGCCTTGTAGTAGGGGAGCCACTCTGCCTCTGGAAACAGGCATTTGAGCTGGACAGATGCTACCCATTCTAGTCTCCTGATACAGAAAGAGAAAATTGTAGAGGTGAAGCAAACGTACCCTGTACACTGGGCGTTTCTGTGTCTCGGGAGGCCAGCAGTGCTAGGAGCTGAGAGAAGTTTCATTCCCTTCAGTAAAGCAATCAGAGGAAAGGCTGGTCAGAGAGTACTGACAGGAGAATCCAGGAAAAAGTAGACATATCTAGATCTGCAAGAAAAGAGACCACCCAAAGCCCAGCAAATTCAAAAAGAAGCTAGCCGTGGTAATCCTAGCTACTTAGGAAGCTGAGATCTGAAGATCGTGGTTTGAAGCCATCCCAGACAGAAGAGTCCACACAGCTCTTACCTCCAATTAACTAGCAAAGTGCCAGAAGTGGAGCTGTGCTCAAGTGGTAGAGTACCAGCCTTGAGCAAAAAAGCAAAAGGACAGTGCCCACGTCCTAAGTTTAAGCCACAGTGCTAGCACACAAAAGAAAGGGAAGGGGAAGGAGGAGAGAATGGCCAGGAGAAGGATTCAGTGAAGCAGACAGGGAGGAAGCATGAGGGAGAGCTGCAGGAGGGATTGGTGGCCATACTGCAAGATTGAGATCATATTCAGAGAAGGGGGCTCTGGGTGTGGCACACAGCCCTAGAGAGCCTAAGCACACTTGTGGTGATAGAAGCAGAAAGAAGCCAGTGGCAGAGAAACTGAAACTTAAAAAAGTAAAACCCAGCTGGGCGCGGTGGCTCAATGTGATAGAATGCTGGCCTTGAGCTGAAGAGCTCAGGGACAGCACCTAGGCCCAGAGTTCAAGCCCCACGAGAAAGACAACAGCAGCAAAAAAAGAAAACTACTAAAAAAATCTTCAAAGATGTTTCAGAATTTAGAGAGAAAAAATATATAATATAGTAGAAAATAAACATACCTTTTATTTATTTTTTTTTAAAAAAAGGATAATTCCCAGCCACTGTGGCTTGTGCCTGTAATCCTAGCTGCTCCAGAGGCTGAGATCTGAGGATTACCCTTTAAAGCCAGCCGGGGCAGGAAAGTCCATGAGGCTCTTACCGCCAATTAGTCACAGAAAAAGCTGGTAGTTGCCCTGGGGCTCAAGTGGTAGAGCGTTAGCCTTGAGCAAAAAATTGCTCAAGGAGGGGCTGGGAGTTTAACCTAGTGGTAGAGTGCTTGCCTAGCATGCACAGAGATCTGGGTTCAATTCCTCGGTACCACATACATAGAAAAAAGCCGGAAGTGGTGCTGAGGCTCAAGTGGTAGAGCTCTAGCCTTGAGAAAACCCAAGAACAGTGCTCAGGCCCTGAGCTCAAGCCCAGGACTGGCAAAAAAAAAAAAAATTCTCAAGGACAGCATGCCAGCCCAGAGTTCAAGCCCAGGACTGGCAAAGAAAGAAAAAGAAGAGGGGGCGAGTAATATTCTTTAATTGTTCTCAGAGTTGTCACCTTCTCTGACGTTGTTCTTTTTTCTTTTTTTATGGAAGAAACAAACTCACCTTGCCAATTAAAGTCACTGTTAGGCTCTTCGCGTTCCCCTGACGCCGGCCTGCTTTTGTACCTTCCCTGTTTGAACGTCTCACCAGGGCTGGGTCCCATCAGTGTTTAGCCACAACCACTTCCACCGGAACTTGTGTCTAGATATGTAGGAGAGATGTTGGGAGACATCAGCTTGCAAGGCTGTGCTGTCCTTGTCTTGCAGTGACCAAGACTAGACTCTGCATCCTGGCTTGACAGCTGCTCTTCATGCAAGCTGCACCGCCGTTACCCTTCACTGTAGTCTGCCTCTCCCTTCTTCAGTTCTTTGCCCTTTCCCCCGCTTTTGCATCTCTTCTGCATCGTACACATGTCCTGCTAATACCGCCCTTCCTCTCTGCCCTCTGCCCAAGCAGACCATGGGACGGTAGCTGTATTCTCGGATGTGGCCACCTCACAGAGTAGGGGTTCACACAAACAGGAATCAGGAAATAAGCTCTGCTTGCTCTGGGAACCCCCCCACTCCTGCATTTATCTGGTTAAATCCAGTAGGTAGCACCTGAAAGAAGAAGAGATGACAGTCTGTGAGGAGAAAGAAGTGTGCACAAGACAAGGCGGGGGGAAGTAATTATAGAGAAAGAGAATGAGGAAAGTGAGTACAGGTGTACAGAAATCTGCCAGGGAAGAGGCTGGGCGTCAGAAGCTACTAATGAAAGGGGGGAGAGGTTTACTGGGGACCCCAGTTTGAAGGATTCATAAATCTCTGCATGGTCTAGGAGCACTGTCACCCGAGCCCGAAATCCAAGAGGAGCTCCAGGCAGTGAACCAAGGGACTCCAATGAGAGATGACTTAACCCAGGACTTGAATGTGTTGGAAAGGGTTCAAGAAGCCACGACTGGCTGTGCCCAGACTCCTCCCCCAGAGGGTAAGCCTGACCATGGAATCTGCCATTTGGGTAGGTCTTTTCTGAAGTGTGTGAGTGCGTGTGTGCAGTGTACAGGAGAACAGTAGAAGGAGCTAGGTGCCAGTAGCTCACACCTGTTATCATAGCTACTCAGGAGGCGTGGATCTGAGGAACACAGTTCAAAGGCAACCCAGGCAGCGAAGTCTGTTAAGACTTTTTTTTTTTTTTTTGCTAGTCCTGGGGCTTGAACTCTTCAGCTCAAGGCTATCTCTCTATCACTTGAGCCACAGCACCACTTTTGGATTTTTCTGTGTATGTGATACCAAGAAATCAAACCTAGGACTTCATGCATTGCTAGGCCAGCACTCTACCACTAGGCCATGTTCCCAGCCCTAAATTAATAATTTTTAGATTTTATTTCTTTTTCAAAGGCTGAAATAATCGAAAAGGCAAATCCTGAAAAGGTGAGCCCACCCCCAGAGGCTCACAGAGTTCTGGTGACTTCCTCCAGATAGTGAGGTCTCTAGCTGCTCAGCTCCTCCCCCTCGTGGCAGACAGGCACAGTGACAGGTGATGCAACGCGTCTCCTCTGACAGGTGTGTAAGGAGCCTCCAGACCTCTCGTCTGGAGTGTATTCTTCTAGGGTCTTGGGGAGATTCCCCCTGGAACTTCTCATGGGAAAGGAAAAATGGTTGTGTGTGTGTGTGTGTGTGTGTGTGTGTGTGTGTGTGTGTGTGTGTGTGTGACTCATGCCATTTCTGGGGCTTGAACTCGGCCTGAGGGCTATCACTGAGCCTTTTCCCTCAGGGCTAGTGCTCTATCACTTGATCCACAGCTCCACATCTGGCTTTAAGAGTTTCGTGAGCTTGACTGACCAGGCTGGCCTCCAATGTTAATCCTCTGATCTCAGCCTCCCGAGCTGAGGATTATAGGTGTGAGCAACTGGCACCCAGTACCATTGGTTCTTCTTTTCAGAGAATAGCCATGAGACTCCAGAAGTGAATGAAGGGACAACACCCCAGAAGACACGCTGCACCCCCGCAAAAACCACCCATGGTAAAGATTTGACACTGCAGGCCTCAGAGCTCAGTCATTAGAAACCCAAATTGGGGCTGTTGTATTTCAAATCAGTGTTTGTCAAACTTTTATCATTACTACCCTAAGGAACCTTCGTAGCTTTTATTTCCCAGTTACAGCTCTCCCCAGTTAAATGTGTATATTCCCATATATACGTGTGTGTATACTGTTACATATATACATATATACATATAGTCTGTGTGGCTATATATATGTTGATATTATATAGTTATATAAACACATATATAATTTCTTTTTCTTTTTTCTTTTTCTTTTTTTTTTTGGTGGGTCATGGGGCTTGAACTCGGCCTGGGCGCTGTCCCTGAGTTCTTCAGCTCAAGGCCACTTCCCTACCCTGGAGCCTACCCCTACTTCCCAATTTCTAGAGGTTAATTGGAAATAAGTCTCAGGTCCTTTTGTGCCCAGGCTGGCTTTGAACCTTGATCCTCAGATCTCAGCCTCCTGAGTACCTAGGATTGCAGATGTGAGCCACTGCGCCTGGCACGCATATATCATTTTTTCAAACTTCCCAAGAACCAAGTTCTGTACCCCTGGGGGTCTTATCACCATTGCTGAGAATGTGTCCAGCTCTGAATCCAGGATGTTTCTTGAGATGAGGCCCTCTAAATATTCTAAGCAGTCAAATTTATCTTCTTGCATAGTATCTGGCCTTAAATTCAGCTAAGCAAAGCTTTATAATATCCATGACCTAAAATAATCTTTTCCTTGTCCTATCTTATATTCTTAAACACAGATTAATATGAAAGAGTGACATTTTATATATTTTTAATTTAGCTGTACAAAGTAGGTGCTATTTAACAAAGCGGTTTATGAACACCACGTGTCTTGCTCGGTGTTAATCTCCCTGAGTGACACATTTTAAACGCTAGATATTTCACATCTCTCTGTTACATTTTTTAACTCCTTTATTTCCAAAAAAAGAGAAGGCTTTTTTTCCCCTCATAGGTTGGATTTCTTGCCTCCTTAAAAGTGATAGAAAGCAGGAAAAACATTGCTTAGAGAGTATTGAAGGCCATAGTAGAGCAGCTTATAATCATAGCAGTGGGGAGGCAGAGACAGGGGAGTTGAGAGTTCGAGATTAGCCAGGGCTACATAGTGAACTTGGTCTCAAGGAAAAAAAGGAAAACAAAAATTATTGTTATCTCTGGTGGGTGGGTCAATATTTGTAGCCATAAAATATTTTTTTTCCAGAAAAGAAGAAGAAGAAGAAGAAATGTATCTGGTCAACTTCAAGAAGAAGACAGAAAAAAAGACTTCTAAAAGGTAAGCAAGACAATCAGAGAAGTCATTGCTGTGCTGGTGTCTATCTAGGTCTACATTTTTTTTTTTATTTTACTAGTCCTGGGCTTGAGCTCTCAAGGCTAGAGCTCTACCACTTGAGCCTCAGCACCACTTCTGGCTTTTTTCTATGTATGTGGGGTACTGAGGAATTGAACCTGGGTCTTCGTGCATGCTAGGCAAGCACTCTACCACTAGGCCAAACTCCCCGCCCTCTAGGTCTACACTTAACCAACTGGCATGGCTTCCTCTCAGCCTCCAGACCCCCAGTTCACGAGGGAGCCTGACCCATCCAGCCCTGTCCTCTAAATCAACCGCCAAAGGATAGGCTGCTCATTCACTCCCGTTCCCTCTCTCCCTCCCTCCCTCTCTCTCTCCTTCCCTCCCTACCCCCCTTTTCCTCGCTGTCTCTTCAAGTCTGGCAGAGCTCTTGCTCTCACTCGGCTTTTTCACTTAAGTCTGGCACTGGTACCACTGGAGCCATAGCTCTGCTTGTAGCTTTCGCTGGTTAATTAGAGATCAGAGTCTCAGGCTGGTTTTAGACTTTGCTCCTCAGCCTCTTGAGTAACTGGGTCACACGCAGGAGCTTTTCTCTTACCATAAGGAAGAAGTGGAGTTTGAGGTGACAGGCCATCAGACAATGCTGAGGTTCAGATGACATGATTAGGACAAAAGCAGGAGGAATAAATAAAGGAAAATGAAATCCACCAGCACATTCCAAAGTGGGATTGGACTTGGAGCCGCAGAGCGTCAGAATTCTCCCCCAGTTCCTGCCTGCCTGCCAACGTTCCTTCCCTGTGCATGGAAGCTATGCTATATGCAGCATAAAAGCATCTATGACACTGGATTTTTCTTTCCTTTGCATTCTCCTCCTTCCCTTCCCCTCCCCTCTCAGAAGTCTCTCAAATGGCCTCGGCTGGGCAGTGGCTTGTCAATCTAGGTGGCATGTCCCCGTCTCTGGGAACCTGCTGTCAGTGATCCCAGGGAACTCTGGGATATTGTCATTCACTTGAAAGGAAAACACCTACTGCTGACATTAAAACCTGCCGGGCACCAGTGGCTCACTCCTGTAATTCTCGCTGCTCAGGAGGCTGAGATCTGAGGATCAGGTTCATAGCCAGCCCAGGCAAGAAAGTCCGTAAGACTCTAATTAACCCCCAGAAGGCGGAAGTGGCACTGTGACGGAGAGTGGTAGAGCTCTAGCCTTGAGAGATAAAGCTCAAGGACCGCACCCAAGCCCAAAGTTAAAAGCAAACAAACAAACAGACGCTGCCTGTATCCCAGTCATTCACCCAAGATGCTTACGCTAAAGCTATGTTTGGTTTCATGAAGAAAGCAAAGCCCACATGCCCCTGCCCACATGGAGCCCACATTCTAGTGTGGGAGGCCCAAAACAGAAGTGGAAGGGAGATGGACAAAACGGAGTAGCCACTTGAGAGACAGAAGGGATCATTCTCATCCTTAAGATAATCCCCTTTGAGTCTACGGAAACGCACTCAGGAAGACAAAAGCAGGATATTGCCACCTACTCAAGAAGCTAGGATCTGAGAATTGAGGCTGGAAGCCAGCCCAAAAGTCTGTGAGACTCTTATCTCCAATTAACCAAGGAAAAGCCAGAAGCGGAGCTGTGTCTTAACTGTTAAGAGTGCCAGCTTTGAGCAAAAAAAGCTCAAAAACAGTACCCAGGCCCTGAGTTCAAGCCCCAGAACCACTACCAAAAAAAGAAAAGGATGGCTTGGAGTAAGGAAGATACGCAGAGGAAATAAATGGAGACGTGAGGTACAGAATGCTCGCAGAGGTGGGACAGGAAACAGGAAGGGAGGTCACTAGTCTGAGAAGGAAGACTCTCTGCTGCCCTGATTTAAACTACTCACAAGCCACTCTTGGCCCAGGGGCAGCCTCATCTGGGAGAGGAGGCCAAGAGAAGGCCCAGGTGGTGGATCAGGAAACTCTGAGGAAGGATGACTCCGATTCAGCTGATGACTCAAAAATGGACTATGTTCAGAAGTCCACCGCAGAGGGTAAGGCTGACAATGCAGTCTGCCCTTTGGATGGCTGTGTGTGGAGGGCCTCCTGCCGCAGGGTGAGTAGATGGGTAAACCAAAAGGGGGAAATGGAGACCCACCCAGGATGCACCAGTGCTGTTTGGAGGGGCACTGTGTTGTCAGGAGTGAGTTCATGGGTGCATCACGTGACCCACTGATGATGCCTTCTAGTGGTATGCGTTTGTTTCTCTACCAGTTTAGAAATTAAAAGGCAGCAAAGTCAGGTCGGGTGAGGAGGTTCACATGGGTAATCCTAGCTACTCAGGAGGCTGAGATCTAAGGATCTCAGTTCAAAGCCAGCCAGACACTTAAAGTCTGTGAGACTCTTACCTCCATTAACCACCAGTAAACCGGAAGTGGCGCTGTGGCTCACGTGATAGAGTGCTATATACTTGAGCTGAAGAGCTCAGGGACAGCACCTAGGCCCAGAGTTCAAGCCCCACAACTGACAAAAAAAAAAGGCAGCAAAGTGTTTAAAGTAGATGGAGAAAGTTAATTTGAAAATGAGATGATAGAGTCTGTTGAAAGGAACCCCAGGTCTAGTGAGAAGTTTTTTTTTTTGGCCAGTCCTGGGCTTGAGCTCAGGGCCTGAGCACTGTCCTTGAACTTTCTCAAGGCTAGAGTTCTACCACTTGAGCCTCAGCATCATTTGAGGCTTTTTTCTATTTATGTGGTATGGAGGAATTGAACCCATGCATGCTAGGCAAGGCCTCTACCACTAGGCCAAACTCCCGGCCCATCTGTAATCTTTAAGTCAGTCTTTGGCTACTTCGTGCTAGGATGAAGAATGGGTGTAGGTAAGGAAGAAGTCCTGAGCTGGGGTTACAGCCATGAGCCACCAACCTGGCTTTAGGCCACTTTTTATGTAGGACTATTCCTTTGATTATTGTTTAATCAGTTAGGAAAAGTAATCCCGTGCTATACTTACTGCAGTTTTATTTGCTTTTGGCTTTGAACTTTCCTGAGAAGCTTTTATTACTAAGATAGAGAAGTCAGTTTATCTTTAACATTGCGTAGCTGGTGACAGTTTCTCACCCAAGGCCGCCTTGTTGACACAGGTAATTCTTCATGCTGGAGAGAGTTGAATGCCGGTTTTGCTGGCTTCTGCCTGCTGAATACCTGCAGAGTCTCCCTCCCATTTGTGGCATAACTATTTGTGAAACTGTGGCTTGTATATTTGTAGCAGTCCCTTCTTTCAGTACTTGCTGGCTAGTTTTCCTAGGGGCACCATTTTCCTTTCCTAAGTCTACTCTGGGTTTCTCATGATAAGGTCAGTTGGACATGGAACACTTTTCCTTCCTTCTTGCTCAGGTCTCTTCCTCACACACATCCAGACATTTCCTCGTCTTTCAGGGGCTCTGTCACACTGGCAGTTTTCCCCATGTGTCCGTCAGAAGCTCATAGCTTCTGCCTCTTCCTTCGTCTACTCTCATGAACGTGGAATTCAACTCAGATGAGTGCCGTGAGCTTACACCGCCCCCAGGCCTCCCCTCTCCTCTCCCATAGTTCTCACTTCGTGGGTTCCCCCCCCTCCCGTGTGCAGCAAAAATTTTAAAAATTACTCTTCAGCTTGCTTATTAGGGTGTTTTTTTTCCTATTCTGCCCCTTCTGGTCTCCAGGCTTTCTCTTCCCTTCCTCTACAGTGCATTTTATTCCTTGAACCCTTGCTCTGTCACTGCTTACCTGCAGCTCCTCAGTGCGCTTGTTCACACCCACTAATGTGGCCACACTCACCCCAGCCTGTGGCTTCCCTGGGGAAATGTTGAGGCCAGTTCTGGAGAGCCCCGGGAGCCTCTCTGGGCTGCGGGTTCCATCTCTAAGGACATGTTAGCTGAGATAAGTAGATGAAGCGAGCCAAACTCAGCATGGCTGGGAACCAACCAGAAAGCTGCATTTAGGGCCAGGGTGGGTTTGGAAGTCCTCAGCCTGCAGGCCAAGCCCCCGGGACCTGCCTACGGCCCAGGAGGAAGCGAGGGCCCCTCTGCACCTGCATGCAAGCACATCCGAGACCTGTGTGCGCCCTAGTGCTGAGCTCATCACGCAGAAGGCATGCTGTAGAGATGGACAGCTGCGGGACGCAGAGCTTCTCCCAGTGGCCCCAGGGCGTGTGTGGCTCCCCCTGCAGCGGAAAGTCTCTAGTTCCATCTGGGTGACAGCGCCCCACACCGAGGTAGCCAGGATTGCAAGGCCTTCAGCTCTGGCTCCCAGGGCCCGGCTCCCCAGAGGGATTCCTGTGCAGCTGGAGACCCCACAGTGCCAGCTGGCTGAGTGTGAGGACAAAGTTCTCCCCTCCCCACTCCGTGCTTCACCTGGTGGCAGACCTGCTCCTCGTGGGCTGGGCACACTTCGGTGTTCTTTTGAGGGGCGCTACGCCCTCATTTCCCAGGAGACCACCTCTCTCTCTCTCTCTCTCTCTCTCTCTCTCTCTCTCTCTCTCTCTCTCTCTCTCTCTCTCTCTCTCTCTCTCTTTCTTTTTTTTCCCTACCAAAGTAATTAATGGCTACTCCACACTGATGTTGTTTTGTGCACACGCGCACACACACTGCTCCTGGGACTTAAACTCCAGCCCTGGGCACTATCCCTGAGCTCTTTTACTTCCTGATGGCATTCTTGCTTTTCCGTTGAGTCTTCTATTAAGTGCTTGAGGGGAGAGAAAGGATGGACTTGGCTCCAGACTCCCTGCAGGTGTAAAGGTTTCTCTGTCCTAACTGAAGACCTAGAAAGCCTGCTTCTGTCCCCCGAGACCCAGCACATTGCACTATGGATTCACCCACATGGGCGGTGGAGGGGCAATGGTGATATCCCTCAAACCCTTTGATCTACTTCTCTTAAACCTGAACCAGGGATCCCTGCTCTCAGCTTCTGAACTGCCACATCTTTCCAGGGGTCATTTGCAGATTAACCTAGAACTCTCCACAGTTTTCTTTTATTCAAAGAAGAAGAAACAGACCTACTGGTAGGTAGAGTGTCTGCCAAGCATGCACAAAGACCCAAGTTCGATTCCTCGGTACCATATACATACAAAAAAGCCAGGAGTGGTGCTGAGGCTCAAGTGGTAGAGCTCTAACCTTGAGAAAGCCCAAGGACAGTGCTCAGGCCCTGAGCTCAAGCCCAGGACTGGCAAAAAACAAAAACAAAAACAAAAACAAAAAAACCCAGAAATAACAAAAGAAAGCTGACAGCAACCCAGGAAGATTGATACCAGCCGTCCATGCTTACCCACCCAAGTCTTGCTTTAAGCCAAGAAATGAGATTGTGTGTGTGTGTGTGTGTGTGTGTGTGTGTGTGTGTGTCAGTGCTAAGGCTTGAATTCGGGGCCTGGACACTCACTGCCTCTTAGCTTTTTTCACTCAAGACTAGTGCCCATTTGAGCCACAGCTCCACTTCTGTTTTTTCTCTCGTTGGAAGGAAGTGTCATGCCTAGGCTGGCCTTGACCCATAATTCCCCCTGTCTCAGCCTCCTGAGAGGCTAGGATTACACTGGCGCCTGGTTAGGAAGTAAGATGATGAACAGAGACTTTTTTCTCTGGCTACTTGAGCACAAAGAAATATTTAGGGGGTTGGGGGAAAGGAAATGGGGACAAAAATATGAGAAGGGGTATCTGTGTGTGTGAAGTAATGCGCCTTCCATCTGGCAAATGTAACTGTAGCTCTTCGATTAATTACAATAAAAATATACATTAAAAAAGATATTTAGGATAGTCCACACAGACGGCTGGGCTGCTGTGTGAAGGCACAGGCTAGTGAGTGCATGACCAGTGAGCTTTCTCCAAGACCTTGTGTCTGACGTCGGGGTCGTGGTGGGTCATTCTCTGGAGACTCCTCTGTTCATTGCTAACCAGGGGAGGCTTCCTGTGTACTAATCGGAGACTCCCTGATCCCATGCCTGTTTCTTTGTGTCAGGGTTTTTATTGCCGTTCCTATAGCGAGGCCAGCCCTCCAGAGACAGCAAGTGAAGCCTGGATAACCAAACCATTCTCTTGTCCTTTTAGAAAAGCCCGAAGATGACACTGAAGATTTTCTTTCTCCCATGCTGCCTGTGACCTGTGGTGATGCCAAGGGGGTTTTATATAAGGAAAAAATGCAGCAAGGTGAGTTGCTTGCTCCTCTGTGCCTTTAATCCCGGGATGGAGGAAGGCCTGGAAGGGGAAGGAGTGTGTCTGACTGATCGGAAAGAGAAAAATTCCTTCTGGTGTAGAATGTCCCAACCTTTCCACGTCCTGGAAAGGGACCTGTCCCATCCTCCAGAAAATGATCTGTGGACCCTATAATACTGGTACCATGCCCCTGTGATCTGAAGATAGAAGACTCGTGCTGCTCCAGCCTTACAGGCGTCCCTCTTTGCAGGGGGCGGGGCGGGGCGGCACAGTCGGAACGGGGTGAGAGGTGATGCCCTGTGTTCTCTCACAGGTTTGTCAGAGAAGTGCATTCAGAATGCGGCGGGAACATGGTTCACACCTGACGAATTTGTAATTGAAGGAAAGAAAGAAAAGTCCAAAGACTGGAAGAAGAGCATCCACTGCCAAGGACAGACCCTGAGACGCTTGATGGAGGTGTTCTATTAACCAGGGACTGTCCGTGGAGGGCTTATGTCCTAGAAGGACGAGCAGATTTTCCCTGGCAGAAATGTGAAGACATTCCCAGTTACGACTGGACAGTAGGAGCTAGAAAGAGCCCCATGTTCAGAGCGGAATGCACATCCATCCCCCTGTGTTCATCCCTTAGATGCAGATGAGCTAGGGTGAGAGGCAAAAGGAGGAGATCTCAGACCTCCGCCCAGTACAGCCCCTGCCCAGAAAGTCGCTCTGAGGACCAGCTCGCTTGGGAGGTCTTCCCACACCCAGTCTGAAGCCTCTCTGGCTCTCCTCTGGCACGCTCTTCCTGTAGTCCCTGCTCAGCCATAACTCAGTAAACAGCCCAGGGATTCAGTTGTAAGGGTTTTATCTAAAGAGGAAATGAAAGAGAAAAAAAATCATGGGGAGAGGATGAGGGAAAGAAAAGCTTGGTTTAAATTACAGGGGAAAAAAGTTATTTTATCATCAAATGAAATCCAAAAGAATGAGTTCAGGGACAGCTGGGTTTTTCTTTTCTCTACTGTCAAGCCAGTTTGGTATCCAGATACAGATATTCATCAGGAGAGGGGGAGCTTTGGAGCTTCCAGAATGACTTCTCCTTATCCACTCTTTCTTTCAGAAAAGACTTTTGTTCTGTCCTTCAAAAGTAAATATCAAGCGAAAGGCCACTAGCAGGTGAATTCCCAGCATAATCTCCAGCCTCTTGTAGCAACAGCGTGTTTGAAGGCTCTCCTCCCATGTCCCAACTCAGAAGACTCCCTCATCTCCACAGGGTGCCCTTACCAGCCACTCCAGCATGCTGCTTCGCGCCCAGCCCTCCCTGTCCACCTTTATATGGGACAAGGAGCCACATGGCTCCTTGAAGCAAAAACCAGGACATGTTCTGGCGTGGAATCCCATTCACGAGCCTTCCGTTACACAGACACTTCCAGCAGAAGCCCTAGTGCATTTCAGAGACTGGCCTGACCTTTGGCTGTGTTCAGAGTCTTGTTGTTTGTATTGTTCTTGTTCCTGTTTTGTATTGACCCTAAGCCTTGAACTCAGGGTCTGGGTGTTGTCCTTGAACTTTTTTTGTTGTTTTTGCTTAAGGCTAGTGTTCTACCA
This sequence comes from Megascapheus bottae, assembly GCF_031878675.1. NCBI lineage: Eukaryota > Metazoa > Chordata > Mammalia > Rodentia > Geomyidae > Megascapheus > Megascapheus bottae. The sequence continues at coordinate 33,190,370 of NC_143529.1, read as the reverse complement.
GTTGAGCCACAGTTCCACTTTTGGCTTTTTATTTTTTTGGGGGGGGGGAGGGAGTCAATTTTATTGGAGATGTCTCATGCACTTTCCTAACCAGACTGGCTTTGAACTGAGATTTTTTCAGATCTTAGCCTCCTGAGTAGCTAGGAGTAGCTCTAGGCTTTGCAGGATGAGCCACCAGCACCTGGCTTTCATTTAACATTTAATACAGTGGTCCCCTGGTGCTACTTAACCTATAAACCATCTTTTCCGTGGTGATTGGTGTGGGTGCATGCATGTATGTATATGTGCAGAAGTGTGCGCATGCGTATATGTGTGCACGTATGTGCAGGTACTGGGGTGCCTAGGCTCTGTCCCTTAGGCTTTTGGCTGGTGCTCTACCAGGTGAGCCACACCTGCCAGCTTTTGGTAGTTAATTGGAAATAAGAGTCTTGCAGTGCAAGAAGACCCAGGTTCGATTCCTTGGTACCACATACATAGAAAAAAGCTGGAAGTGGTGCTGAGGCTCAAGTGGTAGAGCTCTAGCCTTGAGAAAGTCCAAGAACAGTGCTGAGGCCCTGAGCGCAAGCCCAGGACTGACAAAAAAAAAAAAAGAATTTTAAAAAAAAAGAGTCTTGCAGGCTTTGGTGCCTAGTCTGGCTCTGAACTTTGAACCTCAGATCTCAGCCTTCTGAGTAGCGGATTATAGGTGTGATCTACAACTTTTGGCTTTCCATGCTGATTTAGTACTAAGGTAGAATTGAGCATGTTCAGTGTAGCATTACAATCCCACCCATATCATCAACTGGTACCACATCTACAAAGGGAATTGTTAAATACCTGAATTCATAGCTGTTGCTATGGCTTAAATGTCTCCCACCAAAACTGATGTTGGATCATAAATCTCCATTGTATAGTAGTAAGAGGGTAAAATTTAATCCAGCTATCCTTTTGGAGGTATAACTTTAGCAATTGAATTAAATGAGGCCATAGTAGTGTGGCTGTCATCGAAAGAGGAGGGTGCTGGTGGCTCATGGCTGTAATCCCAGCTACTCAGGAGGCTGAGATCTGAGGATCTCAAGAACCCCTAAGACAATCATGTCCAGTAAACTACCTGTGACCCAAGTGCTAGTAAAAGACACTCAAAGACAGTACCCGAGCCCTTACCTCAAGCCCCAGGACCAGCACCCCTCCCAAAAAAGTGTGTGGAAAGATCCCAGCTCAGTTTATGTGAACCCAAGGACCGACGCCTAGAAAAATGCCTGAACCACCTGGGACATATAGGTGCTTCTGTGTTTATGTACAGTTTGAATTGTTTCAGTGGCTCTTACTTTTGTAACCAGGATAAAATAAAAGTTCTTTAAAATCCAGAACATTAGTTATTACTTTAACAATGCCACCCGATGGGACACATGGGAGAGGCACACTTAACCCAGTCTCCCAGTGCAGAGTGACAAGACACACACCCACAAGGGTCAGAAAATGACTCGTGTTCCAGTAGATTGGTGCTGAGGTAGAACTTCCGTGCTGGGGTCGTGGCTGGCCCCCTGGTGCCGAGGATGGACTTTGTGTACTCACTTGACCTGCCCCAACGCGTGATGATTAGAAGTACCTCAGGTCTGTCAGCACGTAAATGACAAATGGAGCTGCAGCCTTTATTACAGGTCGTGACTGTGGCACTGATGTCTCGGTGTGCAGACGTGTACCAGACCTACCCAGCTCCAGGCCTGGTGCAGCTCCAGCCTAGAAGGGCATGGCCACCCCAACGGGTGTCCAATAAGGAGGATAACGATGGCTACAGGGTTCAAAGTTAAGGAAAAAGAAAGGCAGGTTTAAGCCAGGCCAGAAAACCAGACGTGGCCCTGTTACTCAAAGTGCCAGCACTGAGCAGGAAAGCTCAGGAACAGCACCCAGGCCCTGAGTTCAAGCCTCACCGCCAAAGGGGTGGGGGGGGGGGAGAAAAAAGCAGACTGGCAATCTTAGAAAGATCCTGATCTTGGAGCACAGATTGTGCATGGGTGGTGACCCAGGGCCAGAGGAGAGCGCAGTGGCTTGGGGAGTTCCCCAGAGAGGAGATGGTCTGTAGACAGGTTAAAGAAACCTCTCCTGACTGTCTTCTGTCTTCATATAGTTAAAAGAAGCCTTGCCTTGTACAGGGGAAAGCCCCAACATTTATGGGGGGGGGATAAAGACAAGTGTTCCTGTCTGGGCTTTATAGATGATACAAGGCCTTTGACTCTCACAGCACCCTGGCTATGGCCTCTCACTTGTTCAACTTCAGTTACTCATCTGGTGTTCTACCACTTAAGCCATGCTGAGAGTTTTGAGTCTCCAGGACTTGACTGTTCAGGTTGGTCTAGAACCTAGGTTGCCTAGATCTCGCCTCCTGAGTAGGTAAGGCGTACAGGCTTGAGATAACCAGCCTTCGCATGTCTTTCTAGCTGTTGGCATCCACGACTGTTCTTGGCCGGGAGGGTGAGAGGTGGGAATGTGGCCTGTGTACCTGTGGGCCAGGGGGGCTCAGATAAGAAATGAACTGCTTTGATTATGTGAAAAAAGAAGGAAGGAAGAGAAAAAGGGAGGGAGGGAAGGAGGAAGGAAGGAAGGAAGGAATCCTTTGTCTCCTCAGCCCTCTAAAAGGATTCATGTTCTTACCAACTCCCCCATCCTGTGAAAACAAACTCCCTGAGCAGCGCTGGTTTCTCCCCAGCTCCAGGCCATGTTATGGGGCGGCCTCCTGGCCCTGTCCAGCCTGGGCAGGCTGTATTCAGGGACATGTGATAGTCCTGGCGGGTCAGCCAGTGAAAGACCACAGGGTCAAACCTACAATCCTAGCTACTCAGGATCTGGGGTTGTGGTTCATAACCAACCCAAGCAGGCAAGTCTGGGAGATTTACTCCCAAATAACCAGCAAAGCTAAAGTGATGGTGTGGGTCAAATGGTAGAGTGCCACACTTGGGTAAAAAGCCCAGTGAGAACACAACACTGCTCCAGTACCAGCACACACAAAAAAACAAAGCAAAATCCCCCAAACACTAGAGGCAGAGTTCTGCAAGAATTTGTGTCATTCTCCTGCATCAGGCTTGCTTGAATTTACCTGGTGTGGTAACCCCATGTGTGAAGTGGTTGGCAGTTCTCCTGGGTGACACCATTCTCTCTGGCAACTGAAATGTGACCCACAGAGCTTTCTAGACCCTGAGCAGCTAACTCTGTTTGCATAGAACCTTGAACTTAGATTGTACTGGTATGTGGGGATCCTGCCGTTCATTGTCTCTCTTCATCATTTGAGAGGAAAACGGCCCTGGAAATCATTTAGCCTCCCAGTGTCTATGCTTAGCATTCAGAACCCCAACTTTCGGCTGTGAGTACTGTCACCAACTAAAACGTTTTCCTACCTTTCCTTAAAGCTAAGCAGAGAGCTGTTACTTTTAGCCACTTAAATGTTTTATAAAAGTTTTATGTAATGCCTACAAAATAGCTTTTTTTATTTATTTTTTGCCAGTCTTGGGGCTTGAACACAGAGTCTGGGCACTGCCCCTACATTGCTTTTTGCTCTAGCACTCTGCGACTTGAGCCACAGTGCCACTTCTGGCATACCTGTATATGGGGACGGAGGAATCAAGCCCAGAACTTCGTGCATGCTAAGCAGGCACCTACCACTAGGCCATGCTAGCGGCCCATAAAATGCCTTTTAAAGGAATGGGCAAACCCTATTCTTCCCCTTCCTCCCATTGGCTGGAATTTGCGATGCTGCAGAAAAGTTTACAGGCCCAACACATACCTGTGATGTACTGCCATTCTTTCAAAGGCCAATCAGGGCACCTGTTCTGGGTGAGCTTGACCAGATGTGTCCCACAGGACTGCAGTTATTCATCCCAAACAGCTGAGTTCTTGTTTAACCTGACCCTCTGCTGCTCATCTGACCACAGACCCCCCCCACACACACAGCTCACCCGCAGCTCTGTTCCAGGGCCCAGGAGCAGAGGGATACAGCATGGAAGCTGGCACTGAAGGCTCCTGCCTGAATTCTAGCTACTCAAGAGGCCAAGATCTGAGGATCTCAATTCAAAGCCAAGCGGGTTAAAAGTCTGTATGACTACAAACCACCAAAAGAGCCAGAAGTGAAGCTGTGGTTCAAATGGTAGAGCACCTGTTTTGAGTGGGAAAAACTAAGGGATAGACAGTGCCCAGGCCCTGAATTCAAGCCCAGTATCAACACACATACACACACACTGAGCAAATGCAAAACCATACCAAAGAGCTGCAGATTTACAGCAAGAAAACCACCCCATACATTTGCCCAAACTTATGATGATCAGAATTGGCATTGCCTGTACTTACACCAAACGAGGAAGGGCTGCGTCTTGGCTTTGATGTTTGATCTACTGGAACGAAGGGCCGTTATTCTTGCAGATCAGTGAGTAACATCAGAACGACAGACAAAAGAAGGCAAAAGAAACCATGCCAACAACTCTGGCAAGAGTTCCATTCAAGGTCACAGGGCAGGGGGTGCAGATTCAAACACAGCGGCCACAGTGGGGTGCATATCCTCTGTGGGGAAGAAGCAAATGTTCCTGAACACACCGTGGGTGTGCAAGCCAGAATCGCACACATCACCAAACCAACCAAGGCTAGTAGACACACGGAGGCTAGCAGACAGCCCATTTAAGCACTGATTTCCATCAGGGAAAAAGTGAGAAAAAGCCTTTCTCCAACTCTTAGCTGAAACTCCAAAACACCAGCCAGCAGGCAGCAGGGAACTGTTGCCCTGAACCAGTAAGGCCTACCTTCCTTAGAAAATGACGCCCAGAAGATCCACGGTAGATGACTGCAAAGGAAGAAATATTGGACCTCTTTCCTTAGTGTCTCACTCTGGGATGCAATTGTGAGGAGGAGGAGGAGGAGGAGGAGGAAGAGGAAGAGGAGGAGGAGGAAAGTGACAAATGGGGCAAAGAGAAAATGACTATATAGACAGAGGCTTGCACATCTAGCCGCATCCAGTCTGGGATGTTTCTGCGCTCAGAAGGTAAGTTCAAGGTCATCAGGGCATGCTGGACTCCGACAAGAGATCAATGAATGAGTCTGTGTGGAAACTTCCTTCCTTCCTGTGTGGTTTTCCAGCTGTCTGATTTGTGAAGTTACGAGGAGTAGATTGAGTAGATAGGGACCATTTTAGATCACTTTGCTTGGAAATCAAACAGACTGGAGAAATGGGTTGGGCTTTCTCTTTATCTAAGGGAGTGGGCAGCTAAGCAGGCCTCCAAAAGGAAGGTGTACAAGATGCATTCACAGCACTCAGCAAAATCGCTCTGCTGCGGGTCAAGGTTCTAATGCTTAGGCACCCTTTTTCATCTCTGAATGGCAGAACTTTTGCAATTAGAGGCATAAAACACCTTTTAAATCATTAACTGTTGAATACTTCTTAGTAAAGCATGTGCAAAAGTCAGGGTGAAAGCTGAGGAAGGTGCAGGAAAACCTTAACCCAGAGCCTGGATTTCAAGCCTGGAATTCATCTCTGTCCAGGGGCTTGAAGGAGATATTAATGATAATGATGGCAAAACATTTACTGGGTGCTTTTTTTTTTTGGCCATTGTAGGGCTTGAATTCAGAGCCTGAGTGCTGTGTCTGAGCTCTTTAGTGCTCAAGGCTGGCACTTTGAGCCACAGAGCCACTTCTGGTTTTTGAGTGGTTAATTGGACATAAGAGACTCACAGACTTTCCTGCACCTGCTGGCTTGGGTCCTTGATCCTCAGATCTCAGCCTCCTGAGTAGTTAGGATCACAGAGTTGAGTCACCAAGGCCCAACTACTGGGTGCTTTTTAGGGATCATAGCTCTTCTTTTTTTTTTTTTTTTTTTGCCAGTCCTGGGCTTGAGCTCAGGGCCTGAGCACTGTCCTTGGACTTTCTCAAGGCTAGAGCTCTACCACTTGAGCCTCAGCACCACTTCTGGCTTTTTTCTATGTATGTGGTACCAAGGAATCGAACCCCAGTCTTCATGCATGCTAGGCAAGCACTCTACCACTAGGCCAAACTCCCGGCCCCGGATCATAGCTCTTCTAACAACATATGCCTCACCCCACCCCCAGTATATTTCCCCACCAAGCGCTTCTATCATATACCTTCCACAAACAAGAAGACAAAGACTTAGAAAGGCTTTCTCTTGCAATCCCACAGCAGTCCAGGTATTACAAACTCACCAGAGGGTGCTACTGGGCGAGAGTGGGGCCTTTGAGTGGCCTAGCCAGAGGTCTTTAGGTCATCGGGGGCAAGTCCTTGAAGGGAATTGTGGGGTCCTTGGACCTCTCCCTCTCCTCTCTGTGTCTGTCAGTCTATCTCTTGCTCCCTAGCCATGAGGTGAGTGGCTTTGCATAGTCTGTGTTGTGCTGTCCTATCACAAAAGCCTGGGTCCAGCCTTGATCCCACTGGGTATTTGTTATTCTTACAGAAGGCTGACTTACGCAATAACGTTCTTCTTGCTCAAAGCTTACTTACATTGCATAATGGAGCCAGAATTTGGACTTGGAGACCCCCAATCCAGGACATGACATCTTAAGGCCAAGTGAGTGCATCCACTGAGCTCTTTTGGACTAAGTGGCATTGAGCAGACAGCTGGACTCCACTGGTGGCAATACTACCTCTGTACATCGGAAGCTGTTGACGGCTCTGTCTCGCAAAGTGCTGGAATGTTGGGATTGTCAGAGGCATGTGGTCAGCAAGATGCTGAGATATGAAGGTATACACCACCCCCTCCCCCATCCACCTGCCTCACAGTATCACCTCCTCCCCAGTCAGGGCTGACTGACTTCTGACTTCTGGAAATTCATTCTATAGACTATAGTGAGTCACCAGTTCTGGGGCTTGAACTCAGGGCCTGTGTATTGTCCTTGGGCACTGTTAGCTCAAGGCTAGCACTCTGTTGTTTGAGCCACAGCTTTTTCTGTGTACATGGTACCAAGGAATCAAATCCAGGGCTTCATGCGTGCTAGGTGAGCACTCTACCACTAGGCCACAGTCCTGGCCCAGAGACTATCTCCCATCAGTATGAGTCAACATAATGAAACCCACATTAAAAATGGGTAACTTTTCTAGGTGCAGTGGCTCACGCCCGTAATCCTAGCTACTCAGGGGGGCTGAGATCTGAGGATCGCTGTTTAAGCCAGTCCAGAGACCGTGAGACTTTTTTCTCCAATTAACCGCTAGAAAATGGGAAGTGGTCCTGTGGCTCAAAGGGTAGGGTGCTAGTCTTGAGCTAAGGAGCTCAGGGACAGCGCCCAGGCCCAGAGTTCAAGCCCCATGACCCCCTCACACACAAAAAATTGTAATTTGGGCCAGAGGCATGGCCTAGTGCTAGAGCTTGCCTGGCATGCACAAAGCCCTGGGTTCAATTTCTCAGTACCACATAGACAAAAAAAGACAGAAGTGGTGCTGTGGCCAAAGTAGTAGAGCACTAGCCTTGAGAAAGCCTAAGGACAGTGCCCATGTCCTGAGTTCAAGCCCCACAACTGGCATAATAATAATAATAATAATAATAATAATAATAATAATGTAATTCAACTTCCATAAAGGAAGTTTAACAAATGGTAATAATAATCAAAGTACATTATAGACACGTGTGGAAATATCACTTTGAACAATTAATATGTGTATGTGTGTTTAAAAAGCCAACTGACCATTGTTTAGGACTGAGGCAAGGCAGAGCTGAGCTGTGGCAGCTGGAGAGTGATGGAGAAAGCTGCTCACCTCACAGGGGCCCGAAGCAGAGAGCAAGAACAAGGGTCTCTTCCACAGTGTCTGCTGCCAGAGACAAACTGGTTCATAGCATAGAGACCCACAAGATGGCTGAGATGGCCCAGAGCTCTGTGTGGGGCCACTTCTGGTCTAGAGAGGAAGAGGAAGCACTCAGGGGCCATACTTCCACTTTTTCCTCTAGGAAAAGTCACACATGCTCTGTGCTCCTTCTTGGCTTTGGGTCCACTTTGTGACCGTTAAAGATGAAAAGGGAATGTGTCCCTGAAGAAAGTCAAAATGTTAAAATTCAAGCTTTGACGATTTGGTGACTGGTAAGCTGTCCTGGCCTTCAAAGATCTCAGATTATGACTGCTTAATCCACTACAATTTTCACAGCAGAAGCAAGAGACAGGCAGTTAGAGAAGGCATGATTGGTACCCGAAAATTCATATTTCCTGTTTCCTGATCTGTCTGCTTTAAGTCTTTCAGGCAGCTAATTACATTCTAAGTGTTGTCCACCAGTTTTCTCTCATATTTACATCCTGCTATGTAAGTAATATGTGTTTGTGATCAAAAGTGTAATGATAAGCATAAAAAGAGAATTTCCCATACTATTACTTGAAGTTGTCTCTGTGATATACATCATTTCAGTATTGTGTGTGTGTGTGTGTGTGTGTGTGTGTGTGTGTGTGTGTGTGTGCATATGTGAGGCAGTACTAAGGTTTGAACTTAGAGCCTGGACTCTGTTCCTTCGCTTTTCTTTTTTCCTAGATAATTGGGGATAAAAGTCTCCTAGACTTCCTAGACTGGCTTTGAATTGTGGTCTCCCAGTCTCAGCCTCCTGAGTATAATTTAGGATTACAGGGTGAGCCACTGGTGCCCGGCTCAGTTTCTGTTTTTGTTGTTGCTGGGGTTTTTGAGATAGAATAGTGAAGTGGATATTAAGGTGAGCTTCACAATATGCATTCCATATTATACCACGGGGGAGCCCCAGGCTATTGTGTTGAAATCCCACACACATTTTTTCTCTGCTAGTAGTAGGGTTTGAACTCAGGGCCCAGACGCTGCGCAAGGTAGCTCTACCAATTGAGTCATAGCTCCACTTCCATCCATCACCATCCCCATCCCCTTCTTGAAACTTCCTTTGTTTCAGAGGCCAGCATCCACCAGGCCTAAGCCATAGATTAAAACTATTTATTAACAATAAATGGTTGTTTTTGTTTTTGTTTTTCAGTCCTAGGGCTTGAATTCAGGGCCTGGACACTGCCCTTGGAGACATTTTGCTCAAGGTTAGCACTCTGTCACTTGAGCCACAATGCCACCTTTGGCTTTTTCTGTGTATGTGGTTCTAGGGAATCGAACCCAGGGCTTCGCGTATGCCAGGTAAGCACGCTATCACTAGGCCACACTCCCAGCCCAACAGTAAATGTTATATAACTACTGTTAAACAGTATTCAATGACAACTGTATGCTTATTTTCAAATATGCATTTTTAGGTTATTTAAAGGTTAGTAGGAAGTAGAAAACGGGACTGTGTGTCTACTGAATTCTGAAATATTATTATAGGTTCTTGGAAATGACTTTTGCTGAAAAGCACACAGAGTCAGCATCCTGTCTTCATTTTGCATCTCTTTTGGCTGAAAACTTTGAGTCAGATATCTGCTGAACTCTGCACATTGGCATGTTAATCATTCAAGGACTATCTTTCGAGAACTGGTGATATCTAACCTAGCTCAGTTCTCCCCGCTGCCTCCCAAACATAGAAGGCACAGGAGAGTTTTCTAACCTTCTAAGATGGTCCATTCCAGAATTCTTATAGTAAACTCTCTCATCACGAAGTAGTTATTGAAGAAAATGACCTTTAACCTCAAGAAGTAAGATGATGACTTGATTATGGGTATGAGGGAGAATAGCAGCCAATGGTCAAGTGAATCCCATCTTGTCCCCCCTCCCACCGCACCCCGGGGTCACTGGTAATGACAGAACTGACTGATAAACATAACTTTCCTATCATGACCAGGCCCTACCCAACCAGTCCTGAGATAATAATTGACCGGGGTCATGGCTTGGCCAGGACTGATTAACTGCATTCTTCTTGACCCTTTCTTCTTGTATTGTCTGGAAGCTCCTGTCCTTACCCCAAAGACAAACAGACTTGGGGTTACTGTAACTCTTGATCTGTTCTTGATGACATAGCTAGGTTTAAAAATAAATCTTCTTCCTTTTACCACTACTCATCCCTTTAATAGTTATTAGGCTTTTGCCCTAAACTCTGGTAACAAATAAAACATATGGAGCAGGATATACCTCCGTGGCAAAATGCTTGCCTAGCAAGTGCAACATCCCGGGTTTGATCCCCAGTACCAAAAAAGAAAAAGACAAATAAAACATATGATATATATATATATATATTTACATACATATATACATTTTTCTTGTATAAAAGGAAAACGCTTAAAAATTTTTCTGTGCATAATAAAATATTTTAGAAGTCCTTGTATATTTCAACTCCTTATTCACATGTTCCTACAAACATGCAAGTAAGCTTATTTTAAAAATGTAATAGACACCAGTGCCTCACCCCTGTAACCCTAGCTACTCAGAAGGCTGAGATCTGAGGATCATGCTCTAAAGCCAGCCCAGGCAAGAAAGCCCATGAGACACTCAACTCTAACAACCAAAAAGCAGGAAATGGAGTTATGGCTCAAGTGGTAGTGCTCGCCTTAAGCAAAAAGAACTCATGGCCAGGTGAAGTGGCTCATGCCTGTAATCCTAGCTACTCCGGATGCTGAGATCTGAGGATCATGGTTCAAAGCCTGCCCAGACTGGAAAGTCTATGAGACTCTTATCTCCAATTAACCACCAGAAAACTGGAAGTGGTGCTGTGGCACAAAATACAGTGTCTTCTCCTTCCTCACCATCTTCTCTCCTCACCTCTGGTCCTGGCTGCCAACCAGACTGCCTCTTCTCTGCCTGCCTGGCCCCAAGTCTACAGGAACGTGTTCTGTCACGCAGCTCCTCCTGCCATGCCTGGAGGCCCCTGGTTTCCTGTTGGACTTTCCTATATCTCAATACTCTGCTTCTATTCTATACTGCAATAGGAGGGCTCCCACCAACCCTTGACAACTGACCCATCGCTTTGTTCATTCTGTTAGAATACAACCATAATCACCACCATCACCACCATAATCACGTTATTACCGCCACTACCACCACTACAACCACCACCACCACCACCACCACAATGTCCACAAATGTCTCGGAGACTGCAGGACATCTACAGTGTATATACTAGGAATGATGAGATTTACTTCTGGCTGCCCCGGGGTCCCTGTCAGGACCCCCTGCTGCCCTCCACATTTCCCTTCTCTGTGTTTTATCACCATGTAAAGGTCATCATCTGTTTGTGTACTTCTGTCCTTTCCCTGCTCCCCACAGCATGACCTCACCAGGGGAGAGGCCTAGCCTGGCTTCTTCCTGGAATCCCCCAGCCTACAGCACTGCATTTTGTGCCACAGCACCACTTCCAGTTTTTCTGGTGGTTACTTGGAGATAAGAGTCTCATAGACTTTCCAGTCTGGGCAGGCTTTGAACCATGATCCTCAGATCTCAGCATCTGGAGTAGCTAGGATTATAGGTGTGAGCCACCATGCCTGGCTCATGAAATTATATCTTCTGCAGGGAAATAAAACTCATTATAGTGGCATGGTTGTTGTTGCTGCTGCTAGTGGTAATGACAATGGTGGTAGTGATAGTGGTTATGGTGATGGTGGTGGGTATGGTGGTGGTGGTGATGGTGGTGGTGGGATGGTGGTGGTGTTGGTTATGGTGGTGGTTTTGGTAGTTATGCTGATGGTGATGGTGGTGAGTATTGTGGTTATGGTGCTGGCAATGTTTATAGTGTTTATGATGGTGGTGGTGGTGGTAGTTGTGGTAGTGATGGTGGTTACAGTGGCAGTTAAGGTGGTGGCATGGTTCTGGTGGTGATGGTGATGATGATTATTGTAGTGATGGTGGTGATGGTGGTGGTGATGATGGTTATGGTGGTGATGGTGTTTACGGTGGTAGTAGTGGTTCTGGTGGTGGTGGTGGTGATGATGATTATGGTGGTAGTTTTGGTGGTGGTGGTGGTGGTGATGGTGGTGGTTATAGAGGTGGTGATGGTGTTTCTGGTGGTAGTGATGGTGGTGGTGATGGTTATGGTGGTAGTGGTTATAGTGGTAGTGGTATTGGTGGTGGTGGTGGTGGTGGTGATGGTGGTGATTATGGTTGTATTCTAACAGAATGAACAAAGCAATGGGTCAGTTGTCAAGGGTTGGTGGGAGCCCTCCTATTGGGGTACAGAATAGAAGCAGGGTGTTGAGATACAGGAAAGTCCAACAGGAAACCAGGGGCCTCCAGGCATGGCAGGAGGAGCTGCGTGACAGACACGTTCCTGTAGACTTGGGGCCAGGCAGGCAGAGAAGAGGCAGTCTGGTTGGCAGCCGGGACCTGAGGTGAGGAAGGAGGAGGCACTATCCCCTTGACTGGCAGAGACAGAACCACAGGAGTGGCACTTCCTTCCTTCTGAAAGCCATGTGACACAGCAGGGTTTCAAATGGGTGCCTGCTGCCATGAAGACACTGGGGACTCAGGAGGGAGGTCACTTGCAGGGGACTGATGAGGACATTCTCGGGTAAAGGAATGTGCAGGGCCTGAAGAGAGGGCTGAGGGGCCCGGGCTGTTTGCCAAGTCAGAGGCCATCTAGACCGGAGAAAAGAGAAACCTGGGAATAGGCTGGGCTCCAAAGGCTCAATTTGCTTTCCAACTTTGCTCAGCAGTGTCTCTGTGATCAATTCCCAGCCCCAGACTTTCCTGCCTAAAACGTTTCACCTTCTTCTCCCCCTCCCTGGTCAGTCAATGGCTGTCTCTCCACCCTACTTTCTCATGTCTTTGTGTGTCTTGATAAATTCAACAAAATGTAGAGGTTTTTCTGCTCCTGAACAATGATGCTGTTTTTTGTTTTGTTTTGTTTTGTTTTTAGCTTGAACTCGGGGCCTGGGCACTGTCCCTAAGCCACAACTCCACTTCCAGCTTTTTTGTGTGATTCCCTGGAGACAACGGTCTCACAGACAGCCAGGAGCTGGTGGCTCATGCCTATAATCCTGCTCATTCAGGAAGCTGAGATATAAGGGTCACAGTTCAAAGCTAGCCAGGGTAGAAAAGTTCATGAGACACTCATCTCCAATTAACCACCCCAGTGGAGCTGTGGCTCAAAGTGGTAGAGTGCTAGCCTTGAGCATAAAAGTTCAAGGACAGGGTCGGGGGTTTGGCTCAGCAGAAGAGCCCTTGCCTGGCAAGTGCAAGGCCCTGAGTTCGGTTCCCGGCTCTGGAAAAAAAAAAGATCAAGGACAATGCCCAAGCCCTGAGGTCAAGCCCCATGTCAGAAAGAGAGAGAGAGAGAGAGAGAGAGAGAGAGAGAGAGAGAGAGAGAGAGAGAGAGAGAGAGAGAGAGAGAGAGAGAGAGAGAGAGAGAGAGAGAGAGAGAGGAAGAGAAAGAAGAAGAGACAGAAAGACAGAAAGAAAGAAAGAAAGAAAGAAAGAAAGAAAGAAGAGAGAGAGAGAAAGAATGAAAGAAACAAAGGAAGAAAGAAACAAAGAAACAAAGAAAGTCACAGACTTTCCTTCCCTGGTTTGAACTGTGATCCTCAGATCTCAGCCTCCTGAGTAGCTAGGATTACAGAGGTAAGCCATCCCCAGCATGTGATGTTTTAAACTGTGTAACAGAGGACTGGAAATGTTATGGCTTAAGTGGTAGAAGGCCTGCCTAGCATGAGTTTGATTCCTTGAGCTTGATCCCTGGTACTGTCAAATCAACAGTGTCTACTCTAAGCCAGGCGAGGTGGCTCACACTGTAATCCTAGCTACTCAGGAGGTTGAGATCTGAGGATCGAGGTTCAAAGCGAGCCGGGGCACTAAAGAACTGGAGACTCTTATCTCCAATTAACCACTAGAAAATGGGAAATGGGGCTAAGGCTCAAGGGGTAGGATGGTAGCCTTGAGCTGAAGAGCTCAGGGATGGTGCCCAGGCCTTGGAGAGAAGTGTACTTCCTTCTGATTTCCAGGGTGACATTTTCCTAGACAAGACTGCTTCTGATTGAACTTATGCAAAGAGGTCTTCCCACTGCAACCATTTTGCCATTGGCAAAAAGTCTGATTTATAGAGAAGGACATGTAGGAGAATTCTACCCCAGCAGCCTCACTGTTCCTCACCTTGCCCCTCCCTTCCCCTCCTGAATCCTTTTGCAGGATTTACTCCTTTCTTTTGCCTAGCATTGTAAAGAGAAGCCTCATCTAAATTGTTAAGATTCTGACTGTGTGAGAGGTGCTGGCAGCTCACATCTGCAATCCATTCAGAAAGCTGAGATCTGAGGATTGCAGTTCAAAGCCAGCCCTAGAAAAGGAGTCTGTGACTATTGCATTTCCAACTAAACACCAAAAATGTGGGAAGTGAAGCTGTGGCTCAAGTGGTAGGGTGCTAGCCTGGATCAAAACAGCTCAGAGATAGCACCCAAACCTGGGTACAAGCCCCAAGACACACACACACACACACACACACACACACACACACACACACTTTGTGCACATGTACACAGAAAGATTGTAACTCCTAAGTCTTTCTTTGGATTTACAGGACAGAGAACAATCTGATGACATCTGTAATGTCCCTTCTTGGTCTGTAGTTCTAGAAATTGCTGTGATGTGTTAAGAGAAGCCCAGGAACCGTTACAGATCAAGGTCCACGGACATTTTCTGACAGACAAGGAGGAAGGAGACACATGCCCTCAGTGACAAAGACCCTGATCAGACCATCCTGTCTGTTTTTCTTTCCCACTCTATAAAACCTCCAGAATGATGCTGGGTGCTGGTGGCTCATGCCTATAATCCTGGCTACTCAAGGGGCTGAAATCTGAGCATCACACGTAGGAAAGACCCTAAGATTCGTACTTACAATGAACCACCCAAAAAGCCAGAAGTGGCTCTGTGATAAAGCACTAGCTTTAAGCACAAAAACTCAGGACAGTGCCCAGGCCCTGAGTTCAAGTGCCAGGAGAAAAAGAAAGAAGAAAAAGAAAAAAAGCTCAATCCCCTCAAGATGGGAGTAGCTACTCTGAGCTACTCTGCCTTCTTCAGGGTTAGGGTTTTGATTTTTTTTGTTTTTGTTTTTTTTTTGCCAGTTGTGGGGCTTGAACTCAGGGCCTGAGCACTGTCCTTGGACTTTTCTCAAGGCTAGAGCTCTACCACTTGAGCCACAGCACTGCTTCCAGCTTTTTTCTATGTATGTGGTACCGAGGAATCGAACCCAAGTCTTCGTGCATGCTAGGCAAGCACTCTACCACTAGGCCAAACTCCCAGCCCAGGGTTAGGTTTAAAAAAGAAAAAAAAACCTGACCCCTAGCCATGCACTAGTAGCTCATGTCCATCATCCTAGCAACTCAGGAATCTGAGATCTGAGGATCATGATTCAGAGCTAGCCTGGGCAGGGAAGTCCATGAGAATTTTACCTCTAATAAACCACCTGATCTCATCTAGCAGTCTGAGAGATGAATGGTAGTCTCACCAAAAAAGACAAGAAAGAATCCAAGGGAACTTGGATTTTTATATAGGAATGTATTATTCATGGAATCGCTATCACAAACAAATACCACGATCAAGTTCCACCTAAGCAGGCCCGCTTGCTAATGACTCTAAGCTCCAAGTCGGCTCTCTCCCTTCACAAAGTGGGCGTGTGTTCAAGACTTTTGAACTCTGCAAAAAAGATTTTTCTCCTTGGCTAATCAACAGACTGAAAAACAACTGGAGAGTGCCACTGGTTCCTGAGTCACATGAAGTTGCTGGAGTTGCTATCTTGAGTGTATGAAGGGAACAATGCCAAAGTCACCAGTGCTCACATCTCTCCACTGGGAGAAGCGCCCCGTATCCTCCTGACGCTGGGTCCTGCGAGCCAAGAAGCTCACCCTCTAGAATGGGTGAATGAGGAATCATTTTCCTTCCTCTCAGACAGTACAAGTGTGTGCATGTAGACACTGGGGCTGAATTTGACCTCGTCCTCTCACTGGTCTCTTTTGTTGGCCCTTTACCATCTGAACCATACCTCCATTTCTTTTTGCCAGTTAATCTAATAAAAGTCTCAAGGATTTGTCTGACCAGACTGCCTTTGAACCATGATCCTCAGCTCTCAGCCTCTTGCCATTTTGTTTTCATTTTTCCCATTGGCAGAAAAGAGTACATTTTATTGTGGTTTTATTTTGATTGAATATCCAGGTGAGTGGGCCCCACGGCTAGCACTTAATGAAGCTTGGTTGCTATATTTCATTTAGTCAAGCAACTGGGACAAACCCACTGGCTGGATTCCTTTGTTCCTCCTGTATGTGTAGAGATCGTGGGACAGTGAAGAGAGCTTCTGTAGTTATTCCAGGGCATCTTGCCAGCCTGGGCCACAGGGTCTCCATCACTTGTTAGTGCTGGCCTCAGGGCTAGACCCAGAGCAGTCAGGGCTACAGCCCCTAAGCCTCTGTCATGGCTGCTGGATCTGCCATGGCTTCTCTTCTTTATGTCCTCAAGCTCAGAAGCTCTACTCATGATGTGAATTAGAAACAGGCCAGAAAGACCACTCAAATCCAGTGCTGATGGCTCATGCCTGTCCTCCAGGGTAGCTGGAAGGCTGAGATCTAAGGATCAAGGTTCAAAGCAAACCTGGGCTGAAAAGCTGGGCATAGTGGCTCACGCCTTCAATCCTAGCTACTCAGGAGGATTGTGGTTCAAAGCCAACCCGGGCACAAAAGAACGTGAGACTCTTATCTCCAATTAACCTCTAGAAAATGGGAAGTAGGTCTGCGGTTCCTGGGGTATGGAGACAGCCTTGAGCTGAAGAGCTTAGGGACATCGCCCAGGCCCAGAGTTCAAGCCCCAGGACCCACCAAAAATAAATAAATATACAAATGAAGTCCAAAAATAAATAAATACACAAATAAAGTCCATGAGACTTAGCAAAAAAAAAAAAGCCTGAAGTGGCGTGTGGTTCAGGTGACAGAGCACCAGTTTTGAGTAATAAAAACCAAGTGAAACGCGCGCGTGCGCGCACACACACACACACACACACACCCCTAAGGAAGCCGCTGTTGACCTGGTGTTGCAAAGCAGGGAGCAGCACAGAATGCTATTGTCTCCTTCCTAGATGACTCACAGAGTGAGCTAAATGGCTTTATTATATAGCCAGAAAGAGGATGTGACACCAGTCTTGCCAGTGGAGCACGACTGACACAACTGAAGGACGACATCTGCCTCCATCACAGACTTCAGTTGGCCTGCCAGGGGAACCAACTCCTTCCCATGCCTGGGTGCAAATGGCTACAGGGTTATCTAAGGCACACTGAGGCTTGTGGTAGCAAGAAAAAAAAATATCTGGCATGTCCAATTTGCTGAGACAGCACCTCAGGAGCCGGCGTGTGCTTCAGGAGCAGACTGGAGGTGTTGCATAACTGCCTCACCACATATGTGCAATGTTCAAAGCAACCCCAACCCCACTGGCTGCCTGGCTGACAATCCTCTACTCCAGGCTGCTGCCAGAGTTCCTGAGAGGGTTACATTTCCCTAGCCCCAAACAGCCCCGCATAATTAGAGCAAAGTAATAATGAAACAACGTAAGGTGTGATTACAATAAAGTCTTATAGGGACAGTGTTTTCACAGTGTTTCTGGTGCTCTGGTAATGTGTCTCAGAGGTCCAGGGCATGGGCAGGTCCCATCCATACGTATCATGACTGAGTTAATCACAGCCATGCACTCAGCTCATCCCAGACAAAAGTCACCAAAGAGCTGGCTTTAGGATTGAGCCATCTGTGTGTGTGTGTGTGTGTGTGTGTGTGTGTGTCCTGAGGCTTGAACTCAGGGCCTGGGCACTGCCCCTGAGCTTTCTTTGTTCTAATCTAGTTCTCTACCACTAGAGCCACAGCACCACTTCGGCTTTTTCTGTGTATGTGGTACTGAGGAATCAAATCCAGGGCTCCAGGCATGCTAGGCAAGCACTCTACCACCAAACCACATTCTCATCCCTTAGCTTGGTTTTTGAGACCTGATCTCACCATCTAATCCAGACTGGACTTGAATCCCTCATCTTCTTGCCTTCATCTCGCAAGTGCTGGGATTATAGGTGTGTACAATCTCACTGAGGGCTTTGAAGGATAAGCCGTCTTCACCCTTGTCTGGCTACCTGGGTCCCTGGGAAACTGCTCTCATGATGAATAAAGAATAAGCTCAGGGCTTAGACAGGCATTTCTATTTACTTCCCGATTAATCCATCTTCAATAGGGAGAGGGCCCCAGAGCAAATGGTTTACAGGCCATCGGGTTCTGACCACCTGGAACTTCAGGCAGGCTCACCGTCTATGGTCTCAGGGTCCCAAACTGAATCACAGGCAGGGGAGCCAAGGGGTGGGGAGGTGTGACACTGGGAGCCAGGCAAAGTCTTTGAAGCTTTCCTGTATTTTCTGGAAGGACACGAAACCAAATTCTGGAAAACAGGAAAAGAAAAGTAGTTAGATTCGCCCCAGTTTCCTGCAACATTGTTTTTGAAAGGTCACAAAAGCACAGATTGATACTACACGGAATTCAGTTCTTCAGAACTGCTGAAAACAACAGCAAACATCCATGTTAGATCTACATACCCATGTTATTCTAGGCACCTCATAACATCCTTCATAAATTATCCTTTTCTCCCGAGTATCTTAGTTGGACATTTCCTAAAAGATTTAAACATTTTTTAAAAGCATCCTTTTATATACCACAGTACTCCATTGTCTGCTTTCCAAGCTCTAAAAGCTAACAAAGTTACAGTTCCATTACCTAATCTCCAGACCTTCATCACACTGAGCTAGTAGTCTTGCTATAATTGGGGAAAAAGCAAGCCAAGGTCACACATTGCTTTTAGAGGTCATGGTTCTCATCTCCCTTAATCTGGACCCTTCCTAAACCTCTGTCTTTCATCACATTGATTCCTAAACCCCCTTTTCTTAACTGTGCTAGGGATGAGACCCAGGGCCTCATGCATGCCAGTCAAGCTCCCACATGCCCAGCCACTTGACTCAGCTACTCAAAGTGGCTCTAGCAGCTGCATGGACAATGAGCCTTTCCTCAGGTTCTTCTGGTGTTTCTCGTGACTAGACCCATGTCATATAAATGTTGTCAAGAACTGCACAGAAGCCAGGCACTGATGGCTCATGCCTGTAATCCTAGCTTCTCAGGAGGATGAGATCTGAGGATTGTGGCTCAAAGCCAGCCCGGGCAGGAAAGGCTACAAGGCTTTTATCTCCAACAAACCACTCAGAAAAAGCTGGTGGCACTATGGTTCCAAGTAGCCTTGAGCAAAAGCTCCGCGACAGGGGCTGGGAGTTTGGCCTAGTGGTAGAGTGCTTACTTAGCATGCATGAAGACCAGGGTTCAATTCCACAAACATAGAAAAAGCCAGAAGTGGTGCTGTGGCTCAAGTGGTAGAGGTCTAACCGTGAGAAAGCCCAAGGACAGTGCTCTTTGCTCCAGAACTAGCAAAAAAAAAAACCCTCAAGGACAGTGCCCAGGCTGAATACAAGCCTCAGGACCTGCAACTGCACACATGCACGCACACACATATGCATGCACACGAGTGCACACACAGAGGTACAGTGGTACTCACTGGACACTATGTTAAAAGTGAACTATACAACTTGTAGGTGGGGAGAGGAGGGGAAAATGGAGAGAGCAAAGGAAGAGGTGACATTGTCTAAAAAGAAATGTACTTTCAGGAAGGTGCTGGTGGCTATGCCTACAGCCTACCAGCTCAGGAGGCTGATGTGTCTGAGGATATGGGTTCAAAGCCAGCCCAGGCACAAAAAGTCTGTGAGACTCTTATCTCCAATTAACCACCAGAAAATGGAAGTGGTGCTGTGGCTTAATAGTAGAGTGCTAGACTGGAGCTGAAGAGCTCAGGGACAGAGCCAGGCCTAGAGCTCATGCTCCATGACTGACAAAAAAATAAAATTAAATTAAAAAAGTACGCTTCACCTGACTATGTAACTGTTATCCCTCTGTATTTCATCTTTATAATAACAATTAAGATTTTTTAAAATATAAAAGGAGGGGGGAGGGTAATGGGTACCAAGACATGTGAAAGGGTATCAATGTATGTGAATTAATGCACCTTCTATCTGGCAAATATCATGTAACCCTTTTACTAATTACAATAAAAAAAAGAAAAAAAATAAATATAAAAGAATTCCACAGGGGTTGGGGGCTGGTGGCTCACCCCTATAATTCTAGCTACTCGGGAGGCTGAGATCTGCAGATCACCATGCAAAGCCAGCCCAGTAAAATAACTCCAAGACTCTTATCTCCAATTAGCCAGCAAAAAGCTGCAGGTGGGGGTGTGGTTCAAGTGGTAAAGTGCCAATTTTGGGCAAAGAGGAAACCAAGCAAGTGTATGAGGTCCTGAGTTCAAGCCCCAATACTGAAACACACACACACACACACACACACACACACACACACACATACACACACACACACCCCACAATCCCACAGAAGGATACAGCATTTTTTGGTTTGTCACATCAGGAGGTGTGTGTCAACTGACTTCTCAATCTTTATACCTAACAACAACCTAAAAGGAAGGCATTATATTTATCACCATGGTACAAATGTTGGTATACTTCTCAGATGCACACATTGTACCCTAAGCGCTGACACAATGAGGCCTTTGGGAGGAGGGAATGCACATGCACACCAGCAGAGTCGCGACCAACAGGATTGGCGCCTCATATAAATTCCTCCAGGAGCTCCTGTCCCTTCTGTCACTGGAGGAAACAGCAAGGAGACACCATCTATGAACTGGGAACTTGGCTCCTACCAGAAACGGAATCTGTCAGCACCTGGACCTCGGACTTCACAGACTCCAGAACAGTTCAAATACCTGTGGTATTTCGAAGCCATCCCGAGTTTTGTCACCACAGCCTAAACCCTGAGACATTCTCATTCTACAGCAGATGACAGTGACAATGTAGGGCTGTGAAGTAATCATCTTAGGAGAGAAGGGAAATGGTGACCATGAGATTTCAACCAGTGAGCTCTAGGCTTGATGCTTCAACCACAGGTAGCCAGGGATGGTGGCGCAGACCCGCAATCCTCATATTCCGGGGGGGTGGGAGGGCCGAGGCAGGAAGAGAATGCGTTTGACCCCTGGCTAAACTATGCAGCCACAATGCTGAATGGATCCGCTGACGCTATTATGTATACTTTAGAAATACTCCTCCTAATAACATGCTTCATACGGTGACGTAATCGTTGCACTAACCACAGGACCGAACCACAAGAATGGCCTCTCACTGTGGAGTTGCTGCACAATGGGGCTGCAGCCTGTCCAGCTCAAGTCTAGCCTAAAAGAGTGGAAAACACCTGGCTTCCACCACACACAGGCTCTTGCTTTGCAACAGAGACCAGACTTCCCAAGTCCTGATAGTCCTGAAAGAATTCTCACAATGCGCCTCCTACAGGCTGCAAAACTGGTTCAGAGTGCAAGCTTGACGCTTGCTTTAACTTGGTTGTCTATTTTTTAAATACTTTTAGGACACCTGTGGCTCACACCTGTAACCCGAGAAACTCAGGAGGCCGAGATCTAAGGATTTAGGTTCAAAGTCAGAGCAGGCAAACAACTCTGAAAGGCTGTTATGTCCAGCTAACCAGCAAAAAGCTGAAAGTGGAGGGATGGTTGAAGTGGTAAAGCACCAAAGTGAAAAAGCAAAGCTAGAGTGTGAGACCTGAGTTCAAGCTCTAGTACCAGCACAAACACTAAAAAAATCAATAAAAATACACATTATTTTTTGGTCTGGAGGCCTGGATCAAGTGGGACTACAACTTCCTAGCGAATATAAGTCCTTGAGTTCAAACCCCCAGAACTGTCTAAAAATAAATATTCTTTTGATGCTATTGTAAGTGGAATTACCAAGATATCAAACTATCATTGATTTTTGCAAATTGATCCTGTATGATGAAATTGACTGGTACTTTTAGTGAATTCCTTATGATTTTCTATAATAATGATATTATCTGCAAATAAGAATGGTATTTATTATTTATTTTATTGGTTGTGCCTGTACTTGTCATAAAATCAGGACCTGGTGCTCGTCCCAGGCCCTTGGGCAGAAATGGCACTCAACCACTGGAGCCACACCCCATCTCCTGGTTTTTTGGTGGTTCACTGGAGATAGAAGTCTCATGAGTTTTAACCTTGATCCTCAGATCTTAGCCTGAGTAGCTAGGATTATAGGTGAACCACCTGCACCCAGCTAGAAATGGTTTTATTTTTTCCTTTCTTCTCTGGATGCCCTTTATTTCTGTTTCTATTTCTTTTTTTTCTTTTTTTTTTTTTTTTTGCCAATCCTGGGCTTGAGCTCAGGGCCTGAGCACTGTCCTTGGACTTTCTCAAGGCTAAAGCTCTGCCACTTGAGCCTTAGCACCATTTCTGGCTTTTTTCCTATGTATGTGGTACCGAGGAATCGAACCCGGGTCTTCATGCATGCTAGGCAAGCACTTTAACCACTAGGCCAAACTCCTGGCCCCTGTTTCTATTTCTTTTTTTTTTTTTTTTTTTTTTTTGCCACACCTGGGCTTGAGCTCAGAGTCTGAGCACTGTCCTTGGACTTTCTCAAGGCTCTACCACTTGAGCCTCAGCACCACTTCTGGCTTTTCTATGTATGTGGTACCGAGGAATCGAACCTGGGTCTTCAAGCATGCTAGGCAAGCACTCTACCACTAGGCTAGGCTAAACTCCTGGCCCCCTCCATTTCTATTTCTTAAAATAACTTTTTTTTTTTGCCACAACTGGGCTTGAGCTCAGGGTCTGAGCACTGTCCCTGGACTTTCTCAAGGCTCTACCACTTGAGCCTCAGCACCACTTCTGGCTTTTCTATGTATGTGGTACCTAGGAATCGAACCTGGGTCTTCAAGCATGCTAGGCAAGCACTCTACCACTAGGCTAAACTCCTGGCCCCCTCCGTTTCTATTTCTTAAAATAACTTTTTTTTTTTTTCCCAGTCCTGGGCTTGGGCTCAGGGCCTGAGCACTGTCCCTGGATTTTCTTAAGGCTAGGGCTCTACCACTTGAGCCACCGCACCACTTCTGGCTTTTTGCTATGTAGGTGGTACCGAGGAATTGAAGCCAGGTCTTCGTGCATGCTAGGCAAGCACTCTACCACTAGGCCAAACTCCCGGCCCTTAAAATAACTTTTTTTAAAGCACTTAAATGTGATGTTTCACTGCCTTGATTTTTAGTTTTTTTGTTTGTTGTTTTACCACTCCTGGGACTTGAACTCAGGATGTGGGCACTGTCCCTGAGCTTTTTTGCTGTACTACTAGAGCTACAGCACCCCTTCCTGCTGTTTTTGTTTCTGTGGTACTGAGGATTCAAACCCAGGGCTTCATGCATGCTAGGCCGGCACCCTACCACTAAGCCTCGTTTCCAGCCCCTTTCTTCCCTTGTTTAGAATTTCTAACACAGCACCAGACAGAAGCTAAAAGGAGACATTCTCACCCTTCCAGTGGGGCTTTCTGCCTCTCCCCCAGCTCTTTGGGCTGGGTTTTCTTGGATGTCCTCTCTTGGGATGTTCCCTTGTGTGGTTATTCCATTTACCTGTGATGGAAGGGGAGTCAGGTACTGGGGATTGAACCCCAGGCCCCTAGACCACCAGGAAAGCACTCTACCATCTGAGCTCCAACTCTCCCTCCCTAGCTCTGTTGTTCCCCGTTTTCGTCATGAAATGACATTACATTTTGTTGAATGCTTTTTCTGTGTCTTCTGAGACACACCATCCTATTGACAGACTTCATGACAGTAAATTGGTCTTCACATAGCCATCCAGCTTTGCATTACTGGAACTACCTGATAAAGGAAGCTTGGTTGTTGTGGTGATTCTTGGTGTATGTACATGAACATTCTTGCTGAACCCATGCCTTGTGAATGGTAGGCAAGTGTGCTACTACTGAAATATAGCCCTAGCCCGAGGTTTTTTGAGACTGGGTCTTGCTTCACAGCCCAGGCTGGCCACCAACTTACAATCTTCCAGCCTCACTCTCCAGAGTGCTGGGATTATAGGTATGCACCACCATGCCCAGCTTTGATATTTTAGAAATGAAGTGTCCATTAACTCGCCATCCACACAAAAGTTAGGAAGGAGCATGACAATCAAGAACCCATGACACCCAGACTTTTTTCCTGTCCCATTACTCCGATATGCCATCACCTTAGGTCTCATGCTGTTCATTCTCTGGCTCTGCTCTGTAGAAAGTCTCACTGCATTGAGGTATATTCCTAATAATTCTTGGATTTCATTTTGAGTTTTAACTCCTTAAAATGTATATTAAAAAAAACGGTGCTCTTTTCCCACGTAATATTTGATTGCTGGGGGCACAGAAATGGAGGGACAAAGGGTGAAGAAATTCAGCATGGGTGCTTCTGGACATAAGGGGAGGAGAGGGGAAAACTGGGTGAGAGTAAAGGAAGGGGTGACACTGTCCAGAAGGAAATGTAATCATTACCTGACTTATGAAACTGTAATTCTACTGCATATCACCTTTATAATAACAATAAAATATGTTAAAAATATTTGGTTGCTAAGATTGAAAAGTATTAGGGTATGTTGATGGGATTGATCCTTTTGATTGCTGTATAGTATTTAATTGTCTACCTATTATGTGAGCTGCGTTAAAGCAAAATATTAACAAGCCCAAATCTGAGCTTAGATTTACTCGGTCAGGACTCGCTGCGGTCTTCCTGTTCAGGCAACAACAACTCCATGCTTCATCATGTGCGTCAAAGCCTTGGATTCCTCCTGGACTGTTTCCTTTCTCACCCCACATCTGTTCCTTGAGAAAGTCTCTGGACTCTGCCTTCACAGCACATCCAGAACTCAATTCCCTCTCAGCACCGTGACTCAAGCATTCCATAACATCCTAACTTGGTGTGTTTCTTCTGCCCCTGGCCCTCTTCAAACCATTTCCTTGTTAACAGATCCTTAGCAAATGTTGATCTACTCAGATCACAGTTCAGCTCAACAGAGTCTAGCAACATCCCATCTCCAAACAAACATCCGTTCTCTTTCTATGGTTTACAAAACCTTAGGATGACCCACAGAAACTTCCTGTGCCCCTAAAGAAAGCAAGGCCAATGCAAACTGATGTAAATATATATATATTATATATATATGGTCACATGTAATATATATACATATATATTTTTTCATGTGACCATTTTTGTCTAAAATAAAAGGAAAGGAAGAAGAAAGAGAGAAAGAAGAGAAGAAAAAGGGAAATCTTGGTGAACAGAAGAGGTACACATCTTAATCCTTGGGATCTGTACTATATATCATCTTTTGTGGTAAAAGGAGAATCAAGTGGCAGGTGTAATAAGGTTAACTGGTTGACTTTAAGGAGATGGTGTTGGGCATACACCACCATCTAGGAACAATACAAACTCATGTTTGTATGGGAACAATACAAACTTATCTAGTTTGTAGTCCCAGCTGCTCAGGAGGCTGAGATCTGAGGATCACAGTTTGAAGCCAGGAAAGGGCAGGAAAGTTCTGGAGACAGTCCAATGAAAATCTAAAAGTAGAGCTTGTGGTGCAGGTGGTACAGTGTTAGCCTTGAGCAAAACCACTCAGGGATGACCCCCCAGGCCCTGAGTTCAAACCCTAGGACTGGCATTAAAAAAAAAGAAGAAAAAGAAGAAAAAAGATTGTCTGGATAGGATATGCTGAGGCCCCGCATAATCTTGAGGAATAGAGGAGCGTGAGGGCCTCGTGAGTCTGAAAGCCAAGACACAGATGGATCCGGGCTCTCTCCCCCGGAGCCTTCAGAGGGCCAGCAGTGTGACTCTAGCCCAGCCTGTCCTGTTTCTGACTTCAGAACTGTAACACAGTGTGTGCCGCTTCCCAGCCACCGAGTTTAGTCTTTGGTAACAACCACCATGGAAGAGCCCTGACCAGAGAGCCCTGACTTCATTATTCCCGAATTTACTGGGGGGTGTGGGGGGGGGGACGGAGGACTTTCCAAGGGCAGAGCATTTAAGTTGGGGGGGGGGGCGGCTGTTGGAAGCAAGGTGGGATCGCCGAGATGAATTGTGTGCCTCGTGCTCACGAACGTGGGTGACAGATGAGTCCAGAACACCGGGCAGCGCGGTACCCGGGCGGCCGCACACGGATCCGCTGTGCCAGTGGCCATGTGTTGTGGCCAGGCCTCAGGGGAGAGGGGTGGTGGCGTCTCCCCCAGCCCAGGGGAATGGAAGGCGGTGTGGCTCACCTGCATCCTGGGGGCTCGGTTTCGGGTGTTTCCTCGGTTGGAAGGGCGAGGAGCGTGCGGAAGCGATGCACTTCAGCTGGCCACAAGAGTGTGCCGGTGAGGTGCTGCGTCCCCCCCCCCCCCCCGGGCCAAACCAGAATGAGCCGGTATAAGAATGAACCGGCGCCGAGATGTGAAATCGTGCCGCTTGGAAGGAGGCTGGGGTGGGCGCCTCGGATCGCACCCCTTTTAAAGCCGCCCGCACCGAGGCGCCGAGCCCGGGAGCCCCGCGCCCCGAGCGAGCCGGGTGGGGACCCCCGGGCCGCGGGCGCCCCGCAGCTCAGGATGACTGGCGACCTGGCCACGGATCTCCACTGCCAGCGGCCCGGGGGGCTCGGAGCCGAGCAAGTTCGGGGGTCGGGGCCGGGAGCCGAGTGAGGCCGCAGCCCCGCGCGGGCGGGCGGTGAGTAGCCCCGGATGGAGCGGCGCGAGGCGAGCTAGGGCTGGGTGGCTGAGGGGGCGAGGGATCGAGGGGGTCGAGGGAGGTGAGGGGCCGAAGGGGAGGAGAGGGGGTGGAGGAATGCAGGGGAAGAGGACTGGGAGGGTGGGGGTGAGGTGAACGGGTGGGGTGCGGGCGGCGAGGACGGGCGCCCCCCCCCCGCTCTGCGCCCCGCCCGGGATCGTTCCTCGCCGCGCGCCAGGCCCCAGATGGAGACCCCGACTTGACCGGGCCGGGCCGGAGAGACTGGGGGAGTTTGGGGTGGAGGGGGGGGCATGGGATGTCCCCCCACTCTCTGCGGGGCGTGTGTCTGGAGCGCGCCGGGCTGCGGGGCGCCCGCGGTGGGGATGCGGGCGCGGGGTGCAGGGGGCGCTGGGATGCCCGCCGGGATCCCGCAGGACGCAGAACGGCGCCGCCGACGCTGGTCTGGGCTCAGCGGTTCCGGGGCCGAAGGAGGCCTCCCACTCGGGGCGAGGGTCAGTGGGGGGAGTGATCCGGGCGGCCATTCCGGGCCTGGTGGCCCCCACAGCCCGACGGGGACGGAGGAGGCCGGCGCTGCTCACCCAGGAAGTCGCGGCCCCGGGCTCGGCCCCGGGCTCGGCCGCGGGGCGGGAGGGCTGCGCACGGGAAGCCGCGGGCTCGCCTTGGCCGAGCGCGCGCGCGCACGTGCGGGAGCGGCGCGTCTGGGCGCGGGTGGGAGTGTGGGTTGGGGGAGAGGGAGGGCGCGGGACGCATGGAGATGATAGCCCTGGACGCCTGGGCGCCCATCTGGACCTCACTCCCAGGGAACTTGGCCATTGTTTCCAGTGACATGGAGACGTCGGGCTGCGGTGGCAGCGGAGGGGCCTCCCGGGCACAGTGGCCCGCGGGAGGCATTTCTGGTTTAGTTCCCGCCGGTGGGGGTCCGAGCCGGCTCAGCCCCGGGGTCCCGCGGCTCCTGCCTTTGGGGCGCTGGGCCTCGCGCGCGCCCTCTCCTGGCCAAAATGGCCTGTGGCAAAAGTGGACAGATGTCAAAGGAAAAGACCTTATCCAAAAAGCCGAAGAAGCCGGGCGCGGTGGCTCACGCCTGTCATCCTAGCTACGCAGGAGGCTGAGATCTGAGGATCGCGGTTCAAAGCCAGCCCGGGCACAAAAGACAGAGTCTATCTCCAATTAACCTCCAGAAGACCGGTGGTGCCGAGGCTCAGGGATAGGGAGGTGGCCTTGAGCTGAAGAGCTCAGGGCCAGCGCCCAGGCCCAGGGGTAGGGCAGTAAGTAATCTTGAGCTGAAGAGCTCAGAGACAACGCCCAAGCCCTGAGTTCAAGCCCCATGACCCACAGGGGAAAAAAAAGCAAAATAAAAGAAAAACGACTGGGGTGTGGCTCAAATTGTACAGCATTTGCCTTACAAGCTCGAAGCCAAGAACAGACCTAAATTGTAAATGTGTGTGTAAACATATACAGGGCCATACATGCCGGGGTCGACTCTAACAGGGAACTCCTTTGAACAACGAACTTAAAACTGGACAAGGTGAATACTAGAAAGCTGGAACATGTACAGGGGCTGCCACCAAGTAGACGGGAGGCAGGTGAATGGAGAGAGGAAGGGTGAGCAAAGCAGTCACAATATTCAGTGCATATATGGAAAATGGACCTAGGTAAATTGAGGGGATGGGTGGGGTTGGGAGTGATAAAATACAAAAATAAAAGGGGTGGTACTGATCGAGATGCATTGTACTCACAAACTGATACGTTGAACTGAAACCCCTTTGTTGCAGGGATTTGAGGATAATATATAACTTATACACATATTATATACTATATAATACACATAACTATACTACATATGGTACATCTACTGTGTGTGTGTGTATGTGTGTGTAATGTAAGAATTCAATTCCAGTACAGAGGAGGGGTTTGCAGAGGGGATGAGGGAGCCCTGGGTGTGTCCCATTAAGGAGTAAAATGCAAACAACTGTCTTGAAAGACTCTCCTGGCCCATCCTGTCCTTCTAGCAGTCTGCAGCAGATATTGGCTAGAACCCACCGTTATGCCTCTTGAGTAAAATTTGTCTGCTAAGTGTTATCCAATGTCAGTAATTTATGAACAGATAACGGGAAATGCCCAGCACATTTTGATGGCAACTGTACCTCTTAACCCATAATATAAATAATTCAGGAAGAATATAAAGTTCATAACATTGCCTTAGAAAAGTACTTAATATTTCACGAAAAATGCTTAATACATCCAATACATTTCCATGGGTTGAAAAGCTGCAACGTTATAGTAGAAGTGTTTCAGACATTTTTTTTAAAGTTGTAAATGGACTTGAGAAAATACTTCCTTCAGTACAGCTTGTCTTCCCTATTGTAAGATGACACCACCATTCACAAGGGTCTTTGAGACCTGTGTCAAGATCCCTAGTTCTTGTTCTGGTTCCTTGAGATTCTGCATGTAACTGGTCAGGACTAAGAGAATACCACCCACCACCCACCCATTCTGAGCCCTTCTAGGTTGTCTTCTGCTCTCCCTGGCTTTTGTGTGTGTGTGGGGGAGGTTGGTAATGGGCCTGGAATCAGACCTGGGCACTGTATCTGAGCTATTTTACTCAAGGCTAGTGCTCTACCACTTTGAGCCACAGCTCCACTTCTAGTTTCTGGTGGTTAACTAGAGATAAGACTCTCATGGGTTTTTCTGCCCGAACATGGCTTTGAACCCTGATCCTTCAAATCTCCTCCTGAGTAGCTGGGATTATAAATCTGAGCAACCAGCGCCCGGCTCTCATTCCCCTTCTATTAGGAAGGGGCTGGGTAGACACACAAGAGTGCTCACGTATGAACACATGCACACACACAGGCACTCACACACACTCACACACGCACGCTCACGTTTACTCCAGCCTCAAACCCAAGATAGACTGGAAGAGTTCTAAAGACAAATGTCTCTTGAATTAAATCTTTGTCTCTCTTTTATAATGAAGCCACTTATTTAGAGGCAAGAGAGTTATTCAGATATTTCAGAGATGGAAAGGAATCTCCATTTTCCTATTTGTTTACAATGTGCATTTATTTAGAATTTCTTTCTGTTAATAAGTAAGTGGAAGGGAGAAATTTCCTGTAAGACCATCTCCATGTAAAGATTACTCTCCAGGCTGGTCTCTTTGTTCAGCTCTGGTATGTTTTTCTAGGGGTTTGAACACCATCCAGAGCAGTGCAGGAGGCGTAACATCTGTGCATCTTGTAATCCCTGCCCAGAGTTCCACCTTGGCTTGACCTTTCTGTATCTTCACAGATGCATTGTTGAGCTAGCCCACGATTGAGTGGTTTAACAGGCACTGTACACTGGTGTCGGATGGTAGAAATGTTTCCAGGTTGGTTGTTTTTACTATTTCAAAGTTATACTCTTAGAAGTCAGTTGAATCTTTTTCTTTTTTCTTCAGTACTGGGATTTGAAGTCAGAGCCTTGTACTTGTTGGGCAGTGCTCTACTACCTGAGCTGCGATCCTAGCCTTGTTTGCTTTCATTGTTTTTCAGGCTGGTTCTCACATTTATGCCTGGGCTAGCCTGTACTTCTAGCCTCTTACATCCTCTTCCTGTGTTGTTAGAAGGATGTGTGCTTGCTGCCACGCCCAGCTTTTCATTGGTTGAGATGGTGTCTCTCCAACTTTCGCCTAAACTAGCCTTAAACCATGATCTTCCTCAGTTTTGCCTACTAAGTAGCTAAGATTACATGCATGAACCACTAAGCTTAACCACTAACCTAGTTGATACTTAAACTGCAAGTCTACTCAGGAGGTCAAAATCTGAAGATCAAGGTTCAAATCCAGCCCAGCCAGACAAATCTGTAAAATTCTCCCCCAAATAACTAGCAAAAATCCAGAAGCAGAGACATAGCTCAAGGGGTAGAGTACCTGCCTTAAGCAAAAAGAACCAACTGATAGCATGAGGTCCTGAGTTCAAGTCTAGTACAGAGGAAAAGCATAAGTGTTGGGGAATTTGGCCTAGTGGTAAGAGTGCTTGCCTAGCATGAATGAAGAGTTTGATTCC
This sequence comes from Megascapheus bottae, assembly GCF_031878675.1. Lineage (NCBI taxonomy): Eukaryota > Metazoa > Chordata > Mammalia > Rodentia > Geomyidae > Megascapheus > Megascapheus bottae. The sequence continues at coordinate 33,159,804 of NC_143529.1, read as the reverse complement.
TTGGTACCACATGCATAGAAAAAAAAAAATTGGAAGTGGCACTGTGGCTCAAGTGGTAGAGGTCTAGCCTTGAGAAAGCCCAAGGACAGCACTCAGGCCCTGAGTTCAGTCCCCACAACTGGCAAAAAAAAAAAGTATAAGCCCAGCAATGGTACTCAAGCCTCTAATTCTAGCTACTTGAGGGCCTGAGATCTGAGGATCAAGGTTAGAAACCAACCCAGGTTCAAAAAAAAAAAAACAAATCTGAGACTCTGATGTACAGTTAACAAGAAAAAATCTGGAAGTAGAGGTATGACTCAAGTGGTAGAGTGCCAGTCTTGAGCAGAAAAAGCCAAGCAAGGTCACAAGGCCCTGAGTTCATTTCTACTGTCCATGCCAGTTCCATGCTTCCCAGCTTTGTACAAGGTGAAATCTTCAAATGTGGTAGACGTGAGGTCACTTTTATTTTGTCACAACCATATCATGCTGTGCTGCCTTTAGGCAAAAAAAAAAAAGAAGGAGAAGGGGAGGAGAAGGAGGAAGAGAGGGGAGGAGGAGGAGGAGGAGGAGAAGGAGAAAAGGAAGAAGAGAAGAAAAAGAGAAAAGGAGGAGGAGAAGAGGAGGAAGAAGAAGAGGAAGAAGAAAAAAAGGAGAAGAAAAAGAAGAAGAGGAGGAGGAGAAGGAGGAGGAAAGAAGGAAAAGAAAAATGATTATAACTCTTAGCCCAGGTGCCAGGTGTGTCGACACTGCTGTAGGCACTGTGTAATTTGAATCAATCCAATTCTCTTGTCCAATGTGCAAACAGAGAAATTCTCCAGAGAATACTGGCATTTACTTGGGAACAGCAGAGTGTTGCCCTAGCAGCGAGCTGTGCTCTTGAAGGCAAAGAAGATTGAGGCTGGGCGCTGGTGGCTACGCAGAAGGCTGAGACTTGGAACCTTAAACAGAAATGAAATTTCCACGTGAGCACAGAGTGACGTTGTTCGAGGTCTGGTTCTTTGCCACAGCTACAACCCGCTGTCCTGCCCAGTGTCCCATGAAGGGACACGAAGCTGTCCCAGACTCCATGGCTCAGAAGGGGCCTCAACTGTTCTCAGCTCTTACGGGTTTACTCTCCAAACTGTTGTGACTAGCTAGGGTCACATCCGTGCTGCGCTGACCGTAAAGCTACAAGCTCCTCAAAGTCATCTGTAGAATGTGATTTACCAAAAGATCAGTGATAGAAGCTGGGCGCTGGGGACTCACACCTGTAATCGTAGCTACTCAGGAGACTGAGATCTGAGGATGGAGGTTCAATGCCAGCCTGGGAGCAAAGTCTGTGAGATTCTTATCTCTAATTAACCACCAGAAAACTGAAAGAGGTGTCATGGCTCAAAGTGGTAGAGCACTAGCCTTGAGCAAAAGAGCTCGAGAGCCCTACCACCACCAACAGTGACTAAACAAACAAACACACAAAGATGAGTGAAAGAGCCTAATATGAAATGTGAAGCTCAGCCTACTTGTTTGAAAGCACCCTTTCATGGGGGAGCATTCTCCATGATTGTCTAGACCTGCTGGCGCTGAATGAAACAAAGTAGAGCAGCTGAGGCATGTGTGGTGTTGGGTACACTACGCACCTGACTACAGGAAGGGGTGGGGCAGTGCCCTTGGCTGGCACCCTGCAGCTCTGCAGCCCACGGTGGGGTCTTTGAATGGTCAGCAATCACATAGTCTTCTAGGTAGTCACTTTCCTGAACATGGAGGCCCCGCAGTGACCAAACTTCCTGTTCACCAGTGATGTCCAGTCTTCCATCTCAGCTCCATCTATCCTTCCGTGATCAAGACTAACACATCCCACCAGCTCCAGGACCATTGTTGTCTTCATATCTCCCCTCCCCTCCCACTTTCCCTCTTCTCCCCTCCCCTCTCACTTCCCCTCTTCTCCCCCTTCCCCTCCTCTCTCCTCCTCTTCTCTCCTGTCCCTTTCTGACAGAACTGGGATTTGAACTCAGGCCTAACACTTGCCAGGCAGGCTCTCTACCTCTTCAGCCACACCTGCTTTTGCTCTCATTTCTTTTCAGGTAGTCTCTCTTACCTTCTCCCCAGAACCAGCCTTTGACCAAAACTCAGGTTGGTAGGTGTGAACCACCACTCCCAGTCCATTTGCGGAGACTGGGTGCTGTTTTGCCTGGCTTAAACCTGAACCATGTTCCTCTTGATCCTTACCTTCTCAGTGTCTGAAATCAGTGGTTTTTTCTCAGATTTCCCTTTCTCTTTCTCCTTCCCTCTTTCTCTCCTTCTCTCCCTTTCTCTCTCCATCACTTGCTCTTACTCCTTGGGAAATCACTTCCCCTCTCTGAGTCTTTCCAAGATTATATCTGGATGCCTGTGGCTTCCAACTTTAATATTTGCTGCCACTGAAAATTTGCAGTTCAGAGCCAGCCTGGGCAGGAAAGTCTGTGAGACTCTCCAGAGAACCACCAAAAGAGCCAGAAGTGGAGCCATGGCTCAAGTGGTAGAGTGCCAGCCTTGAGCAAAACAAAGCGCAGGGATTATGCCCGGGTCCTGAGTTGAAGCTTCAGGACTCAATCAAACAGCAATGCTTACATATAATATCTCTATATAGGATGACTGGGAAGGAGGGCAAACGAGTTTCGTGAAGAGCACTTGAGAAGGAACATTCCCCAATCCACGTGACAATGATGACTCTGATCCCCGTGGGCTGTCGGAGGCCGTGGGCTCGGGGTGGAAGGCCGGGCTGGGAGACAAAGAGGATGCAGATGCCCTTTTGCTTTGATGCTCAGTGGAATTCTTTGCTGTGTGTATTTCAGAGACTCTTGGACCATGTATACAAGTCATGAAGACGTGGGCTATGATTTTGAAGATGACCCCAAGGACGAGAAGACGCTCAAGCCCCACCCAGACATCGATGGCGGGTGGGCGTGGATGATGGTCCTCTCCTCTTTCTTTGTGCACATCCTCGTCATGGGCTCCCAGATGGCCCTGGGAGTCCTCAATGTGGAGTGGCTGGAGGAGTTCCACCAGAGCCGCGGCCTCACAGCCTGGGTCAGCTCTCTGAGCATGGGAATCACCTTGATTGTGGGTATGTTCCCGGGCAACTGTCCTACAACAGTAACTGTAGCACGCCAATGCCTCGCTGCAAGCAGCGTTCTCCCTGGTGGCGCCATTGCATAGGAGGTGTGCTAATGCCACTCATGTCAATAGGCAGAGCATGCAATTTGCCATCATAGCCAGGCTCTGTGGTTCACGCCTGTGATACTAGCTACTCAGGAGGCTGAAATCTGAGGATTGCTGTTGCAGGCCAGCGAGGGCAGCAAAGTCCATATAACTTGTATCTCCAGTTAAGCACTAAAAAAGTCAGAAGTGGAGTTGTGGTTCAAGTGGAGTGCTAGCCTTGAAAGAAAGCTCATGGACAGTTCCTACGCCCTGAGTTCAAGCCCCAGGACTGGTGTGCCCACACATACACACACCATACACAAATGGCCATTTTAACGATTTTTAGGTGTACAGTTTAGTGCTACTGAATTCTTTCACAGGGTGTGTGGCCCCCATCACCTTCCATCTCCAGAACTAACTCCCCACGCTCCTGTCCTCACTACTCCATTTCATTTCCCGTCTCTCTGAATTTGACTCTTCTTATCTAGGGAGTTGGAATGGTACACTGTCGTTTTTGTATGATTCAACTATTTGAATGTTGTAAATATTGTCATTTGAAAATACTCTTTTGTCCCAGATCTTCTTCCTTAAGTGTTATGAGTCATTAGAGCCATAGATTATTATTATCTTTGACATTTGTTTTATTTCTAAGACAGGGTCTCACTCTGTGGACCAGACTTCCATCAATCTCAAAACCTTTCTGCCTCAGCCTCATGAGTGCTGGATTATAGGTGTGTGCCACTGTGCCCAGTTCTGTTTGATACTGATGAATATATAATATATAGCATAGTGTTTGTGTATACTAATCATATGATAGTATAGACTGAAGTTATTTCAGTTTGAATTTTTAAAAAAGTTTTTTCTGAATATTCCTTTTGGGGGGGGGGCAGTTGTAGGGCTTGGACTCTGGGCCTGGGTGCCGTCCCTGAGCTCTTCAGCTCAAGGCTACCCCTTGAGCCTACCCCCTGAGCCACAGCACCACTTCCTGTTTTCTGGTAGTTAACTGGAGATAAGAGTCTCACGGACTTTAGTGCCCAGGCTGGCTTTGACTCACCATCCTCAGATCTCAGTCTCCTGAGTAGCTAGGATTACTGGCATGAGTTACTGGTACCCATTATGCATACTTTTCTCTACATGATTCTGTTTTTGCATTTTTTTTTTTTGCCAATCCTGGCTTTGAACTCAGGGCCTGAGCACCGTTCTTAGGCTTTCTCAAGGCTAGAGCTCTACCACTTGAGCCACAGCACCACTTCCTGCTTTTTCTATATATGTGGTGCACAAGGAATCAAACCTGGGCCTTTGTACATGCTAGGCAAGCACTAGGCCAAACTCCAGGCCCATGTTTTTGTATCTTAAAACTCTTAATTCATTGATCAAATCCTTTGTCATGGGTGTCCTTTTGGCTGTAAGGAAAATCAATAACAGATTTGTAGACATCAAGCACTAAATATTGCAGTCCCTGCCCAGGCCAGAGTCTCACTGCCCATCTGCAGAGCCAGGCGTTTCACCAGCAAGATGAGCAGAGTGGAGAGCAGGAACACAATTTTGTTGTCTTCCAGCTAAAATGGTAGGTTTCTTCTGATGCTGTTAATAACTAGCAAGACCCAGTGTAGAACTGGGAGGAAACTAGGTCACTGTGACTGCTTCTTCAGACTTATCACGCTTCCTTTTTCCCTACAGCTTAAACATAATTAAAAATGCATAAGAAAAATAAGCATGAAGGCCTGGCTGCCTCTCTTTCTGGCCTCCTGCTGGTTAATTGGAGATAAGAGTCTCACAGACTTCCCTGCCCCCTCCCTGGCTTTGATCCTTGATCCTCCAATCTCAGCCTCCTGAGTAGCTAGGATTACAGGTGTGAGCTACCAGTGCCTAGTTTATTCTTGTATTTTTAAATTAAACCTAACTACTCGGCAATCTCCAAAGATTCTGAACCAAGAAGTTATCATAATTGTTATTTTGGCTAATGTGTTTTTCAGGTTGGGAACAACTATCACATATGAAGTCATTTTCCTTATGCTAACTCATTTAATATTATTTCATTCTTTTAGCAATCCTCTAAGGCAATTACCACCACTATTCCCTTATGGTTTTCAGTTGTTTCACTTGAAAGTAAAAGCTGTGACAGTTTTTGTTTTGTTGTGTTTTTTTGTTTTGGGGACTTGAACTCTGGGCTGCGTGCTGTCTCTGAGCTCTCCAGCTCAAAGCTAGTGTTCTACTACTTGAGCCACGGCGCCACTTCTGTTTTTTCTGGCAGATAATTGGTGTTTATCACGGACTTTCATGCCTGCACTGGCTTTGAACCTCCTGAGTAAGTAGACTTATAGGCATGAGCCACCAGCACCTGGTTTGTTTTTCTTTTGGTGCCAGTCCTGGGGCTTGAAATTAGGACCTGGGTGCCGAGCTGTTTTGCTCAAGGCTAATGCTCTGTCACTTGTGCCACCGTTCCACTTCTGGCTTTCTGTTGTTGTTGTTGTTAAGTAGTTTGTTGAAGATAAGAATATTATGGACTTTGCTTCTTAGGTGGCTTCAAACCATAAGACTCAGCCTCCTGAGTAGCTAGGAAATTACAAGTGTGAGCCACCAGCACTTGGCCACCATTTTCCTATTTTATACAGAAAACTTATAAAAGCCTCTCGAGCTTTTCTGGCTTTGTGAATATGTATTAGACAGGCAAATGTGTGTGTGATTGGAATCTGTGATTTCTACACTACTAATTAATTGCTCAATTAGAATTCCGAGAGCTGATGCTCTTGGCTGGCATTTACTCCAAGTTATTCTGTCAATGAAACAATGTTAATAACACCAGCGGTGCTAATGACAGAAAACAGGGCAAAAGGTTATTTTCCACACTGTGTGGTGTGCAAGTATGTGTGTCGCCTCCCCTCTCAAAATAAGAAAGAAAATTAATACTAAGCTGGCTTTCAAATTAAGGGCACATCTGTGAGTATGAGAGGATTACTGATGAATCATTATAAGTGGAGGTATAGTTCCAGTGACAGAGGATCAACTGTGAATGAAAAAGCCAAACAAAGAATGTGGGGCCCTGAGTTAAAGCCCTAGGACCAGCACAAAGACCCCTACCAAAAAATTAACCAGTAAACTCCCAGAAAAAAATACTGGGTGTGTTTGTCATACGATAAATGCAGACAGGTTTATTTTAACATGGAGAATGTTTTGGAATTTATGTTGGATGTCATCCTGTCTTCTCAAAAAAAAAAATTGTGTTTCTACAAAATGTAGATCAATGTAAAAAGTAGATAAAAGAAAAAACAACAATAACAACAAACAAACAACTAACTAGAACAAGGCCAGTATTTTCAAACTATCTAGTAAGGTTGTCTTGGATACAATTTTGTTTCACAAGTGTTATAGAAATGAGCAGGTAGAATCTAGTGCTTAATGGTTGGACATGGTTTTGGAGATGCACTCAGGAATAGTGAAATATGAATCAATCTTCTTTAAATTTCTGTTCCTGTACTGGGATTTGAACTCAGAGCCTCATACTCTCATTTGGCTTCTTCACTCCTGGCTGGTGCTCTACCACCACTACTTTCTGTTTGCTTATTGGAGGTAAGAGTCTATTGGATTATCTGCCCTGGGCTGACTTTTAACTGAGATCCTGGAATCTCAGCCTCCTGAGTCGCTAGGATGACAGGCATGAGGCCCTGGCACCTGGCCTCATCTAACATTTCTAGCTCCCTGCTGGCTGAGCCTCATTTGCCTGGATCTCTGATATCCTACCACATCGAGTCAAGAGGTTTGACATGACCAGAAATCGCTGTTCATTATCATAAACTTTCTAGTACAGGCTGGATGGAGATATGTTGAAATACACAGCACTCTTCCAACCCAGGAGCCGGCGTGATGACGCTCCATGTCAGATGCACTAGGCTAGTCCATCCTGTCCATCTTCTAGAGGAAGGACAGGTGAGTCTAGCAGACCCTAAGTAACTTTCCAAAGGGGTCAGTGAGTGAGTGGGACAGGTTTTACACCTGACATGTTTGACTCCAGAACTGGGTCCTCCATTGCCTCCTTAGTGCTGGAAGTGGATTAGAATAGAATAAGAATGAATTTCCATTTTCTGATCATTGGAAGCACACTTTTGGGTTAACTCTTTTTTTTTTCTCCCCAGTTTTCTTTTGTTGTTGTTGTATGATTTGTTTTGTTTTGTTTTGTTTTGCCAGTCCTGGGGCTTGAACTCAGGGCCTGAACACTGTCCTTGGGCTTTCCTCAAGGCTAGCACTCTACAACTTGAACCACAACACCACTTCTGGCCTTTTGTATGTATGTGGTATTGAAGAATCGAACCCAGGCCTTCATGCATGCTAGGCAAGCACTCTACCACTAGGCCAAACTTTTGGCCCTTCTGCTTTTTTTTGCCAGTCCTGGGCTTGAGTTCAGGGCCTGAGCACTGTCCTTGGACTTTCTCAAGGCTAGAGCTCTACCACTTGAGCCTCAGCACCACTTCCAGCTTTTTTCTATGTATGTGGTACCGAGAAATCAAACCCGGGTCTTCGTGCATGCTAGGCAAGCACTCTACCACTAGGCCAAACTCCCGGCCTGCTTTTTTTTTTTTATCACGCAGTCATGCAAGTTTGGCTTGGTCAAGTGAATATGGATTTAGAAAAACAAAAATCCAAGAACAGAAGTGAAAAAAATATCTTCAGCTTAAGGAATCTGAATTTCGATTGCCTCCCTCCCAAATTCCTTCAGAATTTTATACCATTTTATATCCATGGGCTTAATTTGTGTGCATGTGCATGCGTGCGTGCGTGTGTGCGTGCGTGTGTGTGTGTGTGTGTGTGTGCACGCCCATGTGTACCAGAGCCTGAGCCATGTTCTTGAGCTTTGTACTCAAAGTTAATGCTCTACTACTTGAGCCATAGCTCCATTTCCAGCTTTTTGGTAGTTAAAACTGGAGATAAGAATGTCATGGATTTTCCTGCCCTGGCTGGCTTGGAACTATGATCCTCAGATCTTAGCCTCCTGAGTAGCTAGGATGACAGGCGTGAGCCACCAGTGCCTGGCTAAATATATGTTAACTTTTTATCCTCATGATATTTACGATAAAGTGCTCTCAAAAACACTGAGTAGGACCGGGTGTGTGACTTAGGGGCACAGCCCTTGCCCTGTCTCACATGGGAGACCCTGAGTCAAATCCCCAGCACCACAAAAAATAAATAAATAAAAGACAGAAATAAATTCATTGACAGACTATACATCCAAAGAGCAACACGAAAATAGCTGGAGTATTTTAAAGAATTAATGTTAGTTTAGGCTAAGGAAAGAAACTCAGGGTTTAATTAGATTTTGAATAGTGACTGTAGTGATTTTGAAGAATGAGAAGTAACTACATGAAGTATGATGCCAGCATGGTGGTACATCCCTGCAATTCCCTATGTCCTCTCAGGAGATACAATAGGATCCTAGGTGGAGACGTCAGGCAAAAAAGTGAGAGACTGTATCTCAGAAGCAAGCCTGCATGGTGGTGCAAACCTATGATGTCCAATAGTAAGGAGGATTACTGGGCCAGGAGTTTAGCCTAGTGGTAGAGTGCTTGCCTACCATGCACGAAGACCCGAGTTCAATTCCTTGGTACCACATACATAGAAAAAAGTCGGAAGTAGTGTAGCTCTAGCTTTGAGAATAAGTCCAAGGACAGTGCTCATGCCTTGAGCTCAAGTCCAGACTGGCAAATAAAAAAAAAAAAACAACTAAGGAGGATCACTGACTGGGGCTAGCCCGGGCGAAGCACCAGTCTCTTATCTATAGAACCAAGAGCCAAAAGACTGGGGGTGTGGATCCACTGGTAGAATGTTCGAGTTTATTCTCACCCCAATCTTTAAAACATATTAATCCAAAATAAGGGGCTACTCAGTTTGGACTCTCTTTCTAAATCACATTGTATTGCTAAAATCTGGATTGCTATTTGAACACAGATTATGGATCACAAGGCATTCAGCTTTGAAGAAATCAGAAGTCACCACAAAATCAGGAAGAAAACCAGGGAGACTGATGATTAAAAACCAAAGCTGCAGGCCAGAGGCCAGAGGCTCAAGACCACAATCCTAGCTACTGAGCAGGCTGAGATCTAAAGATCATGGCAGAGAGCATGGGTAGACAAATCCAAGAAATTCTTATTTGCAGACTAGGGAAAAGCTGGAAGTATAGCCATGGCCCAAGAGGTAGAGCATTAGCCTTGATCAAAAAAGTTAAGCAAGAGTATCAGCCTCGAGTTCAAACTCCAGGAGTGGCACAAAATCAGTAGAATAAGGAAGCGATGAGCATGTAGTACATTATCTAGAACTGGCTGCTAGGCAACCCACTTGCATAGTGTACATCCTTGCCCTGTAAGGTGAGTTCCCTTGTCTCCACACCATCTTAAATGCATAGCCTGTTGGGTCTGACAGTCAAGGACCTGGAGAGTCAGCAGGGACTGAATGTTGAAACAATGACAATCAGTACTTTTACAGCTTGATTTGTGTTGTCATGACAATAGGCTGTACGCCAAGGTTTCACATCTCCCTTCTTGTGTTCCTTTTGGATATGGGGTCAAAAGCTCAAATAAGTAAAAATGGCAAACAAATAAGGCAGCTGAGGCTGGGAGGCCGGTGTGAGGCCAGGGGGAAGTGGGGAGACTATGACCCGGCCACACAGGGGCCAAACACCACATGGCTCCAGCTGGACGGGAATCTTTGAAAAACTAGTTTTGGTTGTCATTGGTGTTTTGTTTTCTGTGTGAATCTTATTAATGTTTAAATATTGTCAACTGATTCCAAATGTTTTCCATGTTTGTTTGGAGTCAGAAAAATACATCTACAGAGTGACGTGCCTTGACAACTTGAAGAAGAATGAGCCTCTGGGTCTGTTTTAGTACTAGAATTCCTTTTGCTTTCTGATGACTCCAAGTCTCCCCTCCCCTGCCTCTCTGCATGCTGAAAGGGGTTTATGCTTTACTTTTTTTGTTTTGTTTTGGTGCCAATACAAGGGCTTGAGCTCAGAACCTGGGTATTGTCCCTTAGCCCTTTTGCTCAAGGTTAGTACTCTGCCACTTGAACCATATCTCTCCTGATCCTTTCGTGGTTAATTAGAGATAGGAGTCTCTTGGATTTATCTCCTCTGGGCTGACTTTGAATCACAATCCTCAGATCTTAGCCTCCTGAGTAGCTAGGATTACAGGCGTGAGCCACCAGTGCTTGGCTTGTTTTGGCCTTATTTAACAGCCATCCTGATGTGTTACTCTGTCTGGGCATGAGGATTTCCTAAGGAAACAGGGAACTGTAGCACCACTAGTCAATGCTTTCTCCGATGCTCTGTGGCAGGGCCCTTCATCGGCTTCTTCATTAACACCTGCGGGTGTCGGCAAACCACCATCATCGGAGGCCTCGTGAGCTCCCTGGGCTGGGTGCTGAGCGCCTACGCCACCAACGTGCATTGTCTTTTCATCACTTTCGGAGTGGCCGCCGGTAAGCATGTTCTTCTTAGGATTTTGGTCTGTATGTTGTATTAGGCATGTGGGCAGTGGGCTTCATCCTGAAGAAAAGAGACTCACGGCAACTCTCCTGGTTTGTGCCCCGCCCCCACCAGTGCTCTGAGGGGCCTCAGGGTTCCAGTGTGGGGAAACTGACCTCATCACAGAAGCAAATTCAACTGTAAACTTCCTATGCCTGCTTTTCAATGTGAGACCGTTCTCCTGGAGGAAGGGGAAAAAGAGAGTTGGGGACACTTCTGTTGGGGAGTAGGTAAATGTTAAGGGAATGAAAACCGTTTTTGCATTTAATTGAATGGAGGGTGAATCACAGAATGACTATGCTTTCCGGCCAGTTGGACTTAATGAAGGAGCGAGTCATGCACACGTGGGAAGGAGGGATTCTGAGAAGCAAATCGTGAGCTCAAGGAGGTGTCATCCCCAGGGACAGATTGAAATTGACTGCCCAGTAGTTGGCTGTGTACTGGGAAATGTTTTCCCAGCTGTAATTTCCTTTAGCAACAGGCACAGTATTCAGACACCTAATGAGTTACTTCCCTGTGCAATTAGGTGTCAAAGAACCTGACCTGTCCTGGTCATTTTTGCATACAGAGCTACAATCTTCCGGATAAATAACACATTGGACATGTGTTAAAAGTTAGTTTGAGGGCAGGGAATGTGGCTTAGTGGTAGAGTGCTTGCTTAGAATGCAGGAAGCCCTGGATTTGATTCCTCAGTACCACATACACGGAAAATGCCAGAAGTGATGCTTTGGTTAGAGTGGTAGAGCACTAGCCTTGAACAAAAGAAGCTCAGGGACAGCACTGAGGCCCTGAGTTAAAGCCCCAGAATTGACAAGAAATAAAAAATACAATAATAAAAAAAAGTTGGTTTGAGCCAGGCATTGGTGGCTCACGCCTATAATCCTAGTTACTCAGGAGGCTGAGATCTGGGGATGGAGGTTCAAAGCCAGGCCAGGCAGGAAAGTCTGTGAGATGCCAATAAAATATTCAGAAAAAGCTGAAAGTGGCACTGTGGCTCAAGTGGTAGGGTGTGCTAGCCTTGACCACCAAAACTCAGGGACAAAACTCAGGCCCTGAATTCAAACCCCAGGACTGGCAGAAAAAAACAAAAAAGGTTGGCTTGGAATTTTGGCCTTTGCAGGGGGCAGATTTTGTTGATATTCTTCTTCATTCCAGGAAGCGTTAGAACCCAGATCTATGAGATACATATATATCAAATATTATATATGTATAAAATATAAACAGTTCAACTGTCAGGTAATACCATCCTACTAAACAGATGGATACCTCTCTAGCAACTTGCTTCAACCATGGAATTCTGGGCAAGTTTCTACAGCTTTGCCAAGGTTTGCCTGGTTCCTAAAGCTACTGTCTCTCCATCCATGCTGACCTGGACCATAGGATTCTTTGTCTCCCCCTGGACATCTTCCGTGCTCAAGCTGCCTTTTCCATGCCTCCTTTAAACTGGATCTGAAGAGTTGGCCCAGAGCTCTGCTTTGATATTTTTGAGGCTTTAACTAAGTCTACATATCCCTTAAGCTTCTGTGAGAACTGTGCTGATTATGGAAAGCAGAGTCACACACCAGTCCCTTACAACTATAACCCTCGCTATTCTGGAGGACATCAGGGTGAGTGTAGCTCAAGGTTGTGAGATCCTCTCAACCAATAGTTGTGTGTCGTAGCATATGCAGGAGACTCACAAGTCTAGGCCGGCCCAGGAGAAATAAGTTCTTAAGATTCTTTCTCAACAGAAAAGGCTGGGTCGGTATAGTGGTACTGTCACTCCAGCTACAGTAAGAAGTATAAACAGGAGGATTGTGGTCCAGGAATGTTCAGGCTAGCAGTGAGACCCCATCTCACACACAACCAGAGTGGTCCAGGGCAGTCTAAGCTAAGAACAAAACTTTGTCTCAAAAATAACCACAACAGGTGGAGAGTTTGGCCTAGTGGTAGAGTGCTCATCTAGCATGCATGAAGACCTGGGTTCAATTCCTTGGTACCACACACATAGAAAAGCCAGAAGTGGTGCTGTGGCTCAAGTGGAGAGCTCTAGTCTTGAGAAAGCCCAAGAACAGTGATCATGCCCTAAGTATAAGTCCCAGGACTGGCAAAACAAACAAACAAAACAAAGCAAGACAAAAAACACACAACATTGGGGCATGGTGGCTCCCGCCTGTAATCCTAACTACTCAGGAGACTGAGATCAAAGCCAGCCCGGGCACTAAAGTACTAAAGTCCATGAGACTCTTATCTCCAATTAACCACCAGAAAACTGGAAGTGGTGCTGTGGCTTAAGGGGTAGGGAGGTAGCCTTGATCTGAAGAGCTCAGGGACAATGCCCATGCCCAGAGTTCAAGCCCCATGACTGACAAAAATAAAATAAATATATACATAAACAACAGGATTTGGGGACGTGACTTAGTTAGTAAAATGCTAGTCAATGAGGGAAATTGTCAGGTACCAAGTTTGAGTCCCAGTCTTGGCCTGAAAGGGGAGGAGGAGGAATGGAAGGAGAGAGGAGGGGGGAGAAAGAGGGAAGGAAAGAGAGGATGGGAGAGGCAAAGAGGGAAGGAAAATGAGAACAAAAGAAAGAAGTAACAAAAGGAAGGAAGAGAGAGGGGGAGGGAGGAGGGAGGTGAGAGGGAGAAAAGAAGGAAGATAACTACAGCAAAAAGAGAATTGCAGACGTAAGAGGTAGAGCATTGTCTAGCTAGTGCAAAGCCCTGAGCTCAAACTCCAGTACTACCAAAAAAAAAGGGGAGGGCATGAATGGGTTTCATAACAGCAATATGATGCTTCTAACACTGGACACAGACGTTTTTCCTCACACATGGAGGCATTTAAAAAAATTGTTATAAAGGTGATGTACAGAGGGGTTACAGTTATGTACGTCAGGTAAAGAGCACATTCCTTTTTTGGACAATGTCACCCCTTCCTTTGCTCTGCCCCAGTTTTTCCCTCTGTCCCCACCCCAAGTTGTATAGTTCATTTTAAACATAATGTCTCATGAATACCCCTGCTGCATTTGTTGACAGCATTTATTTTATACCACATAGAATTAACATTGTTCTTATGCTCATGTCCTTCAGTCCTATTTCTATGAGTCATTTCATATGACTGCTATTTGGAAATCTATAGCTATATGAAATTGAGGTATTACTAGCCTGGTATGGTACCTTCTTGTAATCACAGCACTCAGGAGGCTAAGGCAGGAGAATCACAAGTGTTTGAAGCCTTTTTCAAAAAGAACAAAAACAAAAAACATAGGATGTTAATTACTATGATTGCATTTTTCTTAATTAAACTGTATTTGGGGACACTGGCAAACTCTGGAGTGTGACAGATTCTACAGGACAAATGACCCTATTTCTTCAATAAACAAATTGCAAGGAAAAAGAAGAAAAGGCCCACAGAGACCGAGCATAGATACCAACAAAGCAGCATGTGAATCTCCTTTTGGTCCTGATTTAAGCACACAAGTGCTAGATTTTTTTTTTTTAATAGTCATCTATAAGACATTTGGAAATTTGAACATTTTCTGGATATTTGATGATATCAAGAGACTATTTTTTATTCAAATAAGATGATACAATTATGATGCTCAAGTAATTCTTACATCTGGAGATTTATCCTAAAATATTCTTACATAAAATAATATATTCAGGATTTTGCTTCAAAATAATCTGGAGGAGGTGGTTACAGAACTGGTCTTGAGTTGCTAACAGTGGAAGTGATGAAAATTCACTAAGTCATTATTTGTTAAAACCTTACTTTGAATTTGATTTAAACTGTTTCACTAGCCAGTAACTGTTGTAAGAAGTAAGAGATTAACACTAATTGACCCTGTTACAACACCGGCATGTTACATTTACATATGATTTACATATGTAATGCATGCAAACATATGTAAATTAATGTGTCTCAGGACAACATAGAAACAGCAGATGGTGTTGTCTCTGACTTACCAATGAGAAAGCTGAGCCAAAGAGTGTTTAACTGACTTGATCAAAGTCATATGTTCTTTAAAGAAAGCAGAATAGGATTCATACTCAAAGACATCTGGATTCTTTCTACTATATATTCCCAATGGTGTCATGAAGGTGATAATGCTGCTTCATTCTTAATATCAAAGAATCAGTTGGTTCTTTAATAAATGCAGGCTGGGCTGTATGACATTTGGGTCAATGATAAAGTGTACCTATGACAGGGGTCCCATGAAATTGTATCACCGACTGACATAGCCATTGTAGTTTGTATGAGTACCTTTATGATGTTTGTTCAGTGACAAATGGCCTCAGGACACACTTGTCCTATATTAGTCAATGCAGGGTTGTAATTGCTGTTTTAAAAAAGCCACAGATGCACCCGTTTTCTGGTGTGTATGTGTGTGTACCAGTCCTGGCCTTGAACTCTAGGCTTGGGCACAATCCTTGAATTTGGTTGCTCAAGACTAATGCTTTATCACTTGACCCACAGCTCTATCTCTGGTTTTTTAGTGGTTAGCTGAAGAGTCTCACAAAGTTTCCAGCCCATACTGGCTTTGAATCACAATCTTCAGATCTCAGCTGTCTGAGTAGCTCAGATTACTGGCATGAGCTATTGGTGACTGGTTCCAGGTGTACCTATTTTGCAGCCAATTTTCTTTGTACTTTAGTCTTAGAGCTGTAAAATTAGTTTTGCTTGGAAAAAAATTGCTGTTATATCAAAATTTGATCATTGTATCTAGCCATAGAACTTTCTGCCATTGATCTGCTATGTACCAGGCCCTGTGCTACCACATAAATCATATGCCTCCATCCCATAGGAAAAAAAGAAAAATGGAGTAGGGTAGGGGCTCTGGGGAATGGAATTCTTCTAAGTAGAATGTTCTGGATGGGCCTCTCTGGAATATAAGTGATAAAGCAGGATGTGTCTTAGATCTGTAAAAGGTTGGCTAATGTGGGAGTAAACCCTTTACGAAGTGAGGTCAAGCAGGAGGAAGTTGGGTCACTGAGGCCTGCAATGGAAGAGGATATGAGTATGCTGGCTCCTTCCTCTCTTTTTTCTTGGGTGGAGAGGGAGTCAGGCCTGGGTGCTGTCCTTGAGCTCTTTTGCTCAAGGGTACTGCTTTACCACTTTGAGACAGCTCTACTTCTGGTTTTCTGGTAGCACACTGGAGATAAGAGTTTCATGGACTTTCCTGCCTGAGCTAGCTTTGAAATGAAATCCTCAAGTCTTAGCCTCCTGAGAAGCTAGGATTACAGGTGTGAGATGCTGGTACCTAGCTAAATATATATTAACTCGTTACCTTTATGATATCAAGAACATTAAATAGGGCTGCAAGTTTGGCTTAGTGGTAGAGTGCTTGCCTAGCATGGGCAAAGACCCAGATTCGATTCCTTGGTACCATATACATAGAAAAGCCGCAAGAGGTGCTGTGGCTCAAGCACTAGCCTTGAGAAAAAGCCCAAGGACAGTACTCAGGCCCTGAGTTCAGTCCCCAGGACTGGCAAAAAAAAAAAAAAAAAAAAGAAGAAAGAAAACAAACAAAAACAAAAAGAAAGAAAAAGCCAGAAGTGGTACTGTGGCTCAACTGGTAGAGCATTAGCTTTGAGAAAGTTTAAGGACAGTGCCCAGGCCCTGAGTTCAAGCCCCAGCACTGGCCAAAAACAAAACAAAACAAACAAAACCCACTATAAATAGGGCAGGATGTGTAACTTAGGGGTAGAGCACTTGCCCTTGCCCTAAGTCTCACATGTATGAGACCCTGAATCCAATCTCCAGCACCACAAAAATAAATAATAAATAAACAAAAGACAAAGTACATTCACTGACAGCCTATATAGCCAAGTGGGAACATGAAGACAGCTGCTCAGAATGGGCTCTTTCTTAATCACTTTGTATTGCTAAAATCAGCATTACTGTCAGTGCCTGGTATCGCCAATATTTTGTATTAGTTATAGAATTTTCTGTTCTAAGAGGACCTTCCTTCATCAATTTAAGCTTTTTAATCTGTAATCATTTAGTAAAGGTTGTGTAATGTTTGTATTTTGACTTCAAATTTTATAATTTTCTCAGATAGCATGCAAATATTCCAGGTCTTTGGAAGACCAGCCATCTGTCAGCATAATGACTTATCCAAGGGGAGCTCTCTTCTCTGTCACTTTGCTTATTGGGAGAGTTCTGCCTTTGTGGACATAAAAATCCAAAAGCTCAAATAGGAGAGAACAATGGAAAGGGTGCATTGCTTGGTACTCATAACCTGACTATGGAATTGCAACCTCTTTATACAACTCAATAGTCATAATAGTAATGATAATAACAGAACGATTGATAGAGAATTTGGTTCAAAGTCAGCGTCTCACTAGGTAGCCAGGCTGATTTGAGCTCTCAATCTTCCTTTGTCTTCCTCACAAAGGCTGGGATTACAGGTATATCCCACCATGCTCAGCTACCAGTCATTTTCGTTCTCCTTTCCCCCCTAATGCTCCCTACTGGGACTTGGCAGAAAGCTTTGTGACTTACTACCACCTGCTGCGACCCACTTAAAAGCTTGTTCTGCAAACACAGGTATCCATTCAACCACCTAAACCAGAATATCACTGGCTGTTTCTGTCAACACCTCAGCTCCAAGGTAAATAAGGCACCAGTGTATCTTGGGGCCTGTGTGAGAACCTTGGACTGACGCTCAATCTGTGGCGGCAGCTGCTGGGGGAGGTCAGTGTGAAATGACACCAGGCATGGCATGTGGCCGTGTGGTGGGCACTGAGGGTGGGTGCCATTGTTCTGTGGATGGCAACTGCTCTGTCTCCTCCCATACTCAGATAACCCCAAACCTTTTTTTTTTTTTGCCAGTCCTGGGCTTGAGCTCAGGGCCTGAGCCCTGTCCTTGGACTTTCTCAAGGCTAGAGCTCTACCACTTGAGCCTCAGCACCACTTCCAGCTTTTTTCTACGTATGTGGTACCAAGGAATTGAACCCTGGTCTTTCTGCATGCTAGACCAGCACTCTACCACTAGGCCAAACTCCCAGCCCAACCCCAAACCTTTTAATTCGTGCTGAACAAGGGAGGTTCTGCTCTGGACAGAGACACTGGTCAAAGTCTGGGGGATCTGGAGCTTTAGGAAAAAGTGGAGTCCACTGGGCTTCTGATGTGAGGCTTGTGGTTTCTCTTTCTGTACCTGAAAGATAAGCACACACCTGCTTGACCAGCAATTTGTTTTATGTATTTTATTATGTATGTTTATTTTTTTGTATTTTATTGTTGGGGTAATGTATGGAGGGGTTACAGTTATATTCATCAGGTAGTGAGTGCATTACTTCTTGAACCTTGATACCCCTTCCCATGTTTTTGTCCTCCTTTCCCTCCCCCTTGTATTTTAC
Organism: Megascapheus bottae; assembly: GCF_031878675.1. NCBI lineage: Eukaryota > Metazoa > Chordata > Mammalia > Rodentia > Geomyidae > Megascapheus > Megascapheus bottae. The sequence goes on along the minus strand of NC_143529.1, from coordinate 33,141,816 downwards.
TTTTTATTGTTTTAGTCTTTTGTCTCATTTTGCATTTCTTTGTGTTTATAGTACTTGTAAGTTCTGGGCAAAACTGGGTGCAAAGTACAGTAATTTTCGCTGTCTGCTGGTACCCAGCACATACATGCACACGTGCACACATACACACATACCTTTTCCCACCAGCATTTTGTGTTTGTTAGTGTGAGTAGTGGACTGTTCCTGTTTTCCAAAGTTGGGATTGAAAATCAGAGGTACAAATATTATGTGGGCTTGATATCTAATAGCTACTTATAATTTATGGTTATAATTCCTTTTAGTCTTTCAACTTGTTGCTGACCAAATTGGCTCATTCCTCAATCTTATGCAAATCATACTCTGTGCATACTTTCCTGATACATAGTGCTTTGTGTTGCCTATAGCAACAGGGACCGTCACAGATGTGGCTTGTGTGTGTGTGAGAGAGAGAGAGAGAGAGAGAGGGAGAGAGAGAGAGAGTGTCAGACCTGGGGCTGAACTCAAAGCCCTGGAGCTGTCTCTGAGCTTCTTTTGCTCAAAGCTAGTGCTCTACCACTTGAACCCACTTGCAGCTTTTTGGTGGTTTATTAGATAAGAGTCTCATAGATTGTGCTGCCTGGGCTAGCTCCGAACCACAATTCTTACATCAGCACTGGCCTGTTCTTTCTTTTAAAAGACCACTAAGCACTCCAGGAGACTTGGGGTCAGTGTGTTCTCTTGGAAGAGAGCTGTTGTGTGTGCGGTCATTGAAGGAAATCTTCTCCCAAAGAAAACAATAGGCCAGAAATAGCAGAGGCTCTTTCTCGGGCTTCTAAGAGCTTCTTGTCCTCCTTGCTATTCCCTTGTTAGAAAGAAAAAGTGTAAGTGAACGCTAATAGAAGAAAAGGTGATCTTTGGTTTCCATGTGTGGAAGGATCCTGGGGGCGGAGGACTGTTAGGATGTGAGGCCTTTTGGAAGGAAGTTAGGTCATTGGGCCTGTCTTAGAAGAGGTTGGGGTGCTGTTCTTTATTTTCTCTGCGTTCTGGCATCCAGAAGGGGAGCGGGTTTTGATTCGGCCACTTTCCCATCACTTCAGAACAGGGTCAACCTTGGACTGCCGCCTCCACAGCTGTGAGCAAAACACCAGCTTTCCCCCCCACGCCTCTTTTTCTTTTGCCAGCCTTGGAGCTTTAACTCCAGGCTCGGGCCCTGTCCCTGAGCTTCTTTGAATCAAAGCTAGCACTCTGCCACTCGAGCCACAGCGCCACTTCTGGCACTTGAGAGGGTCACTGGAGGCAGGAGTCTCACGGGGACATTCCTGCTGGGCTGGCTTCGAACCCCGCGCCTCGCATCTCAGCCTTCTGAGATCCTTGAGCGGAGGACGGGCGGGCGTGGCAGCAGGTGAGGTTCCCTGCGGCTTCTGCGGTGCTCACTCACGGCGGCCTGTGCCTGTGCTCTGCCCCCCTCTCCCCGCAGGCCTCGGCAGCGGGATGGCCTACCTGCCCGCCGTGGTCATGGTGGGGAGGTATTTCCAGAAGCGACGCGCGCTCGCCCAGGGCCTCAGCACCACGGGGACGGGCTTCGGCGCCTTCCTGATGACCGCCTTGCTCAAGTACCTGTGCTCCGAGTACGGCTGGCGCAACGCCATGTTCATCCAGGGCGCCGTGTCCTTGAACTTGTGCGTGTGCGGGGCGCTCATGCGGCCCCCGCCCGTGGGGAAGGACCCGGAGCCGCAGGTGCTCCCCGCGCGCCCCCTGGAGCCGGAGAAACCCGGAGGGCCGGCGGGCCGAGCCGAGGAGGAGGAAGGCGGGGCCCGCGACGACGAGGCGCCCCGCGGCGACCTCCAGGCCCCGGAGCGCGCGGGCCCGGCGCGGCGCGGGCCCAACCTGTGCGCCCTGCGCGCAGTCAAGGCCGCCAGCCGGCTCACGCGGAGGGTCCGCCGGGGCTGCCGCGAGTGGCACGCGGGCTACTTCGGCGCCGCCTCGCTCTTCACCAACCGCGTGTTCGTGGCCTTTGTCCTCTGGGCGCTGTTCGCCTACAGCAGCTTCGTCATCCCCTTCATCCACCTCCCGGAAATTGTGAACCTGTACCGCCTGTCGGCGCAGAACGACGCCTTCCCGCTCACCTCCGTCATCGCCGTGGTGCACATCGCGGGGAAGGTGGTGCTGGGCGTGCTGGCAGACCTGCCCGGCGTCCGCGTCTGGACCGTCTTCCTCCTGGCCAACCTCACGCTGGGCCTCAGCATCTTCCTGCTGCCCCTGCTGCGCACCTACGCCGGCCTGGCCGTCATCTGCGCCCTCATCGGCTTCTCCAGCGGCTACTTCTCCCTCATGCCCGTGGTGACGGAGGACCTGGTGGGCATCCGACACCTGGCCAACGCCTACGGCATCATCATCTGCGCCAACGGCATCTCCGCCCTGCTGGGTCCTCCGTTCGCGGGTAAGCGCCCCTCCCCGGCGGGCTGCAGCTTCTGGGGAGCTGGGTAGGGTGTGGTCTGTGAAGTCGAAGCTCAGATGCAAAGGGCGCCTCCGAAGGGTGCCCGTGCTCACCCTCACGCCTGTCGTCCTAGCTGTTCGGGGGGGAGGATGAGACGTGAAGATGGAGGTTCAAAGCCAGCCCAGGCAGCAGAGTCTGGGAGACTCAAATGGTAGGGTGCCAGCCTTGGGATAAAAAGCTGAAGGACAGGGGCCGGGAGTTTGGCCTAGTGGTTAAAGTGTTTGCCTAGCATGCATGAAGACCCGGGTTCGATTCCTCGGTACCACATACATAGAAAAAAGCCAGAAGTGGTGCTGAGGCTCAAGTGGTAGAGCTGTAGCCTTGAGAAAGTCCAAGGACAGTGCTCAGGCCCTGAGCTCAAGCCCAGGACTGGCAAAAAAAAAAAAAAGCTAAAGGACAGCATTCGGGCCCTGAGTTCAAGTATACACACCACACACACACACACACACACACACACACACACACACACACACACGATTTTGCTTACAGCACCTTCATAATGGTAGATTAGAGAGTTCATTGTGTCATGTAACCTATAGATAGAGCCCAGGGCCTAGATCTAAGTAAGGTGTGTCTATGAAATCCTCTCCGCCCTCCTGCTAAGTGACTAATGTGGCTCCAGTCACTACACCATCACTTCTAGCAGGAAAGGAAGAAAAGGTTTGGTTCTAGCAGAATTCCACTTTTCTCTGATTGGCTAGAACTGTGGGGAATTGAAAACTGGAGTGGTGTCCTTCTTAGACTCACTAGTGGACACCCTACAAGGCCTTTTCCTTCAGTGTCTGCTGCTGCCTTCTTTCCTTCCACTGAATTTGTGCACTGAGGAGAGAGGAGCAGCATTGTGGGCTGCCTGCATTATGTTCAATTCATTAACTCTCCAGGCCAAGCAGCTAATGTCAAAATGAGATGCAAGCCCAGCACTTACGCCCTGTGGAGTCGGGGTGACTGGCAATGGGAGTGACTGAATTGCATTCTCGGTAGCAGCTCACGGTGGGCTCCAAACCACTACGCAGCTGGGTATGCTGCAAAGAAAATTGCTGCTCATATTACCTTTTTATATAAGCACATTCAGAGGCAGATGTGGCCCCATTTTAGATTTCTTTTGGCATTGAAAAATCCTGCCCTTCAGTACTATGTCAGACAATCACATATTTCCATTTAGGAGAAGACTATACAGTTCAATCATACCATTTAGCAACGTGAACTTCTTCATTTAATTTACTCCATAATACTGCTTGGCATGTTCCTCTCTCTGAAAGATATAATAATAGCACGTGGTTTTTTACATGCTTCCAATTTATAGTCTAGCAAAATTCAGCCACCAGATCTTCCATCTGCATAAAATCAAATACCTAATCAATAATGATTTGTGTTTCCTATCAGGCGCTGGGCACACTTATACATGCCAAAAACAAAAAACAAAAAAACACTACCACTTCTCAAGCTGGACCCGGATGGTTCACAATGATAATCCCAGCTATTGGGAGCAGAAAAGTTCATGGGACTCCCTCACAACCAATAGCTGGGCACAGGGGGTACACCTGTCACCCTACATCTATGAGAGGCTGAATGTAGGAGGACTGCAGTTTCAGACCAGCTGGACAGAAACGCCTGCCATCTTAGTGGAGAGAAAACACATGTGGTACCAGGTACCAGGGTCTCATGCTTTTAATTCTAGCTACTCAGGAGGCTGAGATTTGATGACCCTGGTTTGAAGCCAGCTGTGGTGGGAAAGTCTGTGAGAGTCTCAAATCCAAATAACTACCCAAAAGTCGGAAGTGAAGCTGTGGTTCAAATGGTAGAGTGCTAGCCTGGAGCACAAAAGCTCAGGGACAGTGCCCAGGCCCTGAGTTCAAGCCCTATGAATGGCAACTACAATAACAAGAAGAACAATTGACACAGCTATTTTAAAGCTTGAGGCAGGTGATGCTGTTTTCACAAATGCTTATATTTTCAGGGGGAAGATACAAGATTTATTTCATTTTTATTGGTGGTTAATTGAAGATCAGAGTCTCATGGACTTTCCTACCCTAGCTTCAAATTCTGAGCCTCAGATCTCAGTCTCCCCAGTAGCTAGGATTACAGGCATGAGCTAATACCAGCAGGTGAAAAATTCTTTTGAAGCTGCAGAAAATGTCCTGTGTGGCTGGGTGAGCCCAGAGCAGAAAGAGAGGCCAGAATTCCCATCACAGAGCCCTGAGCGCTGAGTACCACTTCAAAGGAAAGAGCAGCAACGAGTCTGCACCAAATGTAGTCATCTGGGATTTGCCAGACACATGGTATTCTGTCCAATTTGCAAGTCAGTGTGAAGTAGCGTTAATAGTCAAGCTACTTTAACGTTTGTGGCTCGAAGGATCCTCTTGACTCTCACTGGCTCAGTCCTACAAAAAGCAAGGACCTTAACTGTTGAATGATGGAGTCACCTTTTTTTTTTTTTTTTTTTTTTTTGCCAGTCCTAGGCTTGAGCTCAGGGCCTGAGCACTGTCCTTGGACTTTCTCAAGGCTAGAGCTCTACCACTTGAGCCTCAGCACCACTTCTGGCTTTTTTCTATGTATGTGGTACCGAGGAATCGAACCCGGGTCTTCATGCATGCTAGGCAAGCACTTTAACCACTAGGCCAAACTCCCGGCCCCTGGAGTCACCTTTTATCAGGGATCAAAGGACTGATGAGAAACTAATGTGTGCATGTGTGTGTGCCAGTACTGGGTCTTTGAACTCAGGACCTTATACTCTTGTTTGTTTATTTTGTATTTTGTATTTTGAATCTAAAGCTGGTACAGAAACAAACCTGGATCCCTTTACCTCTCCTTTTGAGTAGCTGGGATTACAGGCATGAGCCATTACACCTAGTTTGGTTTTTTTTGTTGTTGTTGTTTGTTTTCTGTCAGTCCTGGGCTTGAACTCCAGGTCTGGGCACTGTCCTTGAACACTTTTTGCTCAAGGCTTAGTGCTCTGTCACTTGAGCCACAGTACCTTTCCAGTTTTTTCTGAGTATGTGGTACTGAAGAATCAAACCCAGGGCTTTATGCGTTCTAGGTGAGCACTCTACCACTAGGCTATACTCCCAGCCCCTACACCTAGTCTTTAGCAGGTATATCTTGCCCTAATTGAGATTCTTGCATGTAGCTTAGTCCTATGAGTTTTCTTATGTGGCCCTCTGGGAACTGTAATAAGAGATTGACTCAGAATTAGTCACTCAAGTAAAAGAAAAGTGTGTCATATTTCCTGAGACACATTTTTTCCCGCATTTTAATACCTCTGGAATTGAAGTGCATTTTATAAAGTCCCAAGAAAACATGGAATTGACAAGGGTCTTTCTTATTGGCATATAAAACTGATGCGTATGAATATGTTGGATTCCAATGTTGAAGTTTTATTTGAGAAGAAGCAATAACTTGGTATATAGTTCCATATCTGGTCATTTAGAATGCATTTTATTTTGCAGGGGAGGGTAGTGAAGGGATTTGCACTTATAATCCAAGTACTGTACCGCTTAAACGGTTTGCTTTTAGTTTATTGTTCAGAAATGTCTCTTGCTTCTGCCTGAATTGGCCTTGAACCTGAGTAGGTGGGGTTATAACTGTGAGCTATGATATCCAGCAAAAGATTTCAAACATTAAACAGGAATAGGCTGATCAGTAGGTTCTAGGTTGGACCAGTAAATTCTGGTATGTAACTTCAGGGTGGGAAGACCATAGGAGTGAGATGCTGTATGTGGGAAAGGGCCAAGAAAGGATCCTGAAAGATTTTACCAGAAAGGACAAAAATATATCTGATTTAAACATTATACAATGTACAAATGTATGGACTATTACAGGGGACTCATGAATACAGTTTTATAACTGTGAATGTAACTATCAAATTTGGAAATTTCAGCTCTTTCTAAAACAGATATTTATGCTCAAATACTTCAAAATGAATAAAATTCAAATGTATTTTTCCAGCCTCTTTGATATATACAGGAAATGTCTTTTAAAAAGTTCTAAGGAGCCAGGTATATTGGCTCACACCTGTAATCCTAGCTACTCAGGAGGCTGAGATCTGAGGATTGAGGTTCAAAGCCAGACCAGGCACTAAAGTCCCTAAGATCTTATCTCCAATTAACTATCAGAAAACCAGAAGTGGCGCTGTGGCTCAAGGGGTAAGGTGGTAGCCTTGAGCTGAAGAGCTGAGGGACAAGGCCCAAGCCCAGAGTTTAAGCCCCACAACTGACAAAAAAAAAAAAAGTTCTAAGGTCCATGTGCTGGTGTCTCATTCCTACATCCTAGCAACAAAGAAGGAAAGAAAGCTGAGATTTGAGGATCAGGGTTCCAAACTAGCCTGGGAAGGAAAGTCTGTGAGACTCTTATCCTAATTAATCACCATAAAGTTCAGAAGTGGTAAAGCACTAGACTTGAGCCCAAAAGCTCAGGGACAGCATCCTGGCCCTCAGTTCAAGCCTCAGGACTCACACACTCACACACTCACTCTCTCTCTCACACACACACACACACACACACACACACACACACACACACACACACACACACATATGTGTGTGTGTGTGTGTGTGTGTGTGTGTGTATGTGAGTTGAGTTGTAAAGGTTTTCCTGTTTATGCCTGTTTAGAAAAAAAAACATGAAGTATTGCCAGGTGCTAGCGGCTCACACCTATGATCCTAACTACTCAGGAGGCTGAGATCTGCCAGCCTGGGCAGCAAAGTCTAAGAGACTCATCGCCAATTAACCAGCAAAAAGCCAAAAGAGCTGTAGCTCCAATAGTAGAGCACCAGTCTTAAGTGGAAAAAGCCAAACAAGAGCATAAAGCACAGAGATCCAGCCTCAGCATCATAAAGAATTAAAGAATAAATCAACAAAGAAAAAAAATAAAAGAAATCTTTGCAAAAACCTATGGAGTAGCAATAAATGACTACTTCATGTTATGGAGTTTGGGCAACTATTTACACTGATTATATTTTCATTTGTTTTGTAGGGTGGATCTACGACATCACTCAAAAATACGATTTTTCCTTCTATATATGTGGTTTGCTTTACATGGTAGGAATACTCTTTTTACTCATCCAACCATGTATTGGAATTATAGAACAATCCAGAAGAAAACACATAGACGACGCACGTGTGTGAGAGTCCATTTGCATTTCCTCTCTGATTTTATTAGCCGCATGCCTGCCTACCTCATCAAGAGCCTGACCATGCAGGGTTGGTTTGTAGGATCGAGCAGGGTCACTTGTAAGGTCACTGTTCGGGCTGCCATTGTAAGTGGCAGTGCCAGGCCACCTATCAGGGACCATGTAAGTTTTAGAGATGATCATGTTTATACCCTGTTACATAACCGATACCGATACCCTCCTGTGAACATTCTCTCTCGTCCTCTACAGGGACTAGGCTAGGAGCTACAAAGACATGGAGAATGGAAGCTTTCTGACCCAACAGGTGAAAGGAACTAAATTGTATGTTTCCACAAAATACAGGAAGAACTGGGTTTCTGAAGTCAATTATTACAGGGAGTTACTGATATTCCATAAAACAAAGGCAGGCCTTAATTTTAAAGACAATCCATTTCACTTCAAGAAACATGGTTTATATTTTTATTTCCAGTTCTGGGGCTTGAACTCAGGGCCTGGGCACTGTCCTGGGGTTTTTTCAAGGTTAGAGCTCTACCACTTGAGCCACAGCACCACTTATGGCTTTTTTTTGTGTTTTTGGTACCAAGGAATCGAACCCAGGGCTTCATGCATGCTAGCCAAGCACTCTACAATTAAACCACACTCCCAGCCTCATGGTTTAAATTTTTTATGAAAGCATTCTGCAACTAGGGGGTATAAATCTTCCTCTTAAGAGACAGCATTGGCTATCGTGTATTTCAATTATCCAGTCGTAAAAGATGACTTCAGCTGGGCGCGGTGGCTCATGCCTGAAATCCTAGCTACTCAGGAGGCTGAGATCTGAGAATCATGATTCAAAGTCAACCCTGGCAAAAATGTCTGTGATACTCTTGCTGTGGCTCGAAGTGCTCAGGGACACCCAAGTTCTGAGTTCAACCCCACAATCAAAATAATAATAATAATAATAATAATAATAATAATAAAAAGATAAATTCTCTGATAAATTCAGTCTTAAGCAGAATTTTCATGAGCTGGGCTTTGGTGGCTCACATCTATAATCCTGGCCATTTATGAGGCTGAGACCTGAGGGTTTTGATTTGAAGCCAGTCCTGACAGATGATTAACCATCAAAATACTGGAAATGGAGGCACGGCTCAAATGGTAGAATGCCAGTCTTGCACACAGAAATCTCAGCGAGAGCATGAGGCCCTGAGTTCAATCCCCAATACTGTCACACATGCACACACACACACACACAACTTCATAAAAGTTAACATGAATCAAGCTGGGCACGGTGGCTCATGCCTGTATTCCTGGCTACTCCGGAGGCTGAGATCTGAGGATCAAGGTTTAAAACTAACCCTGGAACAAAAGGACCTGAGACTCGAATCTGCAGTTAAACTCTAGAAAACGGGAAGTGGGGTGGTAGCCTTGAGTTGGAGAGTTCAGGGACAGCGTCCAGGCCGAGTTCAAGACCGAAGACCCACACACACAAAAAAAAGGTAACATAGGTCATAGCCTTCCCACCTGTATTTTACCCACAACCATTGAATCAAGGGCTATAATTCAAGTACTTCTAGTCATGTCATTGGCCTGTGTCTTTAAATTAGTTCTCCTGCCCCATGAGTATAATAGAAAACTCACTGCTGGCTACATATGACATGTGAAGCTGGTGGCTGTTTTTTTTTTTAAAGGGTGTTGCTAATCCAGTTGTCAGACAACCTGTGAGGGCAGTGAGTGGGAGGCCTTCAGACTGGGTGTCTGCAATTGACACTTGGGTGCTGGTGGCACATGGCCCATCTCGAGTATCTCCTGCTGTATAGATCAGTCAGTTGCCTGAGCTCAGCAAGACTTTAAAATAGTTCTCTTCATTGATTTCCTATGTCTGTGACCTATATATACGTGTCTTTGTCTGAGAAGTCTATTTTTCTAAGCCAAACACTTTTCAGACTGCAGAATATTCTTCCCAGAAGCATTTTGAAATTTCTGGCTGCCTTACTTGTTTATACACATCTTAAAGCTAGGCAAGTTTCTATTTATGGGGTCGGGGCAGAGCTGAGTGGTAAATCTAAGCATGTGCCAAGGCCCTGGGCTCTATCCCCAGCACCAGCAAACAAGAAATCAATATTCCAAATGTGCTTATCACACAAAACAAATCTCTTAGTATCCTGGCAGTGTTAATGGGCCAAATGTATCTAAAATGACTATAGCATATTCTCAGTTATCCTGGTAGTCAGAAGCAGGAATACTCCTAGCAATCAGAATCACAAACCTAGACTGACTACAAGTGTTATTTCAGCCAGCAGTTTAGTTCAACTGTACTAAGTCTGACCTGGATGTTGAAAAAAGGATTCAATGAACAAATTTTCTTTGGCAGCTTCTCTAATACTCTCTAAAGTCTAATGGGGGTGGGAATAATAGAACCCAAATAACAATAAGCAGCAGCTATGAGAACAGAGATGAAAGCACTTCTCATAAATATACTAGAGCTGGATACTAGTGGCTCTCACCTGTAACCATAGCTGCTCAAGAGGCTGAAATCTAAGGAACATTATTCAAAACCATCCCAGGTAGACAAATCTGTGAGCCTCTTAGCTCCAGTTAATCACTGAAAGCCAGAGGTGCACTTGTGGCTCAAGTGGTAAAGCACCAAGCCTTCAGCAGAAAAGCTACTGGACAGTGAACATCTAGGCCCTGAGTTCAAGCTCTAGTACTGGCACACACACACACACACACACACACACACACACACACACACTACACTTGATATTAGCTCCAAAAATGTTGAGAATTGCCTGTGCATTATTACAGAAGAAAAACTACATGCCATACTCCCATCTGGTTTAACCCATGACAAATCTTAAACCCTAAAGCAATGCTGTGTATACATATGATGATGATGGTTGGATGATGCCCTGATGTTTTGTCAACAGTCTGTTTCATTACACTTATTCATCTGACTATACCACATTCATTGTTAAATGTTTTGAGGTGCTCGAGCCAGTTTGCTTGGCTGTTCCCCTCTCATTATGCATCAGACATTCTAAACTTTTGATCTAGTGACCTACCTTTAATTACATCCTTGTTACAGGTGTCCCATTTGTACAACTTTTCTGGCTTCCTGTGTTCGTGGCAGTAATGGCTTTGGACTTGAGGTCCCCATGGGATAAAGATAGACTGTTTGTAGTATTTGTATCACCGTTAGGATAATAATATAAAGGACCACAGGAAAGGTTTCCTGTTTGTGTTCTTGTCCACAGGGCTCTGGACACACTTCCAAAGGGTTAGTTGTGTATTTATATCATGTGCTTTAGAGTTGGTTCTTCCTAGACTCAAGTGATTTTTATTTAAATATAACTAAATAAAATTTGTCCTCTTTAAAGGTGGTCAGTGAGTTTTTATATAGGAAAAATATTTGGAGAAGGACTGTAAAGGGAAAGCTACTAAATGTAGTGATTATAAATTATTTTATCTGCAATCAGATAACTTTTCTTCTTGGTGGTACTGGGTTTGAACTCAGAACCTTCTGATCACTAGGCAAGCACTCTACCACTTAAGTCATACCTCCAACTTCCATACTGTGGGATTTATGAAATTACTTTGAAAAAAGAAAAAGATTAATTCTATATGGCATTAGAACATAGTTTAGATTTTTGCTGGTTTTTTTTTGTTGTTGTTTTTTATTTTGTTTTATCAGTCATGGGGCTTGAACTCTGGGCCTGAAGCAATGTTTCTGAGCACTTCAGCTCAAGGCTACTGCCCTACCCCTTGAGCCACAGCGCCACTTCTGTTTTTCTAGTGGTTAATTGGAGATAACAGTCTCAGGGGCTTTAGTGCCCAGGATGGCTTTGAACCTCAATCCTCAGATCTCAGCCTCCTGAGAAGTTAGGATTACAGATGTGAGCCACTGTGCCCAGCAGAACATAGTTTTTAATATATTATTCTAAAAACGAAAGCATAAGGCCAGGTACCAATGGCTCATGTCTGTAATCCTAGCTGCTCAGGAGGCTGAAATCTGAGATTATGGTTTTAAGCCAATCCAGGCAGAAAAGTCGGTAAGACTCTTATCTCCAGTTACCAAAACACCAGAAGTGACGTGGTGGTCAAGTGGTAGAGTTCTAGCCTGAGCACAAAAGCTCAGGGTGTTTAAGACCCAGGACCAAGATACACACACACACACACACACACACACACACACACACACACACTCACAAATAAGAGCAAAAAGCTGGACTGAAGGCATGGTTTATATGTGAGATCTGTAGCTATGAGTACTGGCAACAGGTAAAATACATTTAATACACATCTGATAGTTTCTGTTATTAATAATACAAGTTTGTACATGATAGAAGATTCCTGAGAAATAACAAGAAAATGAATGATGGTTGGCTCTATAGAAAAATTGATGGATGAGGTGGCTCTTGTTTATATCTTTATGCATACAATTTTACTTAAAATTAATTAAATCAGAATTAATTTATAGAAATAAAAATGTCAATTTAAAAACTGCATTGAAAATTATTTTAATTGTAGCTACCTAGGCCTGTTTAAAGAAATGGAATCTTATAGAATGTAGGACAAATCTGCCTTCTAAATAAGTTTAGCAATTGATTTTTTTTTTTTTTCTGGTTGTAGGGCTTGAACTCAAGGCCTGGGCACTGTCCCTGAGCTCTTTCATTCAAGGCTATCACTTTGAGCTGGTTTTTGAGTGGTTAACTTTGAGTCTCACAAAGACTTTTCTGCCCTGGCTGGCTTTGAATTGTGATCCTCAAATCTCAGCTTCCTGAGCAGCTAGGATATTTTAAATGTGAGCCACTGGCACCTGGCAAGTTTTTTTTTTTTTGTTTATTTTGAGAAACAGTTACACTCTAAACCAGGTTACCCTCAAATTTGATCTTTCTGAGCTGGGATTACAGACATGCATATTCATGCTGGCTCAAGTGATTTGTATATGTACTAACTGGAGATTCCCTCAACATATTCAAGAGCAAAACATTCCAAGCAATTTCAACTGTTCATCCTGCCTCACATTATTTCCTTTCATATAGGACTGTGGTCTGTGATTTACCTATAGAGTGTTCACAGTGTTTCAGATTTAATTCATCTAAATCATTCACCTTGCCTACACTTTTCCAATCAAAGTATGTGAACTGGAGCCTAGGGCAGGCAGGTGGTGCCAGGGTCCCTGACTTCTCCTGTCATGTGTACAGAAGTAAACTAGTGTTATATCAACCAAAGAGTGGCTGTAATAACAAAGCTAAATTTTAGTTGGAAACTATGAAATAAGTGAAACTGTAGCGGATAACACTAAAGACTCAAAAACATTTTTCAACATGACCACCAGAGGTTCATGCCTGTAAGGCTCAGATCTGAGGATCGTGGTTCAAAGCCAACCTGGAAGAAAAGTCTGCAAGACTCCATCTCCAGTTAACTAGCAAAAAGCCATTAAGTGACTATGAGGTATTGAGTTCCTACTGCTTTACAGAATGCAGTATGTTAAAATGCTTACTATGTGTGGCTTTCTAGGCACAGGCAGACAACAGATGGAAGCTGCTCTTAGTATTTCTAAGGTTACTCCAACTCAGAGTATGAACATAAATCTGTGGCTCTAAGAATTTTTGAGTAGGCAGAGCAAATTTTCCAACTAAAAATAACTTTCCCTGGTGGGAAAACCATGTTTTCAAGAACATGATCAGCAGGAAATGAAGTCTCTGTGGCTCCCAACCCCAAAAGCTCCTAGTTGCACCCCAGTATGTGGACACTTGCTTTTCAAGAGAAAATACAGCTGGGTGCTGGTGGCTCACTCCTATAATCTTAGCTACTTAAGAAGCCGGGATTTAAGGATGAAGGTTCAAAGCAAGACTGGGTAGGAAATTCCATGAGAATTTTATTTCCAAGTAACCACCAAAAATCCAGAAGTGCAGTTGTGACTCAAGTAGTAGAGTAGCAGGCCTTGAGTGAAAAAGCTAAAGGACAATGCCTTGGCCCTGAGTTTAAGACTAAGTACTGGAAGAAGAGGGGGGAAGGAGGAAGAGGAGGAGGGGGAGAAGGGAAAGAGATGTGAAGCTGAGGTGCTTCACTTTGTAGAATGACTTCATCACGTTGATAAGCCTGTGACTGAAGGTGAGTGTTGCTGCAGTGTGGTAGCACTTAGTTCCCACTTGACTTGTTTATTGCTAGTCCTGGGGCTTGGACTCAGGATCTGGACACTGTCCCCGAGCCTCTTTGTGCTCAAGGCGAGAGCTCTACCACTGGAGCCAAGCAACACCACTTCCAGCCTTTTCTGTGATTGTGGTACAAGGGAATCAAACCCAGAGCTCCATGCATGCTAGGCAAGCACTCTACCACTAGGTATATCCCGGACCCTGCCCGATATATTTTTTACACCCAACTATTGAAACCAACTCTTCAGAGTTGAAAGGCTGGAGTCATCTAAAGTGGCATACATCTGTAGTCCCAGCTATTTGGAAGATTTTTTTTTTTTTTTTTTTTTGCCAGTCCTGGGTTTGAGCTCAGGGCCTGAGCACTGTCCTTGGACTTTCTCAAGGCTAGGGCTCTACCACTTGAGCCTCAGCACCACTTCTGGCTTTTTTCTATGTATGTGGTACCGAGGAATCGAACCCGGGTCTTCATGCATGCTAGGCAAGCACTTTAACCACTAGGTCAAACTCCCGGCCCCTATTTGGAAGATTTCTTAAGCTACCAGGAAAAACCTTTTAAGTTCAGCAGTTTGAAACCAGCCTGAGTAAATGGTAAGCCCTATCTTTTTTTTTTGCCAGTCCTGGGCCTTTGAACTCAGGGCCTGAGCACTGCCCTTGGGCTTTCTCAAAGCTAGCACTCTATCACTTGAGCCACAGCACCACTTCCAGCTTTTTTCTATGTATATGGTACTGAGGAATTGAACCTGGGTCTTCATGCATGCTAGGCAAGCACTCTACCACTAGGCCAAACTCCCAGCCCCCAAGCTCTATCTTTTGAAAAGAAAAATAGCCAGAATGGAAAAGCTTGGCTTTTTACTTACACTGTATTTTGTTAGTACAAACTGAAGATGAACAACATTAAAACTCAGAATAAAAACTAGTGTGCTTGTTTCATGTTTGTAGATTGTTTTTAGAGGACCAGTGAGCACTGTCTCAAGAAGCTCACCAAACACGTAAAATCTAGGGTACTGTCGGTCCCTGCCCCTTCCAAAAATAATAATTTCAGCCTAACTTCTTGGGCCAACTCAGAAAAATAAGCATTTTGGATTCTATGTTAGGGGGTTAATGCATGTCAGATGTCAACCTTGTCAGGAAAAAAAAAGTAGTGAAAGTTGACACTATGCAAAATAATATTTTTCAGTCTACAAATTATTCACATTTGCTGTTGTCAATATTTTTGGGCTAGGGGCATAGCCCCTGGAGCTATGTAGAGTACTTGCCTAGCATTCATACATGATTTTGATTCCCCCAAAATAAAAATAGTGTAATAAGTCAATTGACCTTACAATATTTGAACCATCAGAAAACTTTGATATTTTATTTTTGACCATTTCAATGGTAAATGGTAACAGGAGAAACACAGCAGACCAAAAGATGAGAAAGGACAAGGTCGTAAAATGCTGTGACATTTCAGAATGAAATGTTACATCCATCATAAACAAGCAGATTTATCCATCCATATGAAAGCTCTCAAGCGGCGGCGTGAGGTCCATGCAGCCTGTGCTGCTGCAGGGATGAGAGGCTAGGAGCACATGGCAAACAAGGTGGCAGAGGTGGCAAAGCCTTTCCACCCCTGCTGCTGCTGCTGACAGACGCAATGTTAGGTCCATGACACTGTTTGAAATTCTGACAAAATAGTAAAGTAGTATAGTACAACAATACACATTACACTGTAGTATCATAGTGTTTTAAAATGCCCTTATTTGTGCTCATACCTACTGAATAACAACTAGTGGTCAGATTAGCATACTCCTGGTATTAACCTATAAAACCACAGCCAACCAGGCCTTGAGTGAAGAGGACACCCAGGGAGGAGAAAAAGGAGGCCTTGCTCAGCACAGGGTGGGCCTGGCCACCCTGCACCAGCTTATCATTCTTCAGGGTACAGGACAAGACCTAGATCTGTCAGCGACTAAGGCTTTGCTCTAGCTGGATGGAAAGCCTCATCTATGAGGAAGCACACGGCACCCCACAGCACCCCTCCACACAGGAGTCACTGGAAACCCGGGCCTGAATTGGACCTCCAATGAGAAGCAGTGAAGGCTAACGGCAGGAACTCAGGTTGGTATATTTTAGAAGGTGATTAAAATTAAAGATTAAAATCTGGTGTGAGCCGCGGCACTGTGCATGCATAACATGTGTGAGGACCTGGGGTTAGCCTCTGCCCACATAAAAATAAAATCTGGTACCATGTCATGAGAAAGGGTATCAATGTTTGTGAAGTTATGCACCTTCTATCTGGTGAAGATAATGTAACCCTTCCATTAATCACAATAAAAATTATAAAATAAATAATAAAATAAAATCTGGTTTGATATTTACTCCTGTAAATATCTAGAAGTTTTAGATCTAGAAGTTTTAGAAAACACCCATTTTCTAAGAGAGTCTAAAGCAGGCACAGCTACTTGAAAGATCAGAAGATCACCTGAGCCAAGTTGGACAAGGTAATGACCCATGGTGTCAGATGTTTCAGAAGGTCTCGAGTGGGAGAAAGACCAAAGCTGCTGGGCAAGCACAAAGGGGCTTTGCTCTTGTGACCTCAAGGAATCATTACTTTATTTGCTGCTTCAGATTCAGTATCTGGGGATGATTAATCATCATGGAAGGGCAGGGAGAAAGAATTTGTACACAGTCTTCCTAGTGAGGTAGAATTTTTGTCCTCATACTGTCTAGTGGTTCATGCCTGTAATCCTTGTTAGTCAGCAGGCTGAGAACAGAGGATCATGTTTCAAAACTAGTGTGGGTAGAAAAATCCATGAGACTTATCTCCAAGAAACCAAGTGGAGCTGTAGTTAAAGTGGCATAGGGCTAGCCTTTAGCACAAAAGCTCAAGAACAGCAGCCACGCCCTGATTTCAAGTCTCAGGACCAGAACAAAACAGCAACAACAACAAATATATTGTTGTGCTGGGCATTGGGGGGCTCACGACTGTAATCCTAGCTACTCAGGAGGATAAGATCTAAGGATCATGGTTCAAAGCCATCCTAGGCTGGAAAGTCCATGAGAGTCTTTTTATTTATTTATTTTTTTGGTGGTCCTGGGTCTTGAATTCTGGGCCTGGGCCTGAGCTCAAGGATACCACCCTAACCCCTGAGCCACAGCGCCACTTCCGGTTTTTTAGTGGTTAATTGGAGATAAGTCTTAGCTGGCTTTGAACCACAATCCTCAGATCTTCAGCCTCCTGAGTAGCTAGGATCACAGGCATGAGCCACTGTGCCCAGCTCACAATAATCTTTTCTCCAGTTAGCCACATACATACACACACAATGGTAGTGCACCATCCTTGAAGGAAAATGCTAAGGGACAGATCCCCTGAACCGAAGCCCCCAAATATCTTTTTATCCTAGCTACTCAGAAAAAGTGAGACTTGGACAATCTCACTTTAAAGCCAATGAAGGCAGAAAAGTCCTTGAGATTCCAACTCCAAATTAACCAGCAAAAAGCTGGATTGGAGATGTATGTAGCTCAAATGGTAGAGTACCAGTTGAGCAAACCAAACAAACAGGCACAAGCAAGCTCTGAGTTTAAACCCTAGTACTGCCAAAAAAAAAAAAAAAAAAATCCCTATTACAAAAGTAATAGCTGTCTCCATTGGGGAAGATATATTAAGCATGAATGCCAGAAGTTACAGCGCCTCCTACCGGCAGGACCCCAGCAATTTCCCAGTGCCCCCTCCCAATGCTTAGATAAAACATGTAATAAAAATCTGCTAAGAATCCTTTATTGCTTGTTTACACATAGTAGAACACTCTTGTGGTTCAAGCATGGCCCTGAGTGGCCAGGTTCTGCTGCGTTCATGTGCAAATCTTCTGTGCTGTCTGAGTGACTCTGGAATCAGCAAACTCCCCGCCTGTAGGAAAACGTGTCCCTAATGGTGTTTCTCCCTTTGGCCTCCCCGTCTCTGTTTCCTTGTACCGAGCTGCGGGTGGAGCTGGAGTTTGTTGGTGAGGAATATGTGTCTCCAGCCCTGGTCCTTGGCCAGGGCTCTCATGTCAGGCGTGATGGAGTCACAGGCTGAGCGGACAATCTTCTCCCACAGCTTGTCCGACATGCACAGCTGCGGGTGGAAAGGGCCAGACCTGGTTAGAGCATGCGTGCTTCAGGAAACGTCACTCAACAGAGTGGCCAGCAAGCTCCCGCCGCCTGCAGGATGGACACTGGGAAAGATCCTGAGTGAAAGACAGGAGTGCCAGCCACAGGAGTTTTTTTTCCCAACACAAATACATACACACATCTCTAGGCAATTTCATTCAGGACATGAGATGAGACAGATGCAGGGAGTATGGTCACCCAGCATGCATTTATCACCCACACAACAGAAGCTGACAACAATCCCCTGGCCCCACAGTGCTGGGGAGGTGACACTGCTAAATTGAGCCACTGTATATCAATTGTGAATTTTGTTTGATTGATATCTGCAGTGCTGTGGATCAAAGCTAGCATCCTACATGTGCAAGGTGAATGCTCCAACACTGAGTTCTTTCTGAATCCTGGGCTTGCGCAGTTGACAGCTTCACACACTAGGAGCTACTAGGGTAAACTACAGCGAAGATTCTACACCCTGGGTCTAGAATATTCCATCTGCAAGTTTTGCTCCAAGTTCTCTACGTGTGGGACATGGCACCAAGCACTAGAGAAGAACAAAGGATTCTTCTGTCTTGTCCAGGAACAGGGAAAAGCATGGTCATGCAGGAATGATGCTCAGTGAAGTGCTTTCTGGGACCAGGGGTGGGGGGGTGGGGGGGCGTTTTCTGCAAGGACCATGAAGATAAGGCTTTTCGAGACCTCTCTAGCCCTAGGTGATTTTGCAAGACAAGATTTGGGCCTCCTTCCATGTTCTAAGCTGCTAAAATTCAGCTTCCATTTATCCACATTACTTTTTAGTTGACAACAGTAATCACATTAGCGATTCTTGTTCATCCTTTGCTATCAAATGGAGACCGCTGGGGGTGGGGCTGCAGCTCAGGGGTAAAGCTCTTATTTAAAGTACTGATTCTGTTTGTTACCTCCAACCTTCATAAGGTAAATGTATGCAAGAATGGGGATATCCGTAGGTGCTAGGGTATTTGGTGTCACTTGCAGCAGCTCCAGGTAATAAAGACAGGTGCTGTTAGAAGGATTCCACGGGGGCCTCAGAGTCGGACAGGGTCCTGGACCCGGCGTCCTGGTGTATTGGAGGAAGTGAATCACCAGCCTCATTTCCCTTACACCTCTTCTATTATATGGTTGTCACATGTAAGAATCCAGAAGTGGAGGGAGAGCCAGGCCAAGTTGGGGACATTAGGTAGCTCACAGTTCCATTGTATTCCTAGTGCAAAGATAGTTCCTCTGTAAGGATGTGCCAGTCACCCAGGGAGCTGTCTTCCCTTACATGCAGGCATGAATAGGTAAATAAGCAAGAAGAGGCTACTCAGAGATTAATAATAGAGGGAAGAAAGATCAGCTAATTAAGGATTAGGGCTTCTATCACTGTTTATGAGGAACAGAGAGAGCCTACTGTATAGACAGAATGAAAATCAGGTTGATCTTGTTTTTATTACTTAAAATTCCTTTTTAGGGGTAATGCTACTACTTAAATATTAGGAGAAGTGAATAGGTCTGATAAAAAAGAAAAACCTTAGATCCCACAATACTGAATCCAATTGTACTCTAGTCAGAGGGGGTGGAGGGAGGGAAGGATGAAGGTTAGGGATTTTAGACCCAAACCTTTAAAGAAACACAAATTGTGACAAAAAGAGAAAAAGGCTAATGTAGGGGGCCGGGAGTTTGGCCTAGTGGTTAAAGTGCTTGCCTAGCATGCATGAAGACCCGGGTTCGATTCCTCGGTACCACATACATAGAAAAAAGCTGGAAGTGGTGCTGAGGCTCAAGTGGTAGAACTTTAGCCTTGAGAAAGTCCAAGGACAGTGCTCAGGCCCTGAGCTCAAGCCCAGGACTGGCAAAAAAAAAAAAAAGAAAAAGAACCAATGTAGACTGGGTGTTGGGAGAATCATGAATTCAAAGCCAGTTCAAGAAACACAGGAAGACCTTGTCTCAAAATAGTGGGCAAAGGGGAGCTGGTGGTGTGGCTTGAGTGGCATGAGAATGCAAGGCCCATCACTCAAAATGCAGTATTGCTATAACAAAAAGGACCACTACAAGTAGAAGGATTGTGTGCAGCATGTGAGGATGGGGAAAGTGGTCAGGCTGTAGACTTTGAAAGATCGCCTGGTTAGTGATTGCATTAGGAGAATCAGGAAAGGAGAGCTAAGGATGAGCTTTGTGGCCTGAACAGCATTACTTATGCTGGTGATGGGAATAATGAGACTTGGAGAAAAAGGCAGGTGAACAGCCCATATATGGGGAAAAAAATCAAGATCTAGTTTTGACATATTAGAAGCTGAGATAGCTTTAACACAGCTGAGTGGACCTACTGACCACACATGGAGATAAAAAGGAAGGAGTGAAAGCAAGCAATCTCTGTCTGGAAACATTATAAAAAAAAATTCAGGGGCTGGAGTTTGGCCTAGTGGTTAAAGTGCTTGCCTAGCATGCATGAAGACCCAGGTTCGATTCCTTGGTACCACATATATAGAAAAAGCCGGAAGTGGTGCTGAGGCTCAAGTGGTAGAGCTCTAGCCTTGAGAAAGTCCAAGGACAGTGCTCAGGCCCTGAGCTCAAGCCCAGGACTGGCAAAAAAAAAAAAAAAAAAATTCAGCGGCGCTTGTAATCCTAGCTACTCAGGAGGCTGACATCTGAGGATCAAGGTTCAAAGCCAGCCATCACAAAAGGACCTGAGACTCTTATCTCCAATTAACCTCTAGAAAATGGGAAGTGGGGCTTGTCTCAAGGGTAGGATGGTAGCCTTGAGCTGAATAGCTCAGGGACAGCACCTAGGCTGAGTTCAAGCTCCAGACCTACAAAACAAACAAACAAAAAACTTCAGCATGGAGCCAAGAGTGTGGCCTAGTGGTAGAGTGCTTGCCTAGCATGCATGAAGCCCTAGGTTTGATTTCTTGGTACCACATATACAGAGAAGGCTGGAAGTGGTGCAGTGGCACAAGTGGTAGAGCAGTAGTAGCCTTGAGTGAGCTCAGGGATAAGCATCCAAGGACAGTGCCAAGGACCTGAGGTCACACCCAGGACTGGCATGCATGCATGGCAAAAGAAAAAAAAAATGGCTCAGGAAAAGGCTCAGGCCCTGAGTTCAAGCCCCAAGATTGGCATGCATGTGCATATGTGCGTACACATACACACACATATACATACAGTCTCTGGAATATATACACTTAATAAACAGGAAATGAGGCTGGGTGCAGAGGCTCAAGCCTATAATCCTAGCTACTCAAAAGGCTGAGATCTGAGGATCACAGTTCAAAGCCAGCCTGGGCCCTAAAATGTCTGTGAGACTCTTATTTCCAATCACCAGAAAACCAGAAGTGGTGCTGTGGCTCAAGGGGTAGAATGGTAGCCTTGAGCTGAAGAGCTCAGGGACAATGCCCAGGCCCAGAGTTCAAGTCCCATGACTGACAATAATAATAAGAACAGGAAATAAGACACTGAACAGCCTGCTCCTCTACATGTTCTATTTACAGGACTAGAAAACAAGACCCTGTAGGCAGTTGGCTACCACATGGACATTCCACTGCTACAATCAGGAGTCTGGGGAGGCTGGAAATGCCAACAGTTCACAGGATGGAAAATTAGAAGTTCATTACACATAAGATTACATCACTGAGCCACATATTTGTGGACAGAGACTAATGTGACTGATTAATGCATGTTCACTGAATTTAACACCAGAGAAAATACTTCCCTTCTATTTATTTAGATGAGTTTAAGAGGGTACAGAACCCACTTGTCTCTCCTTAATCTATCCAAGCAGACATTTCTTTAGAACCTAAATTTTGCCAAGCAAGATAATACTGAAAGAGGGAGATTTGGGGCTGGGGATGTGGCTTAGGGGTAGAGTGCTTGCCTAGCATGCATGAAGCCCTGGGTTCCATTCCTCATAAACAGAAAAAGCCAGAGGTGGTGCTATGGCTCAAGTGGTAGAGTGCTAGCCTTGGGCAAAAGACGCTCAGGGACAGTGCCAGGTCCTGAGTTCAAGCCCCAGGATTGGCAGAGAGAGGGGGGAGGGTAGAGGAAGAGAGAGAGGGGGAAGGGAGAGGAAGAGGGGGAGGTAAAAGGCAGATTCAGAGAGCCAAGTGGCTCATGCTTGTAATCCTAACTGAGGATTACAGTTTGAAGCCAGTCTGGCAGGAAAGCACATGAGATTCTCATCTCCAAAGTGGGGAAAAGAAAGAGCCACAAGTGACACCATGGCTCAGGTGGTAGAACACTAGCCTTAATCACAAAAGCTAAAGGACAGTGCCCAGATCCTAAATTAAAGCCCAAGACTGACAGGGCGGGGAGGGGTGGGGAGGCAGATTCAGTTAAAGAATTACAAATTCTGCTGTGCTAAGGATGGAATGAAACATGATTGAAACAGCTCACATGTCAGCTGAATTCAAAGTCTTGCAGCAATTCTAACTCTGACATCCCTTTCAGAGAAAGGGATCCCTATGATCCCTCCAGATCATAGGCAGCGATGAAAGACAACTGAACTCACCAGTCCATTCCAGATGTTCTAGTGAGACCAGCTCTGGCCAGTGAGTGACCTTGGGAGAGAAGGCCCAGCATTTCAGAGACCATGCTGGCTGGCTGCCCTGGTGCCCATGGAAGCCTCACTGATCTATCCTTAGGGACCCTGCTGTCCTTCCATGCTGTGACCCTCCTTTAGTAACTGTCTGAGGGAGCGCTGAGTATGTCTGCAGCGAGTATGACAGACATCTCATAACTTCTGGCCAGCCTCTCATAACCTAAGTGGCCCCCTATCCCACTCACCAGACATCCCACCCACCAACCCCTGCCACGCCTTCGCTCCATCACAGATGCTGGGAGCTGACTGTGCCAGACACTCTGTTAAACTGTCAGTCTTGAGAGAAAGCTAAGTGAAACCTTGAGTCCCTGAGTCCTTGAGTCTCAGCACCGGTGGGCATGTATGCATGTGTATACATACAAGAAAAATGCTTTGTGGGAGTTTGGCCTAGTGTAGAGAGCATGCCCAGCATGCATGAAGCCCCGGGTTCGATTCCTTGATACCACATACATAGAAAAGCCAGAAGTGGTGCTGTGGCTCAAGTCATAGAGTTCTTAGCCTTGAGAAAGCCCAAGGACAGTGCTCAGACCCTGAGCTGAAAGCCCAGGACTGGCAAAAGAAGAAGAAAAAGAAGAAGGAGGAGGAGGAGGAGAAGGAGAAGGAGGAGGAGGAGGAGGGGGAGGAGGAGGAGGGGGAGGAGGAGGAGGAGGAAGAGGAAGGAGGAGGAGGAGGAGGAAGGAGGAGGAGGAAGAGGAGGAGGAGGAGGAGGAGGAGGAGGAGGAGGAGGAAGAGGAGGAGGAGGAGAAAAAAAAGAAAGAAAAAGAAAAATGCTTTATGTCATCCTTACTTATTTTACCTGGGATTATAAATCAAAGATAACACACTGTGTATAAAACATTGTGCAAACCATTTTCATTTATTTTTATTTATTTATTTATTTGCCAGTCCTGGGCCTTGAACTCAGGGCCTGAGCACTGTCCTTGGACTTTCTCAAGGCTAGAGCTCTACCACTTGAGCCTCAGCACCACTTCCAGCTTTTTCTATGTATGTGGTACCGAGGAATCGAACCCGAGTCTTTGGGCATGCAAGGCAAGCACTCTACCACTAGGCCAAACTCCCAGTGCCTGTGCAAACCATTTTTAGAAGAGAAATTGGGTAAGTGCAAAGTTTTTGTTCAGAGCTGGAGATAGGGTTTCTGGTAAATGTATTTTCCAGGCTCTGCTACAAACTCCTGGCCCCTTCAGAACTTGTTTTGTTTTTTCAAGTTTTTTCCTGGGTTGTTTCCTAGCTATTCTGGAGGCTCAGATCTGAGGATTGCAGTTTGAAGCCAGTTCATCCAGGGAAGTCCATGATACTTCTCTCTCTAATTCTCTACCAAAAAGCCAGAAATGGAGTTGGGGTAGAGTGCTAGCCTTGAGCACAAAAGTGTAGGGACGGTATTGGGTCTTGAGTTCAGTCTCCAGGACTGGTGCTCGTGAGCGCATTCAAACACACACATGGAAGTATGAAGGGGGCCAAGAATGTGGCCTAGTAGTAGAGTGCTTGCCTAGCAGGCACAAAGACCCTGGCTTGATTCCTCGGGACCACATATATAGAAAAAGCCAGAAATGGTGCTGTGGCTCAAGTGGTAGAGCTCTAGCCGTGAGAAAGTCCAAGGACAGTGCTTAGGCTCTGAGCTCATGCCCAGGACTGGCAAAAAAAAAAAAGTATGAAGGATGGATTTGATTTGCAAAAACTAATATATAGAAAGTAGGGCATTGGGGGCTGGGAGTTTGGCCTAGTGGTTAAAGTGCTTGCCTAGCATGCACTAGGACCCGGGTTCGATTCCTTGGTACCACATATATAGAAAAAAGCCAGAAGTGGTGCTAAGGCTCAAGTGGAAGAGCTCTAGCCTTGAGAAAGTCCCAGGACAGTGCTCAGGCCCTGAGCTCAAGCCCAACACTGGCAAAAAAAAAAAAAAAAAAAAAGAAAGTAGGGCAGGTCCAGCACAGTTGCTCACGCCTATAATCCTAGCTACTCAGGAGGCTGAGATCTGAGAAACAAGGTTCAAAGCCAGCCCAGGCACTGAAGTCCATGAGACTCTTATCTGCAATTAACCACCAGAAAACCAGAAGTGGCACTGTGGCTCAAGGAGTAAGGAAGTAGCCTTGAGCTGAAGAGCCAGATCCAGAGTTCAAGTCCCATGACTGACAAAAAAAAAGTGGGGCAGGAGGAATGAAAGAGTGAAAATTTGAACTAAATGCTTCTTAAGCTAGGAGCCTAGCTCAAGGAACTCTGAAGCTGAGCTGTAAGACCAGGAAAAGGTTAAGAGTTTAGAAGGCTGCCTCATCACTACTCAGAAGGCTGACAACTGAACCTTGGGATGGCTGAAACAGATAAAGCAGAATGGATGTCTAAGTTATGTCTAAGTTGTAGGTTTTGCCCCTAAAACAATAAGGGAGTCAATTATTCATTATATACACAAACTTTGTTTCATGTCAATGATTGTAATAATAAAATAGATTGATGTCCTGTTTTCCGCATGTACCCACAGTAACTTCCCTGTACTAAACTAAATAAATAGGCTTGCTTATGGGAATCCAGTGTTCAAGAGCCTGTGAGCCTTGTCCCTGCTGGTCCCCACATGCTCCTCCCCTCTCCCCCACAGACATTCTCATCTCTTTTTCTTTCTTTTTGGGGGGTGGATCATGGGGCCTGGGCATTGTCCCTGAGCTCTTCAGCTCAAGGCTACTGCCCTACCCTTGAGCCAACCCCCATTTCCTGTTTTCTAGAGGTTAATCAGAGATAAGTGTCTCAGGTCCTTTTGTGCCTAGGCTGGCTTTGAATCTTGATCCTCAGATTTCAGCCTCCTGAGTAGCTAGGATAACAGGTGTGAGCCACTATGCCTGGCCACACATTCTCATTTCTTTGGCTCTGGTATACCACTGTACTGTCCTGGGTTGGGGGAAAGCCTCAGCCCCAAGTTCAAACCCCAATATTGTAATTGGCCTAGAATTCTTTGGTCTATAATATGCTTTCAGTTGTATTTTTGTCTGGTTTGGGTATCAATGGAACACTGGGAGAAGTCTGACTTTAGGAGGAAGTTGTGGAATAGTTTCACATCTACTCTAAATTCAAGACAGGATGCTATGAGCAGACATGGGTAAAACATGGAAGACAGGCAACTACTCAGTGTAAGAAGTGAATATCTAGCCAGGAGTTTGGCCTAGCGGTAGAGTGCTTGCCTAGCATTCACGAAGACCTGGGTTTGATTCCTCTGTACCACATACATAGAAATTCTGGAAATGGTGCTGTGGCTTAATTGGTACAGCTCTAGTCTTGAGGAAAGCCCAAGGACAGTGCTCAGGCCCTGAGAGAGGAAGGCGGGGGGATGGGGTTGTAGTTCAAAGTTAACCCAGGTAGGAAAATCCATGAGACTCTTACTTCCAATTAACTACCAAAAAGAGGGAGGAGGAGGGGGAGGAGGAGGGGGGGGAGGAGGAGGGGGGGAGGAGGAGGAGGAGGAGGAGGACAGGGAGAATACATTGCTACTTTGCAGTAACTGAAGGTTCTCTCTTGCTGAAACCTCCCAGCTTCTTTTCAGTAGCAAAACCAGGCCCATCCAGCAACACTTTTTTTTTTTTCTCTTATGGAGCTTGAATCTGGCCCTGAGTGCTGTCCTTAAGATCTTTTTCTCAAGGGTAGTGCTCTACCACTAAGAGCCACAGTACACTTCTGGTGTTTGAGTGGTTCACTGGAGATAAGAGTCTCACAGGCTTTCCTGCCCAGTCTGGCTTTGAACTTTGATCTTCAGATCTCAGCCTCCTGAGAAAATAGGATTACATGTATGAGCCACCCAGACCTGGCTATATCTTTTTTTTTTTTTTTTAAATATCCTGAGAACACACAGGGCAGATTTTATAGACTTAAAAGAATAGACTGTTACCTTTGCAAACCTGTGTGATGTCTGAGAGAGCCTGCCGACATCTTCCAGGTCCAGGTAGGAAATGATACTCAGAAGCAATTTGTCTGAAAGCCGCTCAAGGAAGTCGAATTTACCTCCACACAAATTGGAGACATAGTCCAATATTTTTCCACCAAATATTAAGGCGATTTGGACTGTAAGTCAAAGAAATTAACAAACCAATGGGTTGTTTATCATGCACAGTAACATCAATACTGTAATAACCAGTGCTAGTTCCCTGAGAGTGATGTGAGCTTGCAGTCACTCTTACTGTCACCTAGCTGCTTCTGGAACCAAGGACAGGACCAGTGTTGTTGCTGCTTTTGTGACAGTAGTGGCACCGGAACTTAGGACCTCCAGCTATCCCCTGCTCGTGGCAGGTGCTCTACTATGAGACACACCTCCACTTCTGGCTTTTTACTGATTATTGGGAGATCAGTCCTTCAGATTTGTCTGCTATGGCTGTCTTTGAACTAAGACCCTTAGATCTTAGCCTCCTAAGTAGCTAGGAACATAGATGTGCTTACTGGAACCTGGCAGGTATGACGTTTTAGAGACATTTGTCTCCAATTGATGTTGGATCCAATTTTGGTGACTTGCTATTTATTTGATTGTCAATGACTTGAGAGACCCCTGACTTTACTGGAAATCTGAAGGACCAAGAGATGGGGGAGTCTCCGGACAAAAACTGTCTGCTCGCTGGGCATGGTGGCTCACGCCTGTAATCCTAGCTACTCAGGAGGCTGAGACTTGAGGATTGCAGTTCAAAGGCAGCCTGGGCACTAAAGAACATGAAACTCTTATCTCCAATTAATGACCAGGAAACCAGAAGTGGCACTGTGGCTCAAAGGGCAGGGAGATAGTTTTGAGCTGAAGAGCTTAGGAACAACACTCAGGCTCAGAGTTCAAGTCCCACTACCAACACACACACACACACACACACACACACACACGTCTACTCCACCTCACGCTGGGGGAGGGAAAAGCCATTTTTTGGAAAGCTGAAGATAGTGATCATATCTGTAGATGGGTCTGTCCCGGCACAGGCGGCCAGAAGGCCCATACTTTCCCATGTTCAAGAAATGGAGGTTAGGACCTTTGGGTGGAGAATGACATTCAAATGAGCAGAGTTGCTGGGCACTGCCTGCTCACACCTGTAATCTTAGCTACTCAGGAGGCTGAGATCTGAGAATCTCAGTTCAAAGCCAGCCTGGGTAGGAAAGACCACGAGGCTCTTATCTCTAATTAACCACCAAAAAGCCAGAAGTAGAGCTGTGTCTCAAGTGGTAGAGCACTAGCCTTGAACACAAAAGCTCAGGGACAACACCAAGGTCCTGAGTTCAAACCCCAAGACCAATATCAAGAAAAAAAGGGGAGGGGGCGCATAGTTACTCTGGATCAGAAAAACAGTGCTAAAAGGCCTTGCTCACATAGCAAGATTCTTGAATTCGTACACCTCTAACAACAAAGGTTTACATCTACCTTAATAGATGGCTAGTATGTGCAGGGCAGAGTAAAGGCAAGCCAGGCACTGGTGGTTCATGCTAGTTAATCCTAGCTACTCAGAAGGCTGAGATCTGAGCATCATGGCTCAAAGCCAGACCAGGCAGGAAAGTCCATGAGATGGTTATCTCCAATTAATCTCAGAAAAAGCCATAAATGGTACTGTATGTAGCTCAAGTAATAGAGTACTAGCTTTGAGGAAAAAAAAAAAAAAAAAGGAGCTCAAGGGGTCGGGAGTTTGGCCCAGTGGTAGAGTGCTTGCCTAGCATGCATGAAGACCCAGGTTCAACTCCTTGGTACCACATATACATAGAAAAAGCCAGAAATGGTGCTGTGGCTCAAGTGGTAGAGCTCTACCCTTGAGAAAGCCCAGGACCGCCAAAAAAAAAAAAGGAGCTCAGGAACACTGCCCAAGCCCAGAGTTCAGGGTCTAGAACCAGTAAAAAGGAAAAAACAAAAACCTTATGCTGAGAGAAATGGGGCACTGAAACACAACTAACACAGATACACAGAATTTTTCCATTACAAATCCCTCACTGCTAATTTTTTCTATCCTATAATCCTAGGTGGTAAGAGTAAACAAAGGTATCTGGCTACTTCCTGCTGGTGGCAGGAAGGGAAGGGGAATAGTAGGTGACAACAAGTTCTCTATCTAGTTTGCCTCCCTGGGCTCTGATTACATGGACTTTTCCTTTTTTGTTCCATATCCTTTTCTGTGTTCTCTAATATCCTAGCATTGGCTTTCTGCCTGGCTCTCTCCATGGGTCCTATGCAAATGGTTCCTGCTAAGGACATTAGGAGTTTTGGCAGTTGGGGATTAGCAACTGGATGGGAGTCAGTGTGACTGAGGAGGAAAAGCACCCCAAGTCCCTGCTGATACATAGTCCCCTTTATGGATCATGGCAGCAGCAGTATGAGAGCCACTGTTCAGCAACAGTGCATTTTCCTGCATTGTCTTGTACCAACAACTTGTACTTTCCTACTTTCCTTGGCGCCATGAGCATAAATCACCCCCTTTCTTTCTTATGAAGCCACACACATTCTTGTATATAGGAGCATTTTGCCTGATTTAACAGCCTTCTGACATAGTTTCAGAGGTGGATGGTTTAATAAATTTAAAGACCCATCCAGTGGCCACCTTTCCTCAGCCCCAAATGGATACAATGGCTAAACATGTTACAGTATTTAAGCATTCTCTTCTTGGCCATTGGGAAGAGCACTACTCAGACTACCTTTCCAAAACTTGGTTTCAGCGGTCGTCAGTAGACATTATATGATGTTGCTCTTTCTTTCCCTCCTTCCCTCCCTTTTCTCTCTTTCTTTCCTTTCTCCTTTCTTCCTCTTTCTTTCTTTCCCTCCTTCCCTCCCTTTTCTCTCTTTCTTTCCTTTCTTCTTTCTTTCTTTCTTTCTTTTTTTCTCTCCTTCCTTCCTTCTTTCCTTCTGTTGTATGGGTCCTGGGGCTTGAACTCTGGGCCTGGGCACTATTGCTGGGTTTTCATGCTCAAAGCTAACATTCTACCACTTGAGCTACAGTTCTACTTCCAACTTTTAGGTGATTAATTGGAGATAAGGGTCTTCTGCAGGGACAAAAACATGAGAAGGGTATATCAATGTGTGAGAAGTAATGCACCTACTACCTGACAAATGTAACTGTAACCCCTCTACACATTACCCCAACAATAAAAAAATAAAATTAATTTTAAAAAAGAGTTGCATGGACTTATCTACCCAGGCTGGCTTTGAACTAAAATCCTCAACTCTTAGACTCCTGAGTAGTTAGGATTATAGGTGTGAATCATTGGTGCCTAGCTTGCCTATACATTTTCTAAAAATTTTTATTATTATTATAAAGGTGAAGTATAGAGAAGTTACAGTTACATAAAGGTAAAAAGTACACTTCTTTTTGGACAATATTGCCCTTCCCTTGATCTCTCCCAGTTTTTCCCTCTGATCTCCCCCCACAGGTTATAGAGTTCATTTTCCACGTAGTGTCTAGTGAGTACTACAACTGCATTTATTCATACTCTCTCCTTCCATTTCTATGCCTTCTTTCCCCTCCAAAAGACAGATAAATGAACAAACAGGACAAAGAGAAAAGAAAACAAAAACAGCAATAAAGAAAAACCTTTTGTTTTCATTTCCTGGAGTTCATTTTGATAGGCGTTATTTGATATGATCTGATGTACCCAGGCCTTGTGCCTTTGTGTTCCTCTCCTAACAGTATTCTCCTTTGGTCTTACTGTGGGTGAATGCCTAGAGTCCTGTATAACTGATCACATCCCACCGTATTTTAGCTCTGGCTTCCACATACGAGAGAAAACATGTACTGTTTGTCTCTCTGAGTTTGGCTTACCTCATTTAACATGATATGTTCTAGGTCCATCCATTTCCCTGCAATGACAGAATATTATTCTTTCTAATGGCTGTGTAAAATTCCATTGTGTATAAGTACCACATTGCTTGGATCCACTCATCTATTGTAGGACCACTGGGCTGTTTCTACAACTTGACTATTGTGAACAGTGCAGCAATGAACATGAAAATGCAAGTATCTTTACAGTACCATGGATTGTGATGTTCTTGGTAGATGCCCAGGAGTGGTAGAGCTGGGTTAAAGGGTAGATCTATGTTTTCTGAAGAAACTCCAGACTGCTCTCCAGACTGGTTGTACCAGTTTACATTCCCACCAATCGTGTAGTAGGGTTTCTTCCCCCCACTCACCCCCACATCCCCACCAGCATTTGTTGTTCAAGTTTATGATGTTGGCCAATCTTACTAGGTTGAGATAGAATCTCATAGCTGTTTTTATTTGCATTTTATTTGCCTATACATTCTTAAGGAGAGAGGACAAGAGAATGGAAAGATAGACGCTGGTGAGAAAAACAGGAGAATTAGCATACTCCAGGACTTAGCAACAAATGGGACACACAGCTAACACCAATGTGTCACCAGCCTAGAAGTACCAGACTTAAGGACAGCCAGTTTTCCTGGCCCCACTATGTGTTCCAATGGCAGAAAAGCCTAAATCCAGCTAGGTATGCCTGCGCCATGTGGGCCCAGATACACCAAAGCTATAATAGAAAGTTTGTGTGGGTTTACAAGTTCCAGACTCAGCCTGGACAACTTAGTGAGACCTTGTTTGATAAAGGAAAGAAAGAAGAACCCAACATTCCCTGCCCCCAAGGTTTCACCTACTAGAGGGTACAGATTCAAGGGGTGAGAATTAAGCCCCCCAGCAGTGTTCAGTGCTTTAGTTAACAATAGTGGTAGTAGCAGGTACTTTCACATAAATGTATCCATTTGCTTCAGTATCTTTGTGAAATACATATTGTTGTCTTAATTTCACAAATAAGATTCAGAAGCAATGTGACCTTCTAGTGATCTGTCAGAGCTAAGTCATAAAGTTCAACAACTGGGCCACAATGGCTTACACCTGTAATCCTAACTACTCTGGAGGCTGAGATCTGAGGATTGGTGTTTAAAGCCAGCCAGGGCAGGAAAGTCTGTAAAACTCTTTTTTTTTTTTTTTTTTTTGCCAGTCCTGGGCTTGAGCTCAGGGCCTGAGCACTGTCCTTGGACTTTCTCAAGGCTAGAGCTCTACCACTTGAGCCTCAGCACCACTTCCAGCTTTTTTCTACATATGTGGTACCAAGGAATCGAACCCGGGTCTTCGTGCATGCAAGGCAAGCACTTTAACCACTAGGCCAAACTCCCAGCCCCAGTCTGTAAAACTCTTTTTTTTTTTTTTTTTTTGCCAGTCCTGGGCTTGAGCTCAGGGCCTGAGCAATGTCCTTGGACTTTCTCAAGGCTAGAGCTCTACCACTTGAGCCTCAGCACCACTTCTGGCTTTTTTCTATGTATGTGGTACCAAGGAATCGAACCTGGGTCTTCATGCATGCAAGCACTTTAACCATTAGGCCAAATTCCCAGCCTCTGTAAAACTCTTATCTCCAATTAACCACCAAAAAGCCAGAAGTACAGCAGTGGCTCAAGTGGAGCATTAGTGTTGATAATAAAAGTTCAGGCACAGCACCAGTTCCTGACTACAAACCCAGGACCTCATGTACACACACACACACACACACACACACACACACACACACACACACACACACACACTATTCTATTATATAATATTATTATAGGCAATAGCTTTGCTTGATTGTTTGGTTTTATAGCCCTGTAGATTGATCCCAGAGCCTCACATTCTAGGTAAGTGCTGTATCACTGAGCTACATTCCTCTTTCACATATTAAAAGAGATGAAGCAGGCAAGGTGACACCCCTGTCTCAGTCTCCCGAGTGCACCAATATGTTCACCACCACACTCAGCTCAAGGAAACTCATTTCAAAAATTACATTTACATGCTGGGCACTGGTGGCTTACTCCTATAATCCTCACTACTCAGAAGGCTGAGATCTGAGGATCCTGATTCCAGGGCAGCCCAGGGAGGAAAATACAGAAGTAGACTTGTGGCTCAAGTGATGGGCACCAGCCTTGAGCAAACATACTCAGGGGCAGTGCACAGGCCCTGGCACACACATGCACATGTATACACATACGTACACACACACACACACATATACAATTTATATTTATATGATGTAACTTCATTATAGAATTCACACGTTGCCAAGCTTAGGACTATAATCCTCGCTACTCTGAGACTGGGGATCTCTGAGTTTGTGAGACTCTTATCTCCAGTTAATCAAAGAAAAAGCCAGAAGTGATGCTGTGTCTCAAGTAGTAGAGAGCTAGCTTGAGCAAAAGAGCTCAGGGATAATGCCCAGGCCCAAAGTTCAAGTCCCCTAAAAATTCACATTCCTGTTAACCTGGAATCTTAAAATAAGATTTTTTTTCCAAAAGAAATTTCAGAATATATTAACAATGTTCTGTTTTGTTTTTTGTTTTTTGCCAGTCCTGAACTTGAGCTCAGGGCCTGAGCACTGTCCTTGGACTTTCTCAGGGCTAGAACTCTACCACTTGAGCCACAGCACCACTTCCAGCTTTTGTCTATGTATGTGGTACTGAGAAATCGAACCCGGGTCTTTGTGCATGCTAGGCAAGCACTCTACCACTAGGTCAAACTCCCGGCCCAATATTCTGTTTTTTTTAAGACTCCAACAATCTGTTATATCTAAGATCGAACTATATATCAGTGCCTCCAATGATTACTTTTTTGATACTTTTTGACAAAGAAATATGTCAATGGAGCTGGGGATAGAGTAGTTGGCTAGCATGTATCAAAAATCCTGAGTTTCATACCTAGCACCACAAATAAACCAACCTAAACTATCTTACTTATGAAGACTTTAACATATGTATATGTTCCTATCTCACCTTGAAGATGGGAATTCTCTAGAAAATCTTCATGGGTTTCTTTTGTTTCTCCAGGCTTTGCTGACCGAAACTCACTCCTTAAAGAGATCTTCCACCATCTAAAGATTAACTGGAATTGAAGAGAAGGTGCTAAATGTTAAAACTGATTCCAATCCTGATGGCTGTGTTGTGTTTATGGTTGTTTTTATTTGTGCTTTTGGTTTGTTTTTGTTTTTTAATTGATAGAAGTGTTTTTTTTTGTTTTTTTTTTTTTTTGATTTTGTTTTTTGCCAGTCCTGGGCTTGAGCTCAGGGCCTGAGCACTGTCCTTGGACTTTCTCAAGGCTAGAGCTCTACCACCTGAGCCTCAACACCACTTCTGGCTTTTTTTCTATGTATGTCGTACCAAGGAATTGAACCCGGGTCTTTGTGCATGCTAGGCAAGCACTCTACCACTAGGCCAAACTCCCGGCCAGTTATTTTTATTTATGTAATATACCTTGCTTTATTTTACTTTATCTAAAAACCACCTCCAAACAAGTATGATAAAGTAATTTTTAAATAAATACCATAAGGGAAGTCACCTCTGGAGGCCCCTCGTGGGCTCAACCTGGCAGATCCTGGGGCTACCGCAGCACAGTGCACTGAGGCACGTGGAAATCAAGGAGAGCTTGCCCACCAGAAAAACATGGAAAAAAAAAAAAAACCAAACTAAGGAAATAAGCAAGGGAAAAAAAAGAGGATAGCTTGACTACTTCTCAGAGAAAGCAAAGGAACTC
Source organism: Megascapheus bottae (assembly GCF_031878675.1). Classification (NCBI taxonomy): domain Eukaryota; kingdom Metazoa; phylum Chordata; class Mammalia; order Rodentia; family Geomyidae; genus Megascapheus; species Megascapheus bottae. The sequence continues at coordinate 33,107,875 of NC_143529.1, read as the reverse complement.
TGAGATCATGCAGCTAAAGCAGAGGCAGCTAATGAGAAGTCAATAAAGACAAGAGAAAAATGATGACTGGCTCGTTGGATGACCTGGGTGTGACTGCCACTGGGGTGCATCATAAGCTCTAAGATCAAGATTTTTAAGTAAACACTCATTATCTGTGTTACAACACTATAAACTTTGCTTCTCAATTTGACTGTGTTATTCATTAAAACCATAAAAAATACACGCTTATTACATCAGTATGAATAAGCACGTTAGGATCCTCTAAAGAACTGGTGAAGTAAATAATGATGCATCGAATAAGGGTTTTCTTTTTATTTATGTATTTATTTATTTATATTGTTGGGATAATGTAGAGGGATTACAGTTATATTCATCAGGTAGTAGGTGTATTACTTCTCTCATGTTTTTGTCCCTGTTTCCCTTCCTTCCCTTCCTTATTTGAAATAACAAATAAATGTATATACAATATATCAGGTAACAGGCTGGGAATTTGGCCTAGTGGTTAAAGTGCTTGCCTCGCATGCACGAAGCCGAAAGTGGTGCTGAGGCTCAAGTGGTAGAGTTCTAGCCTTGAGAAAGTCCAAGGACAGTGCTCAGGCCCTGAGCTCAAGCCCAGGCCTGGCAAAAAAAACAAAAAACAAAAAAAAAAAAAACAACAATATACCAGGTAACAAAGTCAGATACTGTAACAATATGAGATTAATCATAAGGGCAAAAAACAAGAGAAGAGAAATAACATAGCACATTAAGAGCTCTACCACCTGAGCCTCAGCACCACTTCTGGCTTTTTTCTATGTACGTGGTACTGAGGAATTGAACCTGGGTCTTCGTGCATGCTAGGCAAGCACTCTGCCACTAGGCCAAACTCCTGGCCCTGTACATACGTTTTGAGCCATTGTAATCCTCAACTAGGAAAGTCCTAGATGTGTACTGATTATTACAAATGAGGGTTTTCTTTTTTTTTTTTTTTTAAAAAAGATTGTTATTATAAAGATGATGTACAGAAGGTTTATAATTATAGAAGTCAGGTAAGAATTTTTTTTTAATTTTATTGTTGGGGTAGTGTATAGAGGGGTTACAGTTACATTCATCAGGTAGTGGGTATATTACTTCTCAAACACTGGTACCTCTTCTCATGTTTTTGTCCCCCTTTACCTCCCCCCACCCCCTTTTGATAGTGTACTGCTTGAACTCAGGGCCTCATGTTTGCTAGGCAAGCACCTTACTACTGAGTAATACATCCAGTCCTTTCTTGAACTGGTTATTTTGAAATAAGGTCTCACTTTTTGCCTTGGGCTGGTGCCTGGACTGTAATCTGCCTATTTTAGGCTTCCTCTCATAGCTGAGATTGCAGGTATACATCACAACACCCAGATGTCTTCCCTTAAAATAAAAGTCAAACTTTTCTGCCCGGTTGCAAATCTCAGCCTCCCAGATAGCTGTGATGCCAGGCATACGTGAACATGCCCCAGCTATTGGTCAAAATAAGTCTTGCCAAGTCAAGACCTAAGGAACAAAAGGCACATGGTATTCCTAATATGTGGCTATTAAATCCAAAGAGTACAAGAGCGAGGACTCAATAACTGCATACCCAAAGCTATGTACATGGTAATGGAAATATAAACATAACTATATAGACATAAAAACCCATCTATAGACATAATGTTTTATTTTTTAAATTAATATGTTTCTATGACATACAAACCCTTAGCCTAATTTTGATTAAGTTCTAAATACTAAGTCCCAGTGATTGTAAATAGAGATTCCCTCCTTGAACACTTGTTTGTTAAACTTGTCATTTAAAATATGATGTAAAAATCAACAATAAATTCTTAAAAAAAAATAAGTCTTGCATATATGCCTAGACTAACCTTAAACCAAGATCCTCCTGATTTTAGTCTCTCAAAAAGTTAGCCCCCAGGACCTGGCTACTTTGGTTTTTGATTTTGCCAGTACTGGGACTTGGACTCAGGGCCTAGGCACTGTCCTTGAGCTTCTTTTGCTCAAAACTAGCACTCTACTATTCGAGCCACAGCAAAACGTCCAGATTTTTCTGTGTATGCAGAACCAGGGCTTCATGCTTGCTATGCAAACACTTTACCACTAAGCCACATTCCTAGTCCCTAATTGGGGGTTTTGAAAGATGACCGTTGTACACAGTTAGGTTTCCAACATCAATGATAACTTTACAATTAGAACTAACATTTGGGCATCAATGAATTCTTTCCTTTGCGATTAGTGTTTTTAAAAAAGTCATAATTTTACCGGGGACCTGTGGCTCTTATCTGTAATCCTAGCTTCTCAGGAGACTTAGATCTAAGGATCATGGTTTGAAGCCAGCCTAGGCAGAAAAGTCCGTGAGATGCTTATCTCCAATAAACTACTCAAAAAAAGTCAGAAGTAGCACTGTGGCTCGAGTGGTAGAGTGCTAGCCTGGAGGACAGTCAGGCTCAGAGACAAAACAAGGTGCAGGACCTTAGTTCATGACTAGTAAAAAAAGGTACATGACTAGTAAAAAAAAAAAATCATAGTTTTAAGCCAAGCACTGGTGGTTCACATTTATAATCTTAGCTACTGAGGAGGCTGAAATCTGAGGATCATGGTTTGAAGCCAGTCCAGGGAGGCATCTCTGAGACTCTTCTCTAACCACCAAAAAGCCAGAAGTGGAGCTCCAGTTCTTGTAGAGTAATAGTTTTGAGCCCCACAACTCAGGGACAGCACCCAGGCCCTGAGGTCAAGCCCCAGTACTGGTACAACAACAACAATAATGATTAATGATAATAATAATAATAAAGAAGCTGAAAAATCTAACAGCTCATACCAAGCGAGGTGGAACATGCCTGTAATAATTGTTTGGAAGGCTGATTCAGGAGGAACTTTTGAGTCTAGGAGTTCAAAGTCAGGCTAGGCAACATAGCAAGACTCCCAGATAGATGGATGGATGGATGGACTGATAGATAGACAGACAGACAGACCAGGTCATTCAATAGCATTATATAGTATCAAATGTTTAACTGTTTTCTTGAAAATCTCTAAGATTAGAGACCCTACCACTTGGGGAGCCAGTTTCAGAGTAACTGGTTAGCTCTCATCCATCCTTTCCTGTCAACAGGCCGCACAAGATGATAGGTAACTCTCCCAGGAAAAGTATGATTATGCTTAATTTGATGTATGAAAATGGATCTGCAGAGAATATGTTTGCCTACTCAGAGAGTTTTCTTTCCTTTAAAATGAGAATTGCTGCATTAATTTATTAACATTAATTTGTTCCTGAGACTAGGGTGTTTGTGATCTAATCTAATTGGTGGCCTCAGCTGCTAGCACTGCTGCACTGAGAACTGTATTTCCACACAGGACCCAGGTGACACACTCACACTGAAGTGCTCCTCTTACCCAAGACAAACAATAACTGAAATCTTGCAAGAACTTTGGGAACCCAAAAGACACATTTAGATATACGACCACTGACCACATTTTACAATGTTCTTCCACTTTTAGAAATGATTACAGTGAGATGTAGATGTGATAAGACTCAGTTATTATACTCTTCATCTGATGAGGGCTCTCTTTTTGGTGGAACTTTTTTGTTTCTTATTCCTAATAGATGAATCCTCATGTCCATCTGATTCTTGATCAGATTTCTTAAGTGCTCAATTTTTTTTGCCAGTCCTGGGGCTTGAGTTCAGGGCCTGAGCATCGTCGTTGGCTTTCTCAAGGCCAGTGCTCTACCACTTGATCCACAGCACCACTTCCAGCTTTTCTATGTATGTGGTACTGAAGGATCGAACCTGGGTCTTTGTGCATGATAGGCAAGCACTCTACCAAACTCCTGGCCCCTCAATTTCTTTTTTTTTTTTTATATCAACCATGAAATATTTTAATTCTCTTTACATGGGCACAAACTTTCTGCAGCAAGGTTATACCACTACCTTGTGGCTACAAGGTGGTGACAATGACTCAGTACAGGTGGTCCTAGAGTACCAAGACAAGTGCCTATTAGGATTCCCTACTAAGAACCCTAAGTGTGTGGAAATAAGAGCCACTGCTGCCTATTTCAAACTCCCTTCCTGCTGCAGCTTGAAATACATTTGTCCACCTTCAAAAGCCATAAAACAATTATGAGTCTCACCCCCAAACCAGATTTTTATCACACACACACACACACACACACACACACACACACACACACAGCACAATCAATAAATATGCTCATTTTACACCCGAACACAGAGCACACTATGGTGTGCACCTCCCTACCATCATTCCCATGAGAGCAAATGTGGGTTAAACAGATGTACTTGATGTGACAGAGGGGGGAAGGTTGGAACACACCACACTCCAGGCTTATGTGTATGTGGGGGGCAAGGGGGTGTCATGGGGTTTGAACATGGTCTAGGCACTGTCCCTGAGCTCTATAGCTCAAGGCTATCGCCCTACCCTTGAGCCAACTCCCACTTCCCATTTTCTAGAAGTTAATTGGAGATTAGAGTCTTGGGTCCTTTTGTGCCCAGGCTGGTTTTGAACCTTAATCCTCCAATCTCAGTATCCTCAGTAGCTAGGATTACAGGCATGAGCCAACGCACCCCGCACCGCAAACCCCATCATACTCTAGGCTTTTGAATAGGATTCATTCAACACTTAGGAACCTCTTTGTCCAGCTGGTGGCAGGAGTTGTCAGAAACAAGGTCATTTCCTAAAGGCACGGACTCCCAATCCGGAACTGAGTGATGTTAAACATCACACACAGTGAAATATCTGACACACAATCATAGGGCTCTTGAGCCATAGGGCTCATGGGAGTTTTGTTTCTTTAAAGCAAGCCTCATCCTCAAGGTGATGACTTCATAGTGATAGCAACAAGCAAGCCTCATGGGCCTCCTATTGAAATGTATCTAGAAGCCAGGTGCCAGTGGCTCACACCTGTAATCCTAGCTACTCAGGAGGCTGAAATCTGAGGACTGCAGTTCAAAGCCAGCCCAGGCAGAAAGTCCATGAGATTCTTATTATTGCCTGCCTACTGCTTGCTTGCACTCTCTCTCCCTTCCCTCCCTTCTCTTCTTTCCTTCCTTCCTCTTGGTCCCTCCCTCCCTCCATTCCCCACCCCCCCTCGGTCATCAGGCTTGAACATTGAGCTTGGGTACTATCCCTAAGCTTCTTTTTTTTTTTTTTTTTTTTTTTTGCCAGTCCTGGGCTTGGGCTCAGGGCTTGAGCACTGTCTTTGGACTTTCTCAAGGCTAGAGCTCTACCACTTGAGCCTCAGCACCATTTCTGGCTTTTTGCTATGTATGTGGGGTACCGAGGATTCGAACCCGGGTCTTTGTGCATGCTAGGCAAGCACTCTACCACTAGGCCAAACTCCCGGCCCCCCTAAGCTTCTTTTTGCTCAAGGTCAGCACTCGATTCCTTGAGCCACAGTGCCACTTCTGGCTTTTTTGGTTTATGTGGTTCTGAGGAATCCAACTCAAGGTTTTAAGCATGCACTCTACCACTAAGCCACATTGCCATTCCTTTCTTATCTCTAACTAACCACTAAATTGCTAGAAGTGGAGCTGTGCCTAAAGTGGTTGAGTTCAAGCCCCAGGATCAGCACTAAATAAACAAGCAAACAAACAAAACCCATTTGTTGGTCATGGTGCTGGAAGTCAGGGCCTGAGCACGGTGTCTGAGCTCTTTTGCTCAATGCTGTGCTCTACCACTTTGAGTCACAGCATCACTATCATCACAGCACCACTATCAGTTTTCTGATGGTTATTTGGAGATAAGAGTGTTATGGACTTTCTTACCTAGGCTAGCTTCGAACCACAATACTCAGATCTCAGCCTCCTGAGTAGCTAGGATTTCATAAATGAGTCATGGACACCTGGTTTATAGCTTAATCTCTGCACCTTTGGAGTTTTTGTTGTTCTTGTTTTTGCTTGTTATTTGAGATCAGGCTGGCCTTGAATGCACAACCTTCCTGCTTCAGGCTCCTCACCCAATCAGTGGCTTTCTGTCATGCTCACTCCACATGTAATGTTTCCTGCTTTCCTATCTTCCTGTCTATTAAAATGAATGGCAACATTGGTAACTCTCTTTTAGTTAAAATAACCATGAAAGGCCTTATTATGTTTATGAAAATTCAATTACAAGGCTCTGGGTTTGAGCCTATTACTGCCCCCATACAGTTTATTTCTCAATGGGATTTACTTTTTGTGTGAAACTGTGTGCCAATAGCAGGGCTTGAAATTCAAGTCTACTTTTCTGCTCATGGTCGGTGTGCTGTCACTTGAACTGTTATACTCCCTGCCTTTTGGTGGTTAACTGGAGATAAAGTCTCTGAATCCTTTTTGTCCATGCTGGTTTTGATCCTCAATCCTCAGATTTCAGCCTCAGAGTAGCTAGGATTACAGTCATGAGCCAATAGCACCTGGCACTCGGTTTCTCTGATACCACATCCTCTAAACAGATTAAAGGTGCCAACTTCATCAAAATGACAAACAGCCTGAACTTTTACTGTTCATGATAGGAGAAGGAATGATGCCAAAGCATCTATATTTGGCATGTTATCACTGGGTTTTATACTGAACCATGATAGACGTGATTCATCTACTTGAAAGGCCACTGTATTTCATTCATCCCCATTCATAACCACATATAGGCAGACAAAAAGCCCCACCCTCCCAAGGGGAGGTTGGAGAGAGACGGACAGTATATAAAACATATATTTTATAGTGTGATAGATGGTGGTAAATGCTGGAAAGAAAAAAGTAGGGAAAAGTAGGTGTGGGAGCACATGCTTCTAGTCCTTGCATTAAGATGATGAAGGCAGAAAGGTTTTTGACTTAGAGGTCAGCCTGTGTTACATAACGAGACCCCCAACTCAAAACAAAGATCAGAATGAAACAAAATGAAGATAAGAAGTGCTATATAGAGGGGTCTGGAGTGTGGCCTAGTGGTAGAGTGCTTGCCTAGCATGCACAAAGACCTGGGTTTGATTCTTCAGTACCATATACACAGAAAAAAGCCAGAAGTGGTGCTATGGCTCAAGTGGTAGAGTGCTAGCCTTGAGAAAACCCAAGGACAGTGCTCAGGCCCTGAGCCCAAGCCCAGGACTGGAAAAAAAAAAAAAGTGCTATGTAGAGATAAGAATTTTTCTTTTATTAATGCTAGTCCTAGGGCTTAACTCAACCTGAGCACTATCCATGAGCTTTTTTTGCTTAAGACTAACACTTTACCACTTGAGCCACAGCTGTACTTGAGGCTTTTTTGGTACATAATTGAAGATAAGAGGCTGGCTTTGAATCTCAATCTTTAGATTTCGGCCTCCTGAGTAGCTAGGATTTACAGCTGTGAGCTACCAGTACACGGCTGAAATGTTAATTTTCAGTTTTAATTTTGGCCAGTCCTGAGGCTTGGTCAGGGGCTGGGTGCTGTCCCTGAGCCTCTTTGTGCTTAAGGTTAGTGCTTTACCACTTAAGTCACAGCACCACGTCCAGCTTTTCTGTTTAAGGGCTACTAAGGAATCGAACCCAGGGCTTCATGTGTGCTAGGCAAGCATTCTACCACTAAGCCACATTTTCAGCCCCTAATTTTTTTTTTTTGTTGTTGTTGTTGTGGGGCTTGAACTCTGGGCACTGTCCCTGAGCTCTTCAGCTCAAGGCTGCCCCTAGAGTCACAGCACCACCTCCGGTTTTCTAGTGGTTAATTGGAGATAAGAGTCTCATGGACTTTAGTGCTGGGCTGGCTTTGAATCTCGATCCTCAGATCTCAGCCTTCTAAAGTAGCGAGAATACAGGCATAAGCCACTGCACCCAGCCCAAATTTTCATTTTTAATAGGGTTGTAAAGCCACCAAGTTAAGCAGTTCTATTTTTCTTGTGGCTCCTCTGTGTAAGTGTACATACATCTAATTTTGCTCATCTTTTTCAGACCCAGTCAGACTTTTCTGAGAAAGCAAAGTACCCAAAGACCTTGTCTTGGACTATACCACACCCTGATCAACAGGCAATGATTCTTTCCTGCTCAAATATTTCTTCAACCCATAATGCCCTGCATGCCCACTCAACCAATAAAGAGTACAAGGCCCAGAGGAAGAGAGAGATGACGATTCCTGTAGTATATAATCTCCCTTGGAGAGAACTCCTTTGGACTCCTTTTTATGACCCTCTCCTGATGAAGAGCTTTGCTGCTTTCATTCATAACTTTCATTTCCTTTTCCAATAAACTTACTCAGTTTACCTTACTTTCCTACCTTTTCATTCTTTAAATGAATCAGTATTCCTAGATGGTATTAGCATCCAACCATCTGCTAACGGGACCAAAGATCATCTGCTCTCCTCAACCACCTCAGTTCCTATAATCCCTTCTCACATAAAACAAAAAATGAAACAGCTCTTAAAACACTTGCTTGGCTGGGAATGTGACTTTGTGGTAGAGTACTTGCCTCGCATGCACGAAGCCCTGGGTTCAATTCCTTCCTACCACCACATAAACAGAAAAAGCCAGAAAGGCTGTGGCTCAAGTAGTAGTGTTAGCCTTGAGCAAAAGAAGCTCAAGGACAGTGCCTGGGCCCTGAGTTCAAGTCCCAGGGCTGGCAAAAAACAAACAAACAAAAAACTTGCTTGTCTTGTTTTGTGAACCTCTACCTCTGACCCATGCCTCCATCCCAACTTTTTGCTGGTTGTTTTACTGATAAAAAGTCTAAATGAGTTTTCTGCCTTGGCTAGCTTGGAATGATTCTCCTTCACATCTCTTAAATATCTAGGATTGCAGGCATGAGCCACTGGCAGCCAGCCTTTTTTGGTGAATTCTTTCACCTGTCTGAGAACTGGCAGAAGCCCCCAAACATAACAAGTGTGGTTGGGGCTCTTTAGAAGCCAAGTGGTGATGAAGTAGGATAGATCAGGGAAAATAAGGCATGGGAAGCAGCAGCCAGGAAGTCAAAGAAAAACACTGTATTATTAGTAGCATTGTTAAAACCACAGAAGTACTATCTTCTTTGCTTTACGCCTTTCAGTCTCTTAAAGGTGCAACAGGTAAAAAGACAGAATTTTAAAAAAGAGAAATATTTCTCTCTGACCTTGCTTGGTTGCCCAAAATAATGTGCTCTTGACACTAAGCAAGGATATCTTAAAGAATGACACTTATCTTGAAAAAGAAAACACACATTTGGGAAAATAACTCCTTTTGGCATAAAAATATGCTTAAAATACTTATCTCAAAGATAGTCACCTGTTTGGAAAGGAGCATGGGACAGATCCAGCCTTCCTTTGAAGGGATGCCCAAATTTCAAAGTTTAGTGAGCAGGCCAACCCCCAAACCTCTGGCCCCGTTGATAAAACACTTTAATAGCAAGAATGACAAAATGTGCCAGGTATCAAATCCAAATCGAGCCTCTTCCCCTAAGGTGAATTTGAGCAAACCCAACCTATTTCTTTCATCATAAATATCCATGATATTAAATCACTTGTCAGCATCTGTTATCAAATGTGCCCGCATTTATGTTTGGGTTGTGTACTATTTCTCTATCTGTGTTTTGTTTTACTAATAAGCTTGTTTGGTCTCTACCTCAATGTATCCTCAAATTATTTTTCATGACAATATCAAGACCTTGTTACTGAAGACCTCCTCCCCAGAGCATAGCCTGTCACCCATCTGATCACCGTGAGACATGTGGTAAAGTTTTTGTCTGTTCACGCAACATGTCCATTGTAGCTCTTGCAAGAATGCAGGTGATACAGCAAAGCCTCTTTTTAGAATCCAAGCCTAAGGCTAGCTTGCTCACTAGGAAAATATGGTGTTTACAGCATTGGTACCATAACCCCCAGGATTAGCTAGGCACCAGTGGCCTATAGTTCTAGTTACTCAGGAGGCTGAGATTTGAAGATTGCTGTACAAAGCCAGCCAGGCTAAAAAAGAAACTCTGATCTCCAGTTAACCAACAAAGCACCACAAGTGGAGGTGTGGCTCAAGTGGTAGAGGGCTACCCTTGGAGATAGGTAAAGCATAAGACCTAGAGTTCAAACCCCAGTTCAAGAACTATCACCGTCACCACCACCAACAAAAACCCTAGGATTGCTTCTGAAAGGTTTTCCTGCTAAGCTGCAGATTATAAAGAAGAGCAAAGAAACAAGTATGAATCCTCTTCAAATGCTCTATATTCACTAATACACTTCTTTCCATAGCTAGCCTTTTGGACTCTCTGATCTGGAGCCTCTTGAGCAAATAGCCAGGGTATCTTCCAGGTAGAAACTGCCCATAAGTTCAATAAAGATCTGAAGGAGATCCACAGCCTTTCTCTCAGTTGAATTTTGTCCTCTGATCTGCTTAGTCTTTCTGAATCACTTTCTCTTCCCCGTTTGTCTCAAATTTCAGAGGCAGAAAGCCTTGCAGGCTTACACCCTAACACAGAAGCTAAATCGCCCAGCAATGCCCAAGGCAGGGGCACTCATCTGACAAGGGTCTAATTGCTCCCTCAAACATTCCCCATCCGCTGGGCCAGAAGAGCCTGGAAGAAGCAGGCTGTGGTAATGATCAACTAGACCAGTTCCATTCCTCACTTGGCAAAATCCTGCTTGAGTGACTTTTAGCATGATAGTCAGTAAAATTCTTACCACTCAAATGTTCTGCTGGATTAAAAAATGTTCCCTATTCTCTCAGTAAAAACACTTATTAACCTTCAAGAAAAGGTCAATGTCCAAAACAACTTGGATCAAATCTTCAACGGGCTTGCAGTGATGGTCACAATCTTCCATTTACTGAACGAGTTAACACACTGATCAAGCAACAAGGATTCATTGGGTTCCTATGACTTACAACGCAATGAACCAAGGAAGAGAATTATTATTATTATTATTATTATTATATTATTATTATTATTATTATTTTTGGCCAGTTGTGGGAACTGAACTCAGGGCCTGAACACTGTCCTTGGGCTTTCTCTAGGCTAGAACTCTACCACCTGAGCTACACCACTACTTCCAGCTTTTTGCTATGTATGTGGTCTTCGTGCATGCTAGGCAAGCACTCTTACCACTAGGCAAACTCCCAGCCCTGGATTATTTCTCTTAGTGAATGGTTGTTAGACAGGTACTGGTGACTCATGACTGTAATCCTTCTTATTCAAGAGGCTGAGCTCTGAGGATCCCTGGCAGGAAAGTCCCATGAAGCGCTTAGTTTTAACTAACCACCAAAGGCCAGAAGTGGAGGTGTGACTTAAATAGCAGTGTGCTAGCCTTGAGCAAAACAGATCAGGAAGAACACTTAAGCCTTGAGTTCAAGCCACAGAACAGGAATAAAAATAAAAAGAATAATTGGAACATGTAGAGGGAGTGAGTGTGACACAGTAGTAAGTACAATCAAGGCATAGTGTATGCATATACAAACATATCAAAATGAGAAGTCCTCATGTACAGTTAATGGATGCTAATAAAAAATGTTGAGAGGGGAAAATTAGTAACTGGGCTGGGGATATGGCTCAAGTGTGACTACCTAGCAAGCATACAGTCTAGTTCAAACTCCAATATCAAAGGAAAAGAATTACCTTATTATCCATGTTCTGCTGAGGTCTACATGAATCTCAGTTCTTTTCTTTCTTTTTATTTGCCAGTCCTGGAGCTTGAACTCAGAGCCTGGGTGCTGTTCCTGAGCTTCTTTTGTACACGGATAGCACTCTACCTATTTGAGCCGCAGCATCACTGTCAGCTTTGCTGTATGTGGTACTGAAGAATTGAACCCAGAGCTTTCTGCATGCTGGACAAGCACTCTAGCAGTAAGCCACATTCCAAGCCTTGTATATCTCAGTTTTTGAACTGTCTTGAGCAGAGGCAAGAACTGGAGTTGAGCTCTTAACCCCTCAACCCCAGCAAGGTTATGTTTTCTTAGGATAAGGAGTGTCAGATAGCTTAATAAGTGGTAAGTATGCCAATATGTGGAAAGATGCCAATATGTCTCTTACAAGTTGTCTCCCCTCTCCTGCCAGGCCCTGTTAGATCATTCCAATACTGGGTTAGTCCTAGAAATTGTAAATTGTTAAGGTATTGATAAGTGGAAGATTTACTGTGAGGTTGTATTATAAATGGGCTGGGAATGTGGCTTAGTGGTAAGAGGGCTTAGTGATAAGAGTACACCCATGTGTGTATTTATGTGTGCGTGTGTGTGTGAGTGTGAAGTCATAGAAAACAAGCCATGAGTGCAAAGGTTAACAGGAAAAAGCATCTCTCTGAATCCCAACCTGTATCTCCAAACCTGAACCTTATTTCTTTCTCACTCCTTTTCTGAGACTGATCCAAGTTTCTGAGGAGGAGAGATGCCAGCAAGATATGCCTTTGTGTTTTTCCATTATCAGCCACAGAGGTCACAGGTACAGCATCTCCTTCCCATCCCTCTGAGCCACATCACCCCACAGGAGGTGTTCTCAGGGGCTGTCCATCTACAGTCTCCTGCAGCACCAGGCTAAGAGCAGGAAGCACCCAGGGTCTCCCAAATATCCTATTTACCTGTGCAATTGGGGAAGGTATGGTAACCACTGGTCAGCTCCTGGAGATATTAGGGGAGTCTGCTGGCTTAATCTCATGCCCAAACCAACCTGGAAGGAAATAGTCCAGTCAGTTACTTCCCATGGGGGCCAGAGGCATCTCAATTCTCTTCCTCTGCTCTCTGAATCTCTGCCCCTTCCAGCAATTTCAAGGTTTGCTAGGTCAGAATTTGGAGGCTGTTAGCATAGTCCACCCAAAACAGGCTGGGCCCAAAAGTCTCAGGCCTACTCAAGTTTGAGCTTGCTTGCTTTATTTATTATTTATTTTGCCAGTCCTGGGCTTGAGCTCAGGACATGAGCACTGTCCTTGGACTTTCTCAAGGCTAGAGCCTCTACCACTTGAGCCTCAGAACCACTTCTGGCATTTTTCTATGTATGTGGTACCGAGGAATTGAAACTGGGTCTTTGTGCATGCTAGGCAAGCACTCTACCACTAGGCAAAACTCCCAGCCCCCGAGCTTTATTTTTCTTTACATGGTAAAAATAAGTTATTATACAAAGGGGTTTAAATTTCAACATGTCAGTTTTTGAGTGCAATGCGTCTTGAAAGTTTGAGCTTTAAAAGTTTTAAATTCCCCAGCCTCTGTATATCAAAGGTTGTTCTTAGAATTTTAAAAATTCAAATTCTTCAGCCTCTGTATATAAAAGATTGTCTGGAAAAAGTCCCCTAAGGCTATGCCAGGAATGGAGTGAAGAAAGTAAGAATATTCAGGAAATTAAGGACAGCTTCTCAAACCAAAGTTTGTCCAGACTGTAGTCTTGCTGTGATAACATGACATAATAAACTTACAATTTAAAACGAAAAAATGACTGACTAGAAATGCACCAGGTCAAGAGTTCAAGACCTACTACTAGTACACACACACGCACACACACACACACACACAAAGTCTAAAGTATTTGTATATTTATATTAGATATAATCATTCAAGTAATTTATGAAATGTTCTCTTACAGAGAAATAAAGCATCTTTCTCAAAGAAAAAAAAAAAGAAAAAAACCCTTTAATGAAGCTTTAATTAAAAACAAGATACAAGGGCTGGGAGTTTGGCAGAGTGGTAAGAGTGCTTGCCTAGCTTGCATTTTTTTTTTTTTTACCTCAACGCACCTCGTCCCTTTGCTCATCAACTCCCCCATGTGGCTCCTGGTAGCACTGAAGCTGCATGGGGACGTAAAATTTCCTCCAGTTAGTTTCTGTCCAGTATGTCTCTAGTTTTTCCAGGTGTTTTTCAGTGAATCCATGAAAGTGTTATCTCAAGTTTCTCATCTCCAGCTAATTTTTTAGCTTTTTGGTAGTGGGGACTGAAGTCATTGGATTCAGATCTCCTGCTTGCTTGGCAAGTGATGTTACCACTTGAGCCACATTGCCTAGCCTCCAGTCACTTCTCAATTCAATATAGCTGGCTCCACACAGCTTCCTGAATATGGCTTGGCTTATGTTTGCAATGATTAAAATTGGAGTTTTAAACCTATGCTCAAACTCCCAAGAATTTCCTTTGTCAAGTCTAGCCACTTTCTATTTTGTGTAACATAAACATCAGGAAGGGCATTGAAAGGAGATTACGTGACACCAGAGAGCCACAGAAGGACACTTCAGATAACCTTCACATGTCTTCAGGGTACAAACATGAGCTTTAGGTTTATAGACAGAGCTGGAGGCAGTGGGAGAAGTGTATGCAGGATTGTTAAACTGTATACCTCATAGTATGGCTTCAGCCTGTTTGGGGAAGGTCTGTTGTTATGTCTTCACAGCTCAAGATAAGTCTAAATTGCCTGCTGGGTGGTCTTGTCCTGAGGAGGTTCTTTTGTTCCTTTGGGGCTATTCTGGTTCATAGCAATAAAAATGTTGTGGATTAATTCTAATGTTCCCAGATTCCAAAGTTACTGAACACGGAATGGCTTAGAACAGAGACAAATACAAGCTTTTCTTCTGTTTTCAGTTATCCTTAGGCCTAAGTAAAAGGTGTTTTCTTTTATGGAAAGCAGCTTTTTGTTTTTTTTTTTGGCCAGCCCTGGGCTTGAGCTCAGGGTCTGAGTGCTGTCCTTGGACTTTCTCAAGGCTAGAGCTCTACCACTTAAGCCTCAGCACCACTTCTGGCTTTTTTCAATGTATGTGGTGCCGAGGAATCGAACCCGGGTCTTCGTGCATGCTAGGCAGGCACTCTACCACTAGGCCAAACTCCCGGCCCTATGGAAAGCAGCTTTTAAGCATCTCTTATATAATCTCTTCAAAAGTGTGTTGAAGGTTGAGAGTGTGTGTGTGTGTGTCCTGATTAGAGCTTAAACTTGGACTTAAGTTCTCACTTCGTTTTTCTGCTCATGGCTGGCACATACTACCACTTGAGCATACCTCTATTTCTGGCTCTTTGCTGGTTAACTTGAGATATGCCTCTCAATCCTCTTTAAATAAGAATTTGTACAGTCTCTGATTTTTCTGCTCATGTTGGCTCTCAATCTGGGTCTGCAGATCTCAGCCTCTTGAGTAGCTGAGATTATAGGAGTGAGCCACCAATGCCAATCATAATCTCTTCAATAGTTTAATGGACAAATAGTTATTCCTCAAAAAGTATTTAGGAGCTGGATATGATAATACATGCCTACAATTCCAGCAACTGGGAGGCTGAGGTAAGAATACTTTGAGTTACAGACCAACCTGGGCCATACAGTGAGATCCCATCTCAACAAACAAATACAACAAGAATAACAATAACAGTTCCTACCAAATGTCAACCACGTGCCATATTCTGTTATAGGTGACAAAATGTGATGCACAAAATGATTAAAAGTCACTGTCCCAATGGAGCTTACCTTCTAGTTAGATGAAAGACTATAGTGGCTTATTCCTCATTTTTTATTTCATTGATATTCCAATCACCCAAGGCAAAACTCAAGAGACACCTTGCACTTTATTCCTCATCTAACCCGTCACAAAGATACATTCCAATTCCTAAATATTTCTCTAGTCAACTCCTTCTTGTTATATTTACTACTTGCCTTAGGCCAGGATAGAAACATTTATATCACAGGAACTGGTAATGGCTATTTATCAGGAACTTTCCCTTGGAAAGCCAGGGCTAAAGCATTTCCCAGAATAATACTAATTAAGGACCTTAAGTGTCTTCCTCTTACACAACTACAAAGATTTTCTATTCTCTTCACTCCTCTTTTTACCTTCCTGGAAGTCTTTATACAGCTGCTAGGAGGCAATTCACAAATCACCACAAAGTGACTACATATACTTGGGTCTGTCTGCCTCTCCTCTGCACCTGCTCAATGTCTGCTTCTCCACAAGGACTACTTGGCTACTTCTCTATCCCTTCTTCAGATTGTTAATCCCTGGCATTTAAGCTCTCCTTTCAAGATGGAGTTGGTAATGTGCCTTTCCCATGTGCTTTTTGGACACAAATCTGTCATAGAGTGAGCTACTGCAGGAAACTCTTTACTTCTAGTCATATTCACAGCTCCCCTGCCTGGGGCTGTGACCTTTACTGCAATCTTGATGAAGGATTAGAGTTCAAGCTGTGGCCATTTCCTCATCTGTGCCTTAAGCCACATTCAGCTATCTTTGGTGATATTATCCATTCTTTATATGCTACCTGTATGCTCATGACTCAACATCTACATCTTAGCACAGAGGTCTTAGCTTAATGAAGACACATCTACAGAATATGCTACCCTAAAACATTTATAACAGAATTTAGTACCTTCAAGCCCGCCTGGTGGCTCACACCTGTAATCCTAGCTACTCAGGAGGCTGAGATCTGAGGATTAATATTCAAAGTCAGCTCCAGCACAAAAAGACCAGAGACTCTTATCTCCAATTAACCTCTAGAAAATGGGAAGTGGGGTTTGGCTCAGGGGTAGGGAGGTAGCCTTGAGCTGAAGAGCTCAGGGACAGCTCCCAGGCTGAGTTCAAGCCCCATCACCCATTAAAAAAAAAAAAAAATCTTGTGATTTTTCAGGGATGTTTTAGAACTGTCTGAAAGGAATGAATGAATTAGAAGATGCAGCCCCAATTGGTAATAGAAACACATTTAATATCTTCTTCAAATTTCCTCTTCAGAAGTTTGGATGTCAGGAGCTGGGAGTGTAGCCTAGTGGTAGAGTGCTTGCCTAGCATGCATGAAATCCTTGGCTCGATTCCTCAGTATCACATAAACAGAAAAGGCTGGAAGCGGTGCTGTGGCTCAAGTGGTAGAGCTCTAGCCTTTAGAAAGCTCAAGGACAGTGCCCAGGCCCTGATTTCAAGCCCTAGGACTGGCAAAAAAAAAAAAAAAAAAAAAAAAAGACAGCAAATTTTCTAAGTATTAAGAGTTATCAATGTATGAATAGTACCTACACTTCAGAAGATGTATACTTTATATATGTATATTATTTATATTTGTA